>NC_047024.1:10186531-10535793 GCF_902652985.1 Pecten maximus | reverse complement strand
GTTGATAGGCTGATGTGATGTGTCATCTCTTGGTTTGTGGTACCGAAATCCTCGTTGTGTTCATTTGGTGGTGTCGTTAACGTATTTATATTACTATAACCGGAGGCTATGTAAAAACCCAACCCGTTCCTCTATATGTCCATATCATCGCTGATCATAAAGTGCCGATCGATCGCAGCAGTATATCGATGCTTTGTCCGCACGGCAGTCACACACGAGCGGAGCGCGAGCTTAGCCTGCCGTCGCACGTGTGATGTGTACAGACACTGACAGCCACTGTAGCCACCCCCGCGCATACTGACACCACCATAACCCTGTCACGCATGCCCAAACCGTCTCACAAACTCTCCGATATGGCACTGTTACAATTTCGAAGTTCTGAAATCATTTTACGGTTGTGCGATATAAGGGACAGGTGCGCTTAGTTGGTGTAGAAACATTCCACGCACGGTTTCACTAATACAATTACATTATTATACAAAATCAATTAGTTTATGAATGAGCTGATTGTTGGAAGCCGTGCTTGTACCATGTTGTTATCGAGTCGTACTGTAATGCGATAGTGACAGGTTAAAATGGTCAGCGCCTTTCAATCCTAGATTGTTCTTTTGCCAATCATCACTGGACCTCCAATTGACTGAGCAGGTGAACCACTTAGCTAGCCCGAAGATATGAGACACCAGAGTAATTGAGGTGAGTCGTCTTATTTACATCTTGACAAATCTTCATGAGATACATTTGTCGTAACTCAACTTTCATTTATTTCATTTAAAGAGGTCGCGTGTGGTAAAAGAGTAATTTTGATCGATTGAAATGAGAATAGTTCTGTTACAATTTTATACACTACACCTTCAAAAAGTTTGAACTTCTAATTTTGTCTTTTAGATATATTAAGTAGATAGATAACAAAGTACATCCTGAAGAAAGTCGCCCCGCAATGTATCATACTAGGACATTGTTAATATGTTTAAATTGTTGGTGTTAATTGGATATATTTCTTTACTGTGAATACCATTTCATGCGTTTTTGTGAGAAACAAGAGTGTATACGCTGTCGGCAATGTAGCATCTTTGAATAATTGTGAGTAAATTGACTTATTTTCTTTGTGAATATTGATTTTTGGTATATTGTCAGTAACTTAATGAAGTATCACGGAGTACAAATTACGTATTCCACATCGTTTCTCCATGTGGACTCCTTACTACTCACCTGTCGGCGTACTTCAGACACTGCCAATAACCAGGTTCAGGTTGAAACGCGATGATCGCCACCGAAATAACGTCAGTGCTGTTTGTCTTTTATTTCTAACGCTGTTCAAGCATATTTATATATAGTTAATCAAAAGCTACACTTCAAGTGTTATATTTGTTTAACCTATAATACTCCTAGGATACTTTAGCGAATTACCAATAAAGCCAACCATCGAAGATACATGTATTTGAACATCTCAAGCAATTACGTTTCATTGTAGTTTGATCCCGATCTGGCAATACGGCTTAGTCAGATTGTATAATATGGATACCACTCTATAATGTGGCAGTCGTGTGAAAATTTATTTACATTTCTACGTATCAAAGCCCGTATAATGGATTGCTTGTAAATAGGATTCGCTGCTGATTCACGGAATGTCCAGTGGCAATATTTACCGATGATATTACAACACGAGATAGATATCTTCTGTGTACCCCTTTTTACAATACTCCCACGCAAATGGTGTGTAAGTCGATGGTTATGGTACCGAAGTGTCCCGTGTATAGCATCATGTTCATGTTTTATGATAACAATAATTTACCAGTCCCGTGATGCTGTCAAACTTCGCCCGTCATTGTCTTGTTTAGTCAGGTCTGGTAACGGTACAACAGTAGGATACACATAGCTCTCTGGGGTATTCCTTCTGTCTACACCAGAAAACATGCTGATATTGGTTTATAATCACCAAACATACGTATTCGCATCAACTACTTTAAATTGTGTTTTTGGATTTGTATTGGCAAAATCAGTATACGTTTCAATATGAATATGATATCTATTTTTGCTTATTTCCTACCGAAAATAATCCGCGCAGCAACGTTGAGATGTATGTTTAAATCATTGCGGATAATAAAATTGATAAAAACGGGTTATTTATGCACAACAGACAGAGGAAATACACCATACTTGATAAAATGGCGCTGCTGAAATTGTATAATACAAAATCATTGAACTAGTTGATGAATTCGTTCTCCGATAAAACAGCGCGTGACGCTCGTCATTGCTTTGTCGTGATAATCGTGTCGGGTTTCTTTAAATTATCTAGATTGATTCATACAGATATTTGAATTTTGAAAAGGGAATGCTGAATTACAATTTTTTTAAATGTATCTTTGTGTGTAACTAGAATTCCACTATCAGTTTAAAATCACAAATTGCTATCATTTGTTATATAACAAAAAACATTGGCTCGGTATGATGGTTGTGTTCGGACCGTGGATTGATGCAAGAGAATTCCATTTGCGTGTAGAAAGAGTTGGTACTGAAGACATTCCCTAACATGAATCACGAGTAATTGTCTATATATAGTATATAAACCGTAACTTTGAATTTAATTTCTTCAAATCACAGTTGTTTTTCATTACAAAGGAAAACAGCGGATGATCATAATAAAATTGATTTGTGACCTTGTGGTAGAGAGTGTGAAGCTGGTGTCCTAATTACGGCCAGTGTATTACATCAAAGTCCATATAAACGAACCTCTGTTAGAGCAAGCATAGCGATGACCTCATTTAGACATCCTTAACATGTACAGTAAAGTCTGTCCTGATCAGCAGTGCCCTGTTTTATATGACCCCCGATATTGTTAGCAGATACGTTTGTTTTCAAATTAAAACGATCTTGCGATCCTACTTGTCCGACAAGATCTTTACCGCTGTTTCTCGGGACTGCCCGTTTTTAGATTTCGGAAGTTAGATGTGTATCCCTAGTGTTGTTTCTGTATCAGGGTCCTACTCTGTACTATAAATACCTCATCGATATGTTTACTGATCAATTGATAACAGGGAAAATATAAAGTTTACAAGACATTATATATATGTGTGTGTGTGTTTAATACAAAGCTCCTCGTGATATCCGTCGTAAACTCCGCCGCCCTCCTTTTGTAAATAATTGGTTTTACGCTGATCCGATGTCAATCTCCAAAGGAAACATTTTGGCAGAAAAGAAGTTGTGATCATTTTAAAATGATTTAACGTAGGGAAGTAATGTAAACAAATAAGAAATGTATCTCTATTGCTCTCGTTGGCGTGTGTTGGGGAGGGAACCGATGTGACAAAACAGTAAAATCCACGCGAAAACACGATAATAAGACAAAAGTACTCGGATCGATTGATTAATTAATGTCCAATTATAGCATATACTTTATAATAATAAGAAACACGGATCGCATTTCTATACTGTGTTAAAGCTAATCAAAATGATAAAATTGTATTGAAGTTATTATAAGTTAAGAGCGCCAAGGCTGTAACAAACCAATGTTACACGGACCTTTATGTTAATACCAGACATCAAATTGTCAGTAAAGTAAGACATTTATCAGGAAATAAGATAGGATATAACATTATTTTATCGTAGAAATTCTTCAGAACAGTGTTGCATCACTTAAGCGAAGAAAGAATATTCCAAAAAACGAACAAAAATAGTAAAGAAAAAGAAATCTTTCCTGTATAAGCCGCCGTTAATAAGGAATTACAAATTACATCATTTTACTCTTACACCTATTGCGCAACTAGGTCATGAACGAGTAATCACTGGACCAATCTATAACATGACAGACATAGCAAGTCTGATCCTAGCCTTGATTAACCTTTTCAACATGTGATGTACATTTTACATGACGTTTTGTACAGGCACTAACCACCTACTATCAGCGCTCGACAGCCATTGTACTGCTCTGACGCGTGGCCAGGATTAATGCTACAGTGTATTTAGTTACCAATTAATCTATTATACACGTTTATAAAAATATTATGAATCGATTATAATTTGATATTAAAGACTGACGACTGCAAAACTTGATTAATAATCTAAATATATAATAATCTCTTTAGAATTGAGTAGCACTGGCCGACCATCGATCAAGTGTCTGGACAAGGAACACGTTTACAAAGCGAAACATCTTTTGAGTAGCAGTTGATACTATAAATCAGTGTTGACTAAAACCCATTGCCCGCCCAAATTGATCGTTCGTAGGGTAGTTTTGTGAGATCGATAGCTAGGCTATATATAAAGTGTGTTTAATCATGTAGTAGTGATTAGTGAGAGGTGATGCACACGTTAACCATATTAGGTCTATGTTTGGGGAGATATATATAGAGCGTCACCTCGTGATCTTTATATAGCCATCTCTCTAATTCGGAGACCCGGGACAATGCCGCTACAGATTATTTCAAGTGCAGCAAACAGACGCGTCCAACGTCCACGTCAAACGTGCGAACTGTCTCGTGTAGAAACGTCCAACGTGCTAACGGTCTCGTGTAGAAACGTCCAACGTGCTAACGGTCTCGTGTAGAAACGTCCAACGTGCTAACGGTCTCGTGTAGAAACGTCCAATGTGCTAACAGTCTCGTGTAGAAACGTCCAACGTGCTAACGGTCTCGTGTAGAAACGTCCAACGTACGAACTGTCTCGTGTAGAAACGTCCAACGTGCGAACTGTCTCGTGTAGAAACGTCCAACGTGCTTACGGTCCCGTGTAGAAACGTCCAACGTGCGAACTGTCTCGTGTAGAAACGTCCAACGTGCTAACCGTCTCGTGTAGAAACGTCCAACGTGCGAACCGTCTCGTGTGGAAACGTCCAACGTGCTAACGGTCTCGTGTAGAAACGTCCAACGTGCGAACCGTCTCGTGTAGAAACGTCCAACGTGCGAACCGTCTCGTGTGGAAACGTCCAACGTGCTAACGGTATCGTGTGGAAACGTCCAACGTGCGAACTGTCTCGTGTAGAAACGTCCAACGTGCGAACTGTCTCGTGTAGAAACGTCTGACGTGCGAACTGTCTCGTGTAGAAACGTCCGACGTGCTAACGGTCCCGTGTAGAAACGTCCAACGTGCGAACCGTCTCGTGTAGAAACGTCCAACGTACGAACTGTCTCGTGTAGAAACGTCCAACGTGCTAACGGTCCCGTGTAGAAACGTCCAACGTGCGAACCCTCTCGTGTGGAAACGTCCAACGTACGAACTGTCTCGTGTAGAAACGTCCAACGTGCTAACGGTCTAATGTGGAAACGTCCAACGTACGAACTGTCTCGTGTAGAAACGTCCAACGTGCGAACCCTCTCGTGTGGAAACGTCCAACGTACGAACTGTCTCGTGTGGAAACGTCCAACGTACGAACTGTCTCGTGTAGAAACGCCCAACGTGCGAACTGTCTCGTGTAGAAACGTCCAACGTGCGAACCGTCTCGTGTGGAAACGTCCAACGTACGAACTGTCTCGTGTGGAAACGTCCAACGTACGAACTGTCTCGTGTAGAAACGTCCAACGTACGAACTGTCTCGTGTAGAAACGTCCAACGTACGAACTGTCTCGTGTGGAAACGTCCGACGTACGAACTGTCTCGTGTAGAAACGTCCAACGTACGAACTGTCTCTCGTAGAAACGTTCAACGTGCTAACGGTCCCGTGTAGAAACGTCCAACGTGCGTACCGTCTCGTGTGGAAACGCCCAACGTGATAACGGTCTCGTGTAGAAACGTACAACGTGCGAACTGTCTCATGTAGAAACGTCCAACGTGCTAACGGTCCTGTGTAGAAACGTCCAACGTGCGAACTGTCTCGTGTAGAAACGTCCAACGTGCGAACGGTTCAATGTAGAAACGGCAAACGTGCGAACGGTTCAATGTAGAAACGTACAACGTGCGAACGGTTCAATGTAGAAACGTCGAACGTGCGAACTGTCCAATGTAGAAACGTCCAATGTGCGAACGGTTCAATGTAGAAACGGCAAACGTGCTAACTGTCCCATGTAGAAACGTCCAACGTGAGAACGGCCCCATGTAGAAACGTACAACGTGCGAACGGTTCAATGTAGAAACGTCCAACGTGCGAACGGTTCAATGTAGAAACGGCCAACGTGCTAACTGTCCCATGTAGAAACGCCCAGCGTGCGAACGGCCCCATGTAGAAAGTCAAACGTTAGATCATTCATTAACAGTAATAAACAGAAACGTCCATTTTGAGATCAGTGACCGGGGAAAAACACCAAAGTGAAACCATTCGTAATTAGAAACACGAATCGACATACAGATATATTACTGATCGAGAGCAGTCTATAGGAGCCGAGAGGAGCCGAGAGGACCCCAGGGGCTTCATTGAAATATAAGTGAAGTCGTTGGAATGTAAAAGAAATTTGATTTATTCATTAAAATGTGAAAACAAACACGAAACCGACAGTATTGCACACACCGCTATTGACGATTGGCGGTGTTTTACGAGCGTCTGATTTAAATCAACTGATCACAAACCTCTGTATAAACATTAGGCTACTGACTGAATACCGATTTACAGTCAAAAGGATAATGTATATACGTACCCGTATATGGTTGTTAATTTCAAAACTACTTTTTTATTTGTAGAATTATTTTCATATCTCAGTTAATATTGTTCATGATGATGTTGATGTTGCTGGTTTAAAGTCTCGATTTAGGTTACAACCTCTACTCGCGACTCTAGGTTAGAACATTAGTCCGGAATGACTGTTAGGTGTTGTCAGTTGGTGCTCCCCTCCTCCTTTCTCAACACGGGCTTGGGACCGGCTACGGCGGAGTTTGTTATTGTTCAGCATGGAACATCACATTTAATGCGTTTCTGGAGTGCACGATGCAACCATGAGACTGATGAAGGGAAGTAACTCTTACAAGACTGTTTTACTGTTTCTAAGCTCATTACAGTTACATTTTGTGATATAACTAAAACTATCGACACGTATTCAGAATTGTTCTCGGGCCCTATTGTAAAACATTTCCTTAGGCGAGATTCTTCAGGCATTGATGACAGAAAATCATTGAACCAACCCTCCATCACTGTACAGACAAATATCACGCTTGAAAGAATAATGTATGGAGTAAATGCTCAATCAGTGAATCCATTCTGCTGACGTGAACCTGGCTAGGTCTTCTAATCACGGGTCAGCCTTCGCAGAACTAGCCATTTACGAAACACAGAGACCACGATACAACACTGTAATTCGTGTTATTAATGTTTAATGTCAGATCTTTTAACCCTATAGACCTTAGGCCTTTTGGTTAATAAAGAATTTGAACCTCCGACAACATCATTTAAGTCGAGACGTTTGATGCATCACGTGCATTGTCAAGTTGTGGAAATGTGACATTGCTTCAGGTCGACTTATACAATGACTAGTCCAATGTACATGTATATATGGATAAATTGTTAGAATTTTCAATTCCCGATACGTAATGCACTTAACTCATTCCTTGCGATGTTCAGTAGGAGTTGTTCCTGGTCTGGGTTTCGCTGTTGTTCAACGATTCAAAAGGAATTCATTGATTATTCAGAAAAATGGCGAACTTTACCAAAAATAAATTATATTTCAATGTCGTTCGCTCTTTTTACATCGAAATGTGATATGCTATTTACACCGCCACGACTGTCAAATTGTACGTCTCAGATAAACAGCATTGTGGTGTAATGTGATTTGTTAGTATGTCCGGAATTTGTCGTCACATTCCCTATAGATATTTTAGTATTACTTAGTATGAGCTAAACACTCCAGGCTTTTTATAATGGTATGCGCTCCTGTACAGTTCTACGTACCCGGATGATTAACGAGGCGGTGTCAATATAAACCGGTGAACCCTGTTTTCGGATGGGTCATAAACAAAAGTTCAAGGTCCACATCGTCCCCAGAGTCTCCGCATCCATTATAATAACATCTGTTGTAAATATTGTAGTGATGAAACTTTACTGAAAATTAGTAAAATCAAGCAAGTTAACATTGTGTGGAAAGGCGAGCTTATCGGTTCGGACCCGAGTGACTCCGAGATCTTACTTCATTTGATTTGAGATGTGAACTTGTGCCTCTAATTGACAGCTTCTATTTGTAATTAGGACGTTTTATTAGGAATCCAGGCTGCCCGGACTAACGAGGTTCTACAGTGAGTTTGATTAGAATATTGTCATATATCTATATATATATATATATATATATATTTACTTATAATACGATTAACTATTTATGAAAGGCGATATCACCTCTATAACTGGATACAACTAGCAGGCACATTAAGAACCCGATATTTTCACATCTCATCAAACAAACCTCATACAATATTACAAACTATCTTGTAAAAATAGTTCTCAACTTACATTACGGTGTTGACATGGATTTAATTGTTCGAGTCTCTGATGTGGGTGTTCCTGTCTCTGACGTGGCATTCCTCATCTTTCGCGATCCCACTGTTCCGGTTTATTTCTAGCTTGGATAGCCTGACTGCTCTTTTGTGATCCAATGTTCCTACCACTATATCTTGCTTGGGAATCCTGCACTTATATGGTTATCACATATATTCCATTTTCGATCCAGTTTCGTTCCATTGACTACTATCGTGTTCTCTCGGTTACTGATGTTGTGTTTTACATATATTTCCTGTGTGTTCCATTGGTTGCACCTCTTGTTACTGGTTGGACGTAAAAATGTACCTGTGTGTTCCATTGGTTGCACCTCTTGTTACTGGTTGGACGTAAAAATGTACCTGTGTGTTCCCATGGTGACTGCTCTTATTACTGGTAGGACGTACAAATGTACCTGTGTGTTCCCATGGTGGCTGCTCTTATTACTGGTAGGACGTACAAATGTACCTGTGTGTTCCCATGGTGGCTGCTCTTATTACTGGTAGGACGTACACATGTACCTGTGTGTTCCCATGGTGGCTGCTCTTATTACTGGTAGGACGTACACATGTACCTGTGTGTTCCCATGGTGGCTGCTCTTGTTACTGGTAGGACGTACAAATGTACCTGTGTGTTCCCATGGTTGCTGCTCGTGTTACTGGTAGGACGTACAAATGTATCTGTGTGTTCCATCAGTTCCCGTCTCGTTCTCTGATGGCGGCTTTCGTTTCGTGTAATTCTCGTTTGTTTATTTCCTTGATTTCTACTCTTGGTACTGGTAGGATGTTCCTTTGTTTGTAGTCGGTTCCCGTCGCGTTCTCTGATGACGTTTTCGTCATGGGTTCCCTTGGTTCCAGCCGTTTTCTCTTATACGATGTGTCTTTGTATCCCTTCGGTTCCCGTTGTGTTCTCTGATAGTGATGATAAGGTTGCGTTTTCTGATAGTGATGATAAGGTTGTGATCTCTGATAGTGATGATAAGGTTGTGTTTTCTAATAGTGATGATAAGGTTGTGATAGTGATGATAAGGTTGTGTTCTCTAATAGTGATGATAAGGTTGTGTTCTCTGATAGTGATGATAAGGTTGTGATGGTGATGATAAGGTTGTGTTCTCTGATAGTGATGATAAGGTTGTGTTCTCTGATAGTGATGATAAGGTTGTGTTCTCTGATAGTGATGATAAGGTTGTGATCTCTGATAGTGATGATAAGGTTGTGTTCTCTGATAGTGATGATAAGGTTGTGATCTCTGATAGTGATGATAAGGTTGTGATAGTGATGATGAGGTTGTGATCTCTGATAGTGATGATAAGGTTGTGTTTTCTGATAGTGATGATAAGGTTGTGTTCTCTGATAGTGATGATAAGGTTGTGTTCTCTGATAGTGATGATAAGGTTGTGATAGTGATGATAAGGTTGTGATAGTGATGATAAGGTTGTGATAGTGATGATAAGGTTGTGATAGTGATGATAAGGTTGTGATGGTGATGATAAGGTTGTGATAGTGATGATAAGGTTGTGATCTCTGATAGTGATGATAAGGTTGTGATAGTGATGATAAGGTTGTGATCTCTGATAGTGATGATTAGGTTGTGATGGTGATGATAAGGTTGTGATAGTGATGATAAGATTGTGATCTCTGATAGTGATGATAAGGTTGTGATAGTGATGATAAGGTTGTGATAGTGATGATAAAGTTGTGATGGTGATGATAAGGTTGTGATAGTGATGATAAGGTTGTGATCTCTGATAGTGATGATAAGGTTGTGTTCTCTGATAGTGATGATAAGGTTGTGATCTCTGATAGTGATGATAAGGTTGTGATAGTGATGATGAGGTTGTGATCTCTGATAGTGATGATAAGGTTGTGTTTTCTGATAGTGATGATAAGGTTGTGTTCTCTGATAGTGATGATAAGGTTGTGTTCTCTGATAGTGATGATAAGGTTGTGATAGTGATGATAAGGTTGTGATAGTGATGATAAGGTTGTGATAGTGATGATAAGGTTGTGATAGTGATGATAAGGTTGTGATGGTGATGATAAGGTTGTGATAGTGATGATAAGGTTGTGATCTCTGATAGTGATGATAAGGTTGTGATAGTGATGATAAGGTTGTGATCTCTGATAGTGATGATTAGGTTGTGATGGTGATGATAAGGTTGTGATAGTGATGATAGATTGTGATCTCTGATAGTGATGATAAGGTTGTGATCTCTGATTAGTTGTTAGTGATGTAAGGTTGTGATGGTGATTGATAAAGTTGTGATAGTGATGATAAGGTTTGTTGATAGTGATGATAGAGGTTTGATGTTGATAGTGATGATAAGGTTGTGATGTGTGATGATAGTTGTGATAGTGATGATAAGGTTGTGATAGTGATGATAAGGTTGTGATAGTGATGATAAGGTTGTGATAGTGATGATAAGGTTGTGATAGTGATGATAAGGTTGTGATCTCTGATAGTGATGATAAGGTTGTGATGGTGATGATAAGGTTGTGTTGGTGATGATAAGGTTGTGATAGTGATGATAAGGTTGTGATAGTGATGATAAGGTTGTGATGGTGATGATAAGGTTGTGATCTCTGATAGTGATGATAAGGTTGTGATCTCTGATAGTGATGATAAGGTTGTGATAGTGATGATAAGGTTGTGATGGTGATGATAAGGTTGTGATGGTGATGATAAGGTTGTGATAGTGATGATAAGGTTGTGATGGTGATGATAAGGTTGTGATGGTGATGATAAGGTTGTGATAGTGATGATAAGGTTGTGATCTCTGATAGTGATGATAAGGTTGTGATGGTGATGATAAGGTTGTGATAGTGATGATAAGGTTGTGATAGTGATGATAAGGTTGTGATCTCTGATAGTGATGATTAGGTTGTGATGGTGATGATAAGGTTGTGATAGTGATGATAAGGTTGTGATAGTGATGATAAGGTTGTGATCTCTGATAGTGATGCTAAGGTTGTGATAGTGATGATAAGGTTGTGATCTCTGATAGTGATGCTAAGGTTGTGTTAGTGATGATAAGGTTGTGATCTCTGATAGTGATGATAAGGTTGTGATAGTGATGATAAGGTTGTGTTCTCTGATAGTGATGATAAGGTTGTGTCTCATTTCCTGTCATTGATTCTAATGCGGGGTTCGTTTTCCCTTGTGGGCTCCAACTCATGCCTATCCTCGATTCTGTTTTATTTGTTTTTCTGATGTGGGTGTTCCGGATTTTATCCTAGTTCTAAGTTTCTATCTCTAACACGGGTGGGTGTTCCGGATTTTATCCTTGTTCTAAGTTTCTATCTCTAACACGGGTGTGGGTGTTCGGTGCTCCTTCAGTTCCTGTTGATCTCTCAGACGTAGGTGTTCCTTCCTGTTCTCTGGGTTTTTGTCTAGTTCTCCCTCAGTTGTCGTCCGGTCGGAATGTTAGCGTTTTCTAGTGGTGTCGGGGTTACTCAATGGTAAAAATGATAAAATTTAAATTGTGTTGTCTAGAACCTGACCTATCCGATTCAATATGGCGTACAGATATGCAATGTATCTATATTTCCTGTCTTGTCAAAGACCTCTTTGGTGTGTATGTGTGTTCAGGTTATCATCATGTACGCGTAATCCGAACATTCTTTATTGAATTATCTGTTGACAGGAATGTATCCTGTATCGTTGTACTATAGATCTATAGGGGACGGGCTGACCCTGGCGTCCACCGTACTGGGGAATGTCAAAGTGTTTCGTCTAGAGTAACCCGGGGATTATGATGGATCAGACTTGTCTAAATGTAAATAACAATGATATTTACGACGACGATCATATACGTGACACTCAGACTGTAATCTACCCGGGAGATGATCGCGTGTCACCGACCTTGGCATACAATATACTCGCTTCAGTAACCTCGTCTACAAGAGACGTATACATGTAATAGATGCATGTAGCTATGGAAACCAATGTTAACATTGCATTTCATATCGTGTCCACAACAAATTCAGAACATTCAACAGGGACAATACCCTCGATTTATAGAAAGGTCCCAAGTGTTGTAATGGTGGAGGTTAATCAGGATACTAAAGTAGGCGGCACAGACAGAAAATCACCAAATCGTCAAGGAACCAAGTTTCAGTATTTTGGAATCAGAACGGAAGCCGTTTTACCTTTAAAGCACTAAAATTAATACCGGAACATGCCAACTTGGTGATCCTGGTATAGTAATTCTTTACGCTACTAGTTATCTTTAATTCAAAACTAAAGAACGCAAGGATCCATTTTGACAAAGAATATTGTATTTGTTTCTAATTAAACTGACTAAAAAAGACGAATGTATGATAATTCTTTGTAATTGTACCTTCGGTTACGGTATTTCCTCCAGTGGTTTAAATTGGCGAAAATTAGATAGAAAAGGTGTGAATAAAGTTATATTAACTGTACTTTATTGCGTTTATGGGGTATTGAACGCAATGGGCTGTTAAAGACTGTTTTATACCACCGTGTTAATCAGTATGTACATACATATTTACAGTACCTAACAACTTGTATTGTCAATTATAACGCTGCAATAGCTTTGAAATTCTTAGTAGGTAAAATCGGCCCATTCTGGAATATGATTCCGTAAGTATCCTGCTAAACGCTAAACAGCAGATCTGATACCATCAGTATACCATTATATTGTCCATTCACAGGGAAATTACACCCGAGATTGTCCAGTGATCTACCGACCGATCATGATCAGTTGGTTTAGTGTTGAATAAATATTTTAGCTAGGCTTCGGGGCAACAAATGTGTCTTTCATTCTCAGTATAATTTATTGTCGTTTCGTTGCAATATATTTGTTAATACATCTGTTATAGAGGATAGTGGGTGTGCAATAAGACACATGTACAGTAAACATCATGGCCGGTTAGGTGATTCGATCACCAGACGGTGCCGACTGGAAGCACAAAGATTGTCATCGTGGAGTCGTTTTCTCTCCAGTCTCTTTGCAAACGAATCTCCCATGTCCACGGATGCTTTTCAAACTCGCGAGCCGTCAATAAATAAATACTGTTTGTAGGCCCATGAGGGTTCCGTTGATTAGATAGAGACATACCTAAATGTATTAATGTAGTCCTGTAGTCCTGGCCGTATACGCTTTGGGCTGTGGTGCTGTTTATACGGCACTGCCTTAATCAGCTGCTAATAAATATGATTACAAGTCGAGACTTGAGTAAATGTCCTCTTTATGTCGGAATGTACAATTAAGCGATGTTCTTGTCAACAGTGATACCGTTCAATAACATTAACATATAGACATTTGAGTTAAGGTCAACTACACCCAGTTTAATGTCTAGCAATACCTTAGTCGAGGAAAAAACATATCTTAGTTTCATTAAAGTGAAGTTAAGTACAAATTGTACCTCAGCATACACTATATTATAGAATACTTCACTAAAACTAGCCACATCCTATCCAATGGCAAATAATTCATTGAGAGTTTACTAAATGCATATCCTAGTTAATAAAAACAGAACAGTAGTCAAGATCAGGAGATACTGTAGTATAGGTCAAACATTTTCTAGGTCAAGGTGAACGATACTCCTGAAGCCAATGTCAAATGTTACCGTTGTCAAGGTCAAAGATATCCTTGTCGGGGCCAATAAATAATGAAATGTTTTCTTGTTTTTCTAACACCAGTAGCATCAAAATGAAAATAAAAACATCAAAAAACTTTGTGTACTTATTGCACTTTCAAATGCAGTTTATAGTTTGCTATTAGGGGACCTAGTAGGGGAGCTATTAGGGGAGCTAGTAGGGATTAGGGGAGCTAGTAGGGATATCGATTAGGGGAGCTAGTAGGGGAGCTAGTAGGGATTATGGGAGCTAGTAGGGATTATGGGAGCTAGTAGGGATTAGGGGAGCTAGTAGGGATTAGGGGAGCTAGTAGGGATTAGGGGAGCTAGTAGGGATTAGGGATTAGGGGAGCTAGTAGGGGAGCTATTAGGGGAGCTAGTAGGGGAGCTAGTAGGGATTATGGGAGCTAGTAGGGATTAGGGGAGCTAGTAGGGATTAGGGGAGCTAGTAGGGGAGCTATTAGGGGAGCTAGTAGGGATCAAAATTTTAAAAGTTAGTTCGTTTCGTCTATTCCTTAATAATTGTCCCCGTTTCCTTACCAATATGGAGTCCGAGAACATGCATACTTATTTATTGGGCAGTCATATATAGCTCGTGTAATATACAGCAAATAAGACTACTTCCGTAGAAGATGAACGGGATCATGTGAAATTGAGATAAATGGTGTCGAGGAAACTACTAGTTTGGGTAAGGAGGAGGAGGAGACAAAGTTAAATACTGCCATGCTTTTTATTGCAACATATTTTTCTAACTTCTATTATTCCAAGTTCTATTTATCAACAAGTCGTCTTTCATGTTGCAATATATGACAGGGATTTAAGCACAAGTTGAGTGTTGATGGACAAGACCTTATATAATTCTTGTGTTTTAACTTAATGATACCCTTTATAAAAGTATGCGTGCATATCCTTATAGAAGTAACGAAGACAAAATACCATGGAATAGTCTTTATCTTGCTATGTTCCTGTTTAAACAAAACAAAAAACAAAAACAAAAACGACCAGACCTAGCTGTGTGCGGCTTTACAGCGCGGGGGTAGCCTCTTTAATGTATACCGTGTTGTAATTTAACCACTAATTTAATATTGACATGGCATTTCTAAATTAGGATTCCTAAATATAAACAAGTTAACTTAACATTGCCCAGGAAAATACTGTCATCACGAACAAAACCCATTTCCGTAACAATTCACAAGAGCAAAATCCATTTGCCATTGTATCAAATCCACTAGAGATTCAGTCGATTCAAACATTAACAATGCAATTGCACTTATAAAAATGTAATGATAGTGTCAAAGGTTTACATGAATTGAGCAATAGTAGAAATTCTATTCTAAAAACCTTTCTGTGTCCGTATCTCCTGGGTTTACTCTTCAGGCTCGGGCAGTGCAGTCTTAAATAAAAAAAAAGATAATATCAAGTGAATATGATGTGACGTAAACTGCGCGATGGGGAATAAGCATCCAGCCATCTATATTACCTGTACTTGGGGGGGGGGGGGGGGGGGGGGGGGGTTGAGGCAATAGCTACCCTGCTGTATCTAATTACCTTTTGTTGTGACAACTTCTAGTCTGCTGTATCTCATTACCTGTGGTGAGACCATTTCTAGTCTGCTGTATCCCATCATCTATGGTGAGACCATTTCTAGTCAGCTGTATCTCATTACCTGTGGTGAGACCATTTCTAGTCTGCTGTATCTCATCATCTATGGTGAGACCATTTCTAGTCAGCTGTATCTCATTACCTGTGGTGAGACCATTTCTAGTCTGCTGTATCTCATTACCTATGGTGAGACCATTTCTAGTCTGCTGTGTCACATTATCTATAATGAGACAATTTCTAGTATACTGTATCTCATTGCCTGTGGTGAGACCATTTCTAGTCTGCTGTATCTCATTACCTGTAGTGAGACCATTTCTAGTCTGCTGTATCTCATTACCTGTGGTGAGACAATTTCTAGTCTGCTGTATCTCATTATCTATAATGAGACCATTTCTAGTCTGCTGTATCACATTACCTGTAGTGAGACCATTTCTAGTCTGCTGTATCACATTACCTGTAGTGAGACCATTTCTAGTCTGCTGTATCACATTACCTATGGTGAGACCATTTCTAGTCTGCTGTATCACATTATCTGTGGTGAGACCATTTCTAGTCTGCTGTATCTCATTATCTGTGGTGAGACCATTTCTAGTCTGCTGTATCACATTACCTGTAGTGAGACCATTTCTAGTCTGCTGTATCACATTACCTATGGTGAGACCATTTCTAGTCTGCTGTATCACATTATCTGTGGTGAGACCATTTCTAGTCTGCTGTATCACATTATCTGTGGCGAGACCATTTCTAGTCTGCTGTATCACATTACCTATGATGAGACCATTTCTAGTCTGCTGTATCACATTATCTGTGGTGAGACCATTTCTAGTCTGCTGTGTCCCAATACATTTTACCTGTGATGAGCGGATGTTAGACAATATCTGTCCTGCTTTATTATTCAATTACCTATTGGGAGAGGACGTTGAACAATATCTGGCATACTGCATTCCATTACCTGCGGGGAGAGGACGCTAGAGAATATCTGCTATGCTGTATCCCCCTAACTGTTGAGAGAGGACGTTAGACAATATATGACCTACTGTATCAGATTCACATTACTTGTGGGACTGGACGTTAGACAATGTCTCACATACTGTATCAGATTCACATTACTTGTGGGACTGGACGTTAGACAATGTCTCACATACTGTATCAGATTCACATTACTTGTGGGACTGGACGTTAGACAATGTCTCACATACTGTATCAGATTCACATTACTTGTGGGACTGGACGTTAGACAATGTCTCACATACTGTATCAGATTCACATTACTTGTGGGACTGGACGTTAGACAATGTCTCACCTACTGTATCAGATTCACATTACTTGTGGGACTGGACGTTAGACAATGTCTCACCTACTGTATCAGATTCACATTACTTGTGGGACTGGACGTTAGACAATGTCTCACATACTGTATCTGATTCACATTACTTGTGGGACTGGACGTTAGACAATGTCTCACCTACTGTATCAGATTCACATTACTTGTGGGACTGGACGTTAGACAATGTCTCACATACTGTATCAGATTCACATTACTTGTGGGACTGGACGTTAGACAATGTCTCACCTACTGTATCAGATTCACATTACTTGTGGGACTGGACGTTAGACAATGTCTCACATACTGTATCAGATTCACATTACTTGTGGGACTGGACGTTAGACAATGTCTCACCTACTGTATCAGTTTCACATTACTTGTGGGACTGGACGTTAGACAATGTCTCACATACTGTATCAGATTCACATTACTTGTGGGACTGGACGTTAGACAATGTCTCACATACTGTATCAGATTCACATTACTTGTGGGACTGGACGTTAGACAATGTCTCACATACTGTATCAGATTCACATTACTTGTGGGACTGGAGGTTAGACAATGTCTCACATACTGTATCAGATTCACATTACTTGTGGGGACTGGACGTTAGACAATATATGGCTTACTGTATCAGATTCACATTACTTGTGGGGACTGGACGTTAGACAATATATGGCTGCTTTTACCCCATTTGGTATGGGGAGAGATGACTACTGCGTGAAATCTTCCAGCAAAACAACACCCTACTTCTATACATAGACAAAGAAATATTTTGCCGCCACTTGGAGAAGTGAGTGTGTTGTGTACATGATCACTTCATAATGTAGTTATTTCAAATAAATATTTAAATAATTTCAAATAATTCATGCTGTAAGACATTGGTTACGTCCACTGTTTATTTATTTATCCAAATATTTATCTATTTATCGACTTATTTATTTATTTATTTATGATGATGGAAATGTTTCCCTACTTTTTTTGTTTTAGCTAGTATTGTGTTGTTTCTTGTTTGTTCAGTATCTTTAACAGTAAACAAGACCTGTATCATGATAGATGTATTTGTCAAACTAAGGCTGATCCCAAGATTACTGGTGTATTATCGGTTATTTAATAATCTGATATGGACAGATTAGCGTATGTTTCCAACTATTCAAACCGTCGTGTGTATAGCGAAAAAACACATGTACATACCTGACCATACAGACATATATGTCATCACACATAAACAAGTCAATCCACTCATTTCATAATCCATTTCCGAGTTTCGAAACATATCGCGGCCATCTTTGTACTGTGGATCACGTGATTATAAGTCTGTTCGACAACTATTTTCAGCACGAGGATTGTCCTGTGACACGCGAGATCTCATCAGATCTTGTGAACGCGGCCTATACAAATATGGCTTCGAAATGTTTGGAAACTCGGAGATGGATCATGAAATGATTAGATTGACTTACTTATGTGTGGTGACATGTATGTATGGTCATGCAGGTATGTCGAAAAATCCATTCGGTTCGTGTCAGATTTTTAAAGGGTCGATCAAACATCACAAATCTTCGGATTAAACTAAGGCGTAGTTAACATTAATAACAATGATTCTGTGGTACTAATATGACATGTTGTATATGTCATTTTATGACAATCAAAGTCGCAATCAGGACTGATAACCAAGACAGCGATTATGAATTACTCAAATTGAAAAATACCTTAAATTGATACCAATATACTTACAATAAAATGTAAATACGTACAGCTTCAGATTGCTGAAATGGAATCTGGTGTTAAGAAACCAATTTATTCCACACTCAAAACGAAGTCAGGGGGGAAAAGGTATTGGACGGACCAATGTAATGCTGCGTTAGGTGTAAGAAACTAACATCCCCATTAATGAACCGTTACAAGTTGTACAGTGACGTCTCGACATTAGTACTGAATTGGTCGCTCTATCTTTTTGGGAATCACCTTCAAATGTTTCGCTGTACAATTCGATCATGTTGTGACACAGTGTTAGCACTACTAGTTACCCAGAACAATCGATGTGACTAGACGTATTCTAATCACATAACACTATAATTATAACATTTTGAAAACAAATTCCTGTCTCCCCTCAACATACACTTTGTCCATGACATATCGTTAGAAGACTGATGACTCACAACAATTTCAAAAACCCACTTATTTAATTACCGAGTGGCTATAAAGACACGTCCGTATCAGGCCTTCCTTTGGACTTTCGATTAGTATTCTGGGGGCACATGATCTTCTCTTTGGTCTATGACCTCGTACTTGGCATGAGTTGTTGTTACTTGCTTCCATTTATATAACTCTTTTGCGAAAAGAAACAAAAATACACTACTATTGATACCAAAAGGAAATAGAGCTAGTGTCAAATACCTTAATATGATCGCCGTTGTGTACGAATATAGAATCTGACGTATGGAGGTGTGTTTGGCATAGCCCCAAATGCTTACTATCCCCCCCCCCCCCCCCCCCCCCTATATGACTCGTAACACTGTGTAGTACGCTATCTTAGATATATATGGTATGTTCTCGGACTCTTCTATTTAAAACACAAATTCAATTTTAAATATTCAGTTGGATGGAAAATTTGTCATTGGAATTTCAACAGAAATCTAATTTGATAGTTTCTCGCGTCTACTACGAGCTCCTGGGAGTAGTAACCTACAGGATAACTCTATACCAGTATCGATACTCGCTGCTGTTGTACTCCCACGCATACGCCGGTAACCTCACTCTTACTCTTAATGTTAAGTTAGCTTTGGAATAATTCTTGGCTAGCACTTGTATGGATTCTCCTGTTTCAGAGAAACAGTACGTATAAATGCTTTTAATATAAAGGGACCTTATAACTAATTTCAATATAAAATAACCAAAAACAAAGGTATCCGACTTGTCTGTAAAAGTCTTCATGAGTTCTTATACGCTTGGTCAGTCAATCAACACATTGCTCTGTTTGTGAGATGACGGGTGGTGCTTGCTCTGTGTCTAAGTCACCGTTGTGAAATGATGTTAGTTAAATCATCCGAGAGTACATGCCGCGTCCTGCTTATGAACCAATTACTGTTCCATTGCCGTCGCGTGGCGCTTCTGCCTGTTCAACAATCGGTATCAGCTAGATGCTTTGCTCATGGTTGATTCCATTAACCAGACCGGAAGATCATCCTGTTCCGGACTGTTCATTTTACTCGGTTTGGGTATTATCATTACGAAAGCCTGGGAACAATGTGCTTAAATAGCAACATCCTGTTATAATACTATAACACCGGAAAGTGAGGGCGGATTGGGAAGACCGGTTCCAGCGTACGAGCCACTTGGTAGCCGAGAATCCTTATGGTTGGACCAGTCGGCGGCCTAGTGCCGTCATCACCCTCGAGGGACCCACACAATGGCTGCTGGTGTCCGCGAGTATTTATATGACAGACGCTCTAAATGTAATTAACACACGAAGGCACAGAAAATGAATAAACTGCAAATTGGAAATCCTCAGGTTATATATGGGATTGAAATAGATGTTATACATGTATTGGTTATTGACGGATCTGATCGTAATCAGACCGATGGTCATCACCGGTAACCAATCCTAGGGATTTTTATTGTGTAGGACATACTCAACCAATCATTACAAAGCTGAGTACGTGGATATAAATGTTAAACTATATTAAATTTAATTGTATTGGTCATCGTTTAACAGTTTATAGTTATGAATTTGATTGGATTTTGTCACCTCTTGCGAGTACTTAATATTTCGTTACCGCCCTTTCTCAGTATTTAGAAATAGAAATTTAACTTTTGTCGTGTATGCCTACCTTATCGTGACACACTGACTTCTGGAAGTGTTTGTGTCAATGACGTCGCGGGTACATTAGACATGACTGAGGGGGTAGTAGTTAGCGCACGTGATAAGTAATGACGTATCCCGCTAGCCAGCCTACTTGTACAGGCTAATTACAGACCCAGTACCAAAGTGTGCCGTATCGACAAAGGTGCAGCAATGAACACTACGTATAACAAACAAGTGTCGGGTGTGTGACCTCTATTTCCTTTTACTAGTAACGATGGTGATGTTAGGTCTGCGGGTGTCCATGATTTATAACAGTGAGGGCGATATGACACCCTCTAGTTGTAAAATTAGACCACGGAATGAAGTTATAAGTGCACATATTAGCACAGTGTAACTGCTCCGTAATATCGGCAGATACAATTAAAAACCTACAACGTTGAGTGTGGAGAGCCACGCGCCTCTCCATATCGTTCACGATTTTGACTTACATTACACATTCATCTATAAAGTTAGGAGTGATCAGGGATGAAACGAATATCCTAAATCGTTTGCATTGCTTTTGCTGCAGTGCCAAAGTCTTTCGGCGGTCTTCTTTATCATTCGGAACTTGAAGGAATGCTCAGCAATATTGAGGACGTGATTCCTAGTGATTTAGGGACGTTAAGGGCGATACTATTGGACTGTCTGTGATAGTTTCTACTTTCATTTTCTTGTAGATATGCAACAGTGTGGACTACTTTATTGGTGTTGTCTGCTTCTAACACTAATCGTCGGACAATTCGGAATTACCTCGGGGTTTTACATTCCTCGGTTGAAAACATCGGGACCTCGCCGGGAACTCGACATAGCGGCACTACGCTCTCGATTTCACGGTAAGTTATTGTGATTCTTTGACATTAATCTTGTATTGTTCACTTTGCGAGATAATTGGCGAGGCATTTGTCTAACGATACGGATATTCCTCTTTGGGAAAATGCTCGTTCTAGGATGCTTAGATAAAAAAAATCAATCCTAGACTTACAGAGCTAGACGATTTTCTGTAATTATTACATTACAGCTAATACTTTATACTTTTAAAATTTGTATTCTGTAGTAGTGTACATTTTAACTTGAAACTTTGGATACTTAGGAAAACAAGGCTATTTTCGTAATTTGGCAGACAGACGATGAGGGGAAGTGCATAATTCTGCTTTCAGATATACAGAATTCATACGGGAACACTAACATTTATATAATGTGCGATGATTTGTGCATCCTTTTACAATCAGTGATATACGTACATGTACCGACAATGAGAACATCTGTACACTACGCCGATCTTCGGTCTGTTGTAAATCAGAAACGTAGACATACCCATACAGATTGTACTGTTTTTTTTTTTTTTTTGTTTTTTTTTATTGTCAGATAAATTCATTTCTATATCCTTGTTTGTTTGGTACAATTTTCAATATATTGCTGTATATGTCTAGACTAAGCTTTTTAAAGTGACAGAGGAAGTGAAAAAAGAAAGACGATTCATATTTAGACATGCTTTCGTTAGATTCGTATTGGCATAATGACGTATTCTGTGTCTGTCGGCGTGGACACTTCTTTTATTGTGACCATAATATTCGATATGTTCTCGGAACATTACTTTCGGCTTAACAGGCGTGATTGTATCTCATCAGCTTCACGAACAAAGAAAACATATAGATATTTAATAAGAAGAAGTGGTCTTAAGCAAAAAGACTTATCAATATTTGTTTTATTAATCAGAAATAATATACGTTTTTTGTAAGCAGCTGTTTAGAGTTGCACAATTGATACCGCGTACTCGGAATGTTTTCACTTTTAGCGGAGGATAAATTTGAAAATAATACTGAAAATCTACATTGTACATTCGTATTTACAAGGCGAATTTACAGTATTGGTATACTTATGAAAATTGAAAATGATATCTAAAATCAACACAATTTTTTTTTCGTGAATTTGGAGATAGGCCAGATTTTTAAATGTTGTTTCCTTAAACTCTGCCATGTTACTATTATGGAAAAGGAAATATTTCTTAATTAACGTTTTATGGACTGCATGTATATTGATGATCTAAAATAGATATTTACAAATAATTCATTTAACAGAATGAAGACATGTGGTATTTGAGTTTTTCCTCTATGATACATGTTCGTGAAGTCTCTGAGCTGGTACACCATACAATACCACGCTTTGATAAACCCGTGAAATTATTACATTAAATACACGGCCCGTCCGCATTCCACATGTAAATGCCTGTAATGCCGGAGTTCATTTCGAGAGTTCGTAAACACAATTCCTTCCAGCTTTGCAGTGTATCAAAGGAATCCAAATTTGCTGTGGAGGTATATGTGCATTCATTTTATTAGAGTTTATTTTAATTTCCTATCGCGATCTTGCCACATTTTGCTCCGACAACTAACCGCATTTCAAAGATTTGTGTTTCATATTAAACTTCATTTTAAAACCAATACTGCTTTGTTTGTAAGCAGATGATCGTGGACACTGTCACTTGTACAGTTTCCGTACCATTCAGGAGAAGTGTATTCACCCATATGGTCATACACAATCACGAGATCTAGATATGTTTGACCTTGTAAATCGTCTATTCACCCATATGGTCATACACAATCACAAGATATGTTCGATCTATACCTAGTAAATCGTCTATTCACCCATATGGTCATACACAATCACAAGATATGTTCGATCTATACCTAGTAAATCGTCTATTCACCCATATGGTCATACACAATCACAAGATATGTTCGATCTATACCTAGTAAATCGTCTATTTGTTTAAACAATTGTTACGTTTTTCATATTGGTGTGATTGTTTGATAACACCCGAAGTGGCGTGGTTACAACTCTCCTCCTGATGCTATCCCCGGCTGGAGGATACTGAACCATTATAACTGTACTGTTTTGATTGTTTAACGTAACATAGTGAAGACACACAGCGATGCGTGAAATTCTAGTAAAACCGGCTGTACGACATCTATCAATAACTTCAAATGGTAAAATATTACTCTTGTCACAAAATGATTGATTAAAAAAAAATACTATTGATATGAGTAAACAGGTAAGAGAGTATTTCATAGGACATTGAAAATAGACAAAACACATCACGTCATGTCCATGAATTTCGAACATGACTGAGACTTATTTTCAAAATGATTAAAACATGTATTTGTTTTAAGTATTCAATATGTAAAGTAGCTTATTAATACGCTGCTATGTTACATGTAAGATAGGGCAAAGCATTCGAGAGTATAACGGCTTGTTCGTAAAATTTTAATATCCATTTGGCATTCGCAATTTTCATTCAACAAAAATTCATTCATATATATGAAAACAGAATGTGTTGCCGATTAATCGAAGAATTCCATGTTTTATGTCCAATTTTCTTGTACTACAAAAGGAAATATTTTGATCAGAAGCCAAAAAATACGCCTCCTCCCCTATCGGTCAAACAGTTTAAACGCTCAGACAGTGAGTGACGTCACCCTATGAATAAGCTTTTTAACAGAACAGACGTAGAGGTAAATTCACTAATTACGGAGCACACAGATTACACTCTAGTACTCAATTAATTGTCAGCATATACCCTGCCTGTGTCTATAGAAGTGAAATTGGGGTGAATTGTGTCGACGGAAGCTTTAATACCAACGCACGTTGTCTATATAAACCATAAAACAAAGTTTGGTAGAATTTATATTTCTGTTGTACAATCCTATCAACCCAAAATGTTGTAAGCGAGAATTGTTACACGTGAGAGCTTTCTGATCAGAAACTGTAGCTCCGTCGTAAAATCTGTGTCACCGGTAACTAATCACGACGTGAGGTTAAATTGAAATCATGACGGAAATTACCGAAGGTAGTCTTTATTGTCGTTCGTCGAGTGTTGTTTGTGATAGCCATGAAAATACGACACCCTTTATTTCAGTAAACGGGTGTGTTAATGCGTGTTAGTAACGCATACACATAATATGTTAAGGTGTAACGAGCTAGTAATACTTTTCAATAATTGACGTTTAGGTACCCAACTAATATACATTTGTTTAATGTGATAATTCCTTATTACAACATGTAGATATTGTCATTGCAAAAATAACCAGTGACTTCAAAAACGTGTTCTAACTAGGACATTTATTGCTATATACCTGGGATAGGTACACCCACGAACCGTAATAAAGTCACTCTCAATGACAATCAGCTGACCTTAATGAGGAATGTCATACAGAAACAAATACATGAAAGTTAATTCTTACTGAATCGCCGTTAATGTTGGTTTTAATGCAAATATATTCCGTAAGGTTAAGTGTCAGAGACACGGTAGGAATGAGGCAAGTAATTTGGACTTAACATTAACTCCTAAGAGTTGGTGAATGTCATATGTTTGACCTATGCATGCAACCCTGTAGAATTATCGGTACCGGTATTACAGAAGGGGTCTGTTAGGTATCGCCTACCCCCTAGCGAGATTGCAATAAACCGCTCCCCTTCCTAAGGACCTTAATGATGTTCATTTATAAAGGCATTTTGGTTTTTAATTAACCCCTCCAGTTGGTCCTTAACTTCGTCAACAGGATACAAAGTAATACGAGATATCGCCATGGATCCACTGTCTTAGATACATGCTATAACATGTATACTATGTATATTTTAACGGTGTTAATAAAATATATATTGTCAGTTAAGGCTGATAACAGTTCATTGTGATATTCCCTACATCATGATTTGATTGTGTCATATTTTTAATATGCATACTTTTAGCGAAACATATTGTAGGTCATATTAACCAGTTTTGATCAGATTGCCGCATTACCAAGATGTCTTCCACAATCAATGGTAACATATCTGATTTTTGAGACAATAGCAACAATTAAAAATAATACTCCATCAGTCTTTCGCCATAAAACGTTCACATAATATATCATGGTTTCTAATTATTCTTAACAATAGTGTTACTGAAGTTCCGTAATATGATCGAAATCTGAATTTTTTCCACTGGGTTCGTAAAAGCAAGATTGATTCAAAATTGAAATTGTTAAAGGTCATTACTACAAATGACATAAAAGTATTGTTATAGTAACCACGTCCGTATTTGTATCGTTAATCGCCACGCATGGTATTGCATTTACTGCTGCTGGAGGACATTGCCATATGCTTGCAAGTTGGGTGCATTGTTTATATATTAACACAATGACTCTTTATACGCTGATAGAAGCAGCTGAACTGTGACATTAACAATATTCAAAGCTTCCAAAGGATGAGGACACGGACCTTTAAGTGTTTGCTGTAGGTGCGAAATGCTCTCTCTCATGTATTATCCATGTGGACGCGGCGTTGAGGTGTCTGAGAAAATGGTTATACGATTCCAATGGGCCTCCCGCAGCCTCCCACGCCATGGTTAGAATTGTAATTGACATGGAGAAATGTTTGTATAACCACGTTATCTCCCACGTAGTCCTGAGATGTAGTAAGACTGGTTAGTTTTTACCATGTTTAGATTGAGTGAATGGTGCATTCTTAACAAAATACATTATCCGAACCGTATCTTGTAAGTTTTAAATCAAAAGACGTAGAAAATTCAGAATGAACATTAATGCGGTTTTAACACTGTTAAACTATTAATAAACTTGCATTTTCCGGCTTGCTGTCAGCGGAGGTCTTCGGTAATAAACATCAACTTTCGATGGTATACTGTTGGGTGCAGCACACACGACGTACAGGGGAAATAAATTGCCATGCCATGTAGCGTTAAACTAAAAGTGCTATTTTATTATTATTCGATTAAATATCCTATTAGCAATTTAAAGTTAAATATCTATTTAAACAATGCATACAATACAAACACAGAAATATACTGTAATTTAGAACAATTTGATTATAAGAATAGTAGTTCAGTGCGTACTCCAAAATTCTTGTCACAATTTAATGTATAAACATAATTCTAGTTGATAGATTTTGTATAATTTAAAATCAAAAAGTTCACTAGATTAAATTGCTTAATTATGCTCAGTGAGACGATCACCGTATAAAGATGCTCGATTATTGTAAATGGTTTCCTGTAAAAATTCTAAATGCTTAATTAATAGATAAGCTTAAACTGTTGATTATTCTTTATTGATAGGTAAACATAAATTGTTTATCTTTGTTTATTAATATGCAAATTTAAACTGTTTACCATTGTTTTATTAATAGGTAAACTTAATTGATTTGCATATTTGTAGGTAAACTTAAATTGTTTACCTTTTCTTATTAATACTAAACTTCAACTGTTATGTTTTGTTTATTAAAACATAAACCACAAATGTTACTGGATCGCATTGGAAAGGTAGAATATGACACCTTTATTACCGTACAACAAATTGTGAGATCGTGAATATGATTTGATCCGAATTTGAAAACGTATTGAAGTAGTCTCGTGGACACAAGCTTTGTCGCATTTGATGGCGGTTTTGAAGTTTTGTTATCAAGGCAAATGGCAATGCTTTGAAAAAGGGATGTACAAAAGGAATGTACAAACGGCGTGTACAAAATGAGTATACAAAAGACGTGTACAAAAGGCGTGTACAAGAGGAGTATACAAAAGGAGTGTACAAAAGGCGTGTACAAAAGGCGTGTACAAAAGGAGTGTACAAAAGGAATGTACAAATGGCGCGTAAAAATGGGTGTACAAAAGGACTAGACAAAACGAATGTACAAAGGCATATACAAAAGGAATGTCAAAAGGCGTTTACAAAAAGGTGTACAAAAGACGTGTAAAAACCCGTGTACAAAAGGCTTTTACAATAAGCGTGTAAAAAGGCGTGCACAAAAGGAATGTAAAAAAAGGAGAGTACAAAATGTGTTTACAAATGACGTGTACGAAAGGTTTAGTTCAAATAATATAAAAATTGTAAATACTAACATCACAGTACAAGTCATATATACATGTAAGATTGGAAAACAAGCTAAAAAAATATACTTATACCTTTACAAAAGGTTTAACTGTACAAAAGGCTTATACAAAAGGAATGTATAAGATAAGTGTACAAAGGAAGTGTATAAAAGCGTTTACAAAAGGAGTTTACAAAAGGAATGTACAAACGGAGTGTATAAAATGAGTTTACAAAAGGCTTGGGGTGAACGAGTGTTCAGAACGTATTACAAAACGCAACCAAGTCATTAACACCTTTATATATTAATTATTAATTAAGTAATAGCTACATCACTTGCAAAATGATGAATTTATCAATTATTTAAATTTAAATTTCTCATATTTCTGGCGTATTGTCTTTAACTGTACTGATATCACATATTGTGTATACCTTTCTCAACAACTCTACATTTGCAGAGTACCTCATTGTTTTCTTGTGGACACCATTTTCAAAATGCTTATCATCTATTTTTTTAGAAACAATTTTATTTAAATGCTCGTGCAGGTATGTTAAAATCGGTTACTCTTTGGTAAAGAAAATGATATATGTTAATGTGCATATATGCTAAATGTTCTCTTGAAATGAAAAGGCTTCATCAGTTGCTACAACTTGTGTCAAATACAATGATGTACTTTGAACCAATTTTGGACAATGATTATAATGAAAGCCATTGTTTACTTTAGGATTGAAACATAAAACATACGCGCGAATAGTGTGACCAACATGAACGGAGGACAGAGACAGAAGAGATTACCGAGTTAAACAAATATAAGTATAGAGTCAATAGTCTATGTTGCTGTTGTATGATAGAAGCACTCCTGAATTCCCAAACCTATGGTGCTAACTTGTTAAGATTCGTACAGATGTGCCGGATCTTCAGATATCATAAAGAGTTTTATATAGTTCGTCTACTGATGGGTGTGACACAAGGTTTCCGCTTGTACCCATTGATAAAACCTATGAGCAAGTCATGCTCTCATTGGAAATATCTTTCCATGTGAAATGTACACTTGAACGTGCTCATTATATGCTGGTATTTAAAGCGCTGCCTTCACCAAGCTGTTCATACTTTTAGGAATGTTCCATGACTTTGATTTGACATAGAAATACGTCGCAGACCTCGTCGATGAAGCAGAAGCTTAATTTCCCTTTTTGTTTGTCGTTTAAGAGCTTTGACATATACTTGTATAATTTTTTAACGAAAATAGAATTATGCTCTCGCGTGTTCATAAAACCATGGTAAATCTTTCTTTTGTTTGATCGGCTGTTGTTACCGTGCATAATTAGAACCCTTCGTGCGCTTCGTTACCTTGGACAAAATAGTTTCATAGACAACGTTTTCATTATTAACGCTTGGTGTTTAATAATATTAACAATTACTGACTTCAATGAATGCCACATATACTATCAGTTTATTAGAGCATTTTTACCATCATGCCTCTTGAGGAAACGAAGGTCAGGGTCACACAATATCGATAGTGAAGTGTTAATCTGCGAGATGGTATTTCCTGTCATGTCTATTCCCGCTACACTGCAGCATCCGGTTTTGAATGTTTTGGTGATTAATCTTGCAGTGACATGGGGATATACTGTTTTGTCAGCGAACAAAAACAGGCCTGACATGGGAAATCTTTGTTTTGTAACTAAGGAAACGGAAGTTAAGAAATTACATTATGAATTCAATTATTTTACGCAATGCTTACGAGGTAGCGTTTGATTTGGAAATTGCAATCACTGGGGTGAATACAGAATGAACTTTGAGGTATAGATTTATCTACGTGGCACATATGGCAGGATTGGCAAAATGTCTACTGAAACTAACATATCTTAAATATATCAGACGTTTGAAAATTTAGAAACCTCAATATAAAATATCATTAGCATTTAATAGTATGCAATATCGCATGCTCTAGCTTGACGGAAGGCTTTAGTCGTTCAATAAAAGCACACCTATTTATACTGCTGTATCGTTTAAAAATATTAGACATAGTTCTCACATTAAACTACTTCCCTGTTCTTTTCTTCTGAGAATAGTTTGTGAAAATTGATACCAATATAAATACGTTTATGATATAATTTGGAGAGTGATTCCTTTGACGTAACCTCCGCATTGCTTTTCGTGACTTTACGAACAGTTAGCGTATATACCCATGGGCAGCCTGTGTCTTCCTATTGGCCTATTTGGTTTTTCCTACGAGACAGGATGTATTGAAGAACAGCTACATGTAGCAAAGTTGTTATCAATCCTTTCAATTTCACTTTTGGATATATCGATAGCGTGCTGTCTTTAGATGTTCTGTAACATTATTGACAAGTACGGTGATATACCTTATATCATTGGGACGTATAATTTTGGACATCTTCTACATCAGTGTTGCACCCGGATCTTAACTGCTACTCAATTTAATAATTAATGTGGTGATTCCCTAAGGTGAAGTTTCTATTTCTTGATAGTGTTTTCCCGCTTCCTCTTCACGTAACAGATACATTGATATCAAACAGCTTGTTTCGAACATTCTGTGACCTATATCAATTTTAGAATGTACATTTCTTAGTTTTACCAGCGCATTATCGAAAATTATTCATTCTATAAAAGTGATATTGTCACTAGTGAAAACAGAACGTATGTAATGGGTACATATTATAGATTTCACTTAAGTACACATGTTGTGTCTAAATACAATGTAAATGGTATAGAGGATATCTAACAGTGTCTTCATTAATATCAAATATTAGCTACACGAGTGAAATATATTTTTATTAATGAAGATCCTGTTATATATTTATTACATTTTATAGCAAAATATACCGAGTCAGCTTTTAATCTTTCCTGTTGCCGTTTGCAAACAGTGTTTTGATTGGCCTGATCAGAAAAAGTAACATATTTTTACAAATGAAAAAATATCACTTTTACATAATGATTAATTTGCGATATTTCACTGGTAAATAATGTAATAAAGCATATTTACGAATAAATGAGGGTGTGTCTATGTCTTAGAAATAAGGTTTAATTACATACTTAAAAACAATCTTTGAAGACGCATGGTTTACAAATAATCTATAAAATCACCAAACTTTAAAATGACAGTTCGTTTTTATTTTTTATTTTTTTTCATGTAGTTTAGTAAGAGTTTAAGTGTTGTCATGGACTTCGATGTAATTTGTGTGTTGTTCTGGTTGCTTAACACAGGTAAAATGTCTTGAGGAAAATTTGACTTGGAAATGTTCATGAAAATGAAATGAAATTGGCCTAAATTGATATGAAGATATTTTGCCTGTGTAGGATATATCTGCGCAAATAAGTTCTGACATAATTTCATTATACTATCAACTATGAAAAATATGCGGTAATTCTGATTGGCTAGGTTAATTTGAACATAGCTGGAGTAACATCCATTGCGTTCATTGAAATTGTTTACTTTTTTTGTGCCGCAGATTCCTACCTCAGTAAATCAGATATGTAACAAGAAAGTTACACAGCTGATACCAATTTCAACTTATACCACGATGGTATTCGTAAAATTTATGGACCGAAAATGATGCCAAGGATTCAAATTTGATGGATGTGAATGAAGGCTTCAATCATGAAATTCTGCATTACTTAAAATCGCAGAAAATGTCAAGGTCCCTGATTAGCATGACGCGGTGTTATTTGTTATGCCACTGGTAATTGTTCGATGATGGCGAACACACATATAAAACGGAAGACGCCGTACCACTCGTCGGAGTGTATATCCCATCTAACGCTTCACATGTGGTCGATTGTATATTTCTACATTTGATATATGAATACAATTAATTGCGAGTTAGCCTTCCGTTTGTAGCTATTCCAGTCATTTCATGCATTCGTTACAAGTGCGCGTTTTTGATGTCTTTAACCGGTTCAGTACGCAATGCATTCATGAAAAATTAATAACCTCCTTTGGAGTCGGAATTACTACCGTAAACAACAGATTCATAGGTATTGTGCCAACTTAACAGTGGGTATATCAAATTTTTTTGGGACATACCCGGTGATTGCTCAACTCTACTATTGCGGTATCTGAACATATGATCAACCTGGCACTTTTACGTCATTCCTATTATTTTTACTTATTCTTTCGGTGAAATGACGTCCTATTAGGATATATCTTTGACGTTTTGTGAAGCTGTACTGGCCTAACTCCCCGGAACGACCTGCTATTTATGCCAACAGCAATTTGTGAGGTAAATGTTCAATTAAGGATAATCGCGTCATTATGGTTCCAATACAAACGCCGACTACATGGGCCGACTATTGTCCAGTCCGGTATCAGCTACGCTGTGACAACACCACATCGCACTGTATCTATTTGTAGCCGAATCGTTAACGATTATTTGAATATATTAAATACCTAATGGTATGTGTAATAAAATCTTAAGATCACAGACTTACATGTACAGTGGAAATATCGAATCACAGGAGTTCTTAACACAGAAATCGTATCTTTAGTATGTCAAAGTATGCGAGATTCTGAGAGAGGCGTTAAGGTATGTCGAGGATCTTAACATGTATCATTTCAAATTATAAGATATGTTGTCTCCAAATCTTTATTCAGAAATATCACATGATAAATGTAGCCAGTGATCCTAGGTGTCACATAGTATAGGGACTCTGTAGTCTGTTATTGTTCCTAAGATATGAGATTCATAATCAATGATATTTGTGGCTTGTAATCTTAATTAAAAACTTTAAGAATTATGTTTAACCCGAGTCCGATATCGAAGCTGCACTAAGTTAGGATTCATATTGTTTACGATGAAGACAGACCCGATTTTCCCATATCTCCCACTGAAACATTTGCCAGTTTTTCGAAATCCAGAATTATATTACTCATGGTTAATTTATGTAAAATCATAAGTTATCCTTATACTACTACTGTACTAATTAAATCAGCAAAAATTTTTCAAAATCTTTAGTGCATGAACTATATCGAAGTATTATCCAATGCCTTTAGCGTTTATAACTGTTTCTAATATGCATCAAATGTATTCAGCGCATGACATTGTATCAAATATGTAGCAATTGTATTCAGCGGATGAAATTATATCAAATATGTAGCAAATGTATAAAGCGCGTGGAATTGTATCAAATATGTAGCAAATGTATTCAGAGCGTAAAAATGTATCAAATATGTAGCAAATGTATTTAGCGTATGAAATTATATCAAATATGTAGCAAATGTATAAAGCGCGTAAAATTGTATCAAATATGTAGCAAATGCATTCGGTGTGTGAACTATATGTGAGATGTAGCCAGTATCTTCAGTGTGTAAACTATATGTGAGATGTAGCCAGTATCTTCAGTGTGTAAACTATATGTGAGATGCAGCCAGTATTTGAAGCCAGTGTCTTCATTGTGTGAACTATATGTGAGATGTAGCCAGTATCTTCAGTGTGTGAACTATATGTGAGATGTAGCCAGTATTTGAAGCCAATGTCTTCAGTGTGTGAACTATATGTGAGATGTAGCCAGTATTTGAAGCCAGTGTCTTCATCCCATGGAACTCCATCAGCCAGTATGCCATGTCCACGCTATACGAGGGAGCAGTGATCTGACAGAGCGACATACGTCTATAGTTGATGGGTTACCGTCGACACGTACCACACGGGTGTTCTTAACGAGATAAAGCTTTTAACCACTCCAGCAAATTAGGCAGTAACCCCCTTGTTAAGAGCCGGGCATACCTTTGGTAGCTATTGTGAAATATCTGGCAATGGTTACAATTAATGGGCTGTGTATACATCTTTGATTAACGGTGAAACAAGCGTCATTCTTTGATATTATCACAAATTAAATAATGACTATCTTTGGATTTATAGCTTCTGTAATGATATCCTGAGTCCATTAACCTTGAAATGGGCTCATTAGAACCGTTATGATGTACCCGATTCCGTACAACATTGCAGTGTTTATATTACTTAGTCACTGTTTGATACTCGGTCCGCCTTTATACAGGAACACTGTACTTGAAAACAGTTAAAAAGCCAACAGGCGGAAATTAAACTATCATTTAAAAAAAATAATGTTCTATTAAAGTTTCATTTTGACAAACAAAAGAAAACAACACAATACATACAAGACAATACATCTCAACATACAAAAAATAATGAATACATATTCGGTCATTATGTGCTATTGTGTATCATTTCAATCGACCTTCTGTATATGTTATACTAAAAATTAAATAGCAGTTCTTGTTCGTTCTGATTTTCTTAATACAAAATAATTTAAAAAATGACAGTGTGATTAAACCCGCTCTTTGTAGAGAAGGGTTAAAGGTATAGTGGAACCGTCTTATACAATATAACAAAAATGAAACTTGATAATGTCGTTTAACTGTACATAGTAAAATATGACCACTTTTCAATACTGTTTATGAATTTTAAAGGTAGGTCTAGCTAAAATGTCTCTATAATAACGAAGTAATCATTTCACATCTCTCTTGACACTGGCTCACTCTTGGCCTTGAGTTGATCGCCCTCCATTGTGAGAAGGAGTGTGCGCTCTCTGTCCTGGCTACACCTTAGTTATTTGCTTGACGCTCAGCACTGAACGGAATGCACAAATAAACTAAACTTGTCCATTTAGATGTCAATTCAATTATATAACTGACTTTCCGGACTTTCCATCTACATCCCCACATTTTGTGCCCCTAAAATTACTTTCGACATAAAATGACATGTATTTTTTTTTGTTTTTTTTTGAAAAGTTTAATATGAAGTTCACGTAAATCTTATTTGGGTGACATTTTCAGTGTTATATACTCTTGGTTACAAGCTTATTTCACTTCAGTTTTTTGTTTTATTTCTGTTTCACTTACTTGTGTAATTCATTCTCAATAGTTGTATATTGCCAATGACATATTTTCAATTTCAGCATCTGACTATACAGTCTTTGACCTTCGTATACATTTGGAATCCGACAGTCCTTGACCTTTGATGGACTTCTGACAAATTATAGATCTGACAGTCGTAGTCCTAAAACTGAATCACATGCTTGTTATTCGTATAGTATGATCTAACACCACGTATTAACATTGGCCCTGACCGGAAGTGGTATACATACATTCGTCCATTGTATATTAACTTAGTCCTAATTTCCTACGTATAGCCCGCAGACTTTACGATTTGTCGCATCTGAAGATGATTTTTTTGCGAGATAATCAGGTGTATTTGACCGTCTGATGTAGCGTATTACAATGTATCTAGTGTAGCGGAGTATTTGGTGTATCAGAGTATCTGGTGTAGCGGAGTATCTAGTGTAGCGGAGTATCTGGTGTAGCGGAGTATTTGGTGTATCAGAGTATCTAGTGTAGCGGAGTATCTGGTGTATAAGAGTATTTGGTGTATCAGAGTATCTAGTGTAGCGGAGTATTTGGTGTATCAGAGTATCTGGTGCAGCGGAGTATCTAGTGTAGCGGAGTATCTAGTGTAACAGAGTATCTAGTGTAGCGGAGTATCTGGTATAGAGGAGTATCTGGTGTAGCGGAGTATGTAGTGTAGCGGAGTATCTGGTGTATAAGAGTATCTAGTGTAGCGGAGTATCTAGTGTAGCGGAGTATCTGGTGTAGCGGAGTATCTGGTGTAGCGGATTATCTGGTGTAGCGGATTATCTGGTGTAGCGGAGTATCTGGTGTAGCGGAGTATCTAGTGTAGCGGAGTATCTGGTGTAGCGGAGTATCTGGTGTAGCGGAATATCTAGTGTAGCGGAGTATCTAGTGTAGCGGAGTATCTAGTGTAGCGGAGTATCTAGTGTAGCGGAGTATCTAGTGTAGCGGAGTATCTAGTGTAGCGAAGTATTTGGTGTAGCGGAGTATCTAGTGTAGCGGAGTATCTGGTGTAGCGGAGTATCTAGTGTAGCGGAGTATCTAGTGTAGCGGAGTATCTGGTTAGCGGAGTATCTAGTGTAGCGGAGTATCTGGTGTAACGGAGTATTTGGTGTAGCGGAGTATCTGGTGTAGCGGAGTATCTGGTGTAGCGGAGTATCTTGTGTAGCGGAGTATCTGGTGCAACGGAGTAATATTGTGAAGCGGAGTATCTGGTGTAGAGGTATAGCTTGTGTAACAGAGTATCTAGTGTAGCGGAGTATCTGGTTCAGCGGAGTATCTAGTGTAGCGGAGTATCTAGTGTAGCGGAGTATCTAGCGTAGCGAAGTATCTGGTGTAACGGAGTATTTGGTGTAGCGGAGTATCTAGTGTAGCGGAGTATCTTGTGTAGCGGAGTATCTGGTGTAGCGGAGTATCTTGTGTAGCGGAGTATCTAGTGTAGCGGAGTATTTTGTGTAGCGGAGTATCTTGTGTAGCGGAGTATCTAGTGTAGCGGAGTATCTAGTGTAGCGGAGTATCTGGTGTAAAGCAGTATCTAGTGTAGTGGAGTATTTAGTGTAGCGGAGTATCTTGTGTAGCGGAGTAACTAGTGTAGCGGAGTATCTAGTGTAGCGGAGTATCTGATGTAGCGGAGTATTTGGTGTAGCGGAGTATCTGGTGTAGCGGAGTATCTGGTGTAATGGAATATCTTGTGTAACGGAGTATTTGGTGTAGCGGAGTATCTAGTGTAGCGGAGTATCTAGTGTAACAGAGTATTTAGTGTAGCGGAGTATTTGGTGTAGCGGAGTATCTGGTGTAGTGGAGTATCTGGTGTAATGGAATATCTTGTGTAACGGAGTATTTGGTGTAGCGGAGTATCTAGTGTAGCGGAGTATCTAGTGTAACAGAGTATTTAGTGTAGCGGAGTATCTAGTGTAGCGGAGTAACTAGTGTAGCGGAGTATCTAGTGTAGCGGAGTATCTGATGTAGCGGAGTATCTGGTATAGAGGAGTATCTTGTGTAGCGGAGTATCTAGTGTAGCGGACTATTTGGTGTAGCGGAGTATCTAGTGTAGCGGAGTATCTGGTGTAGCGGAGTATCTGGAGTAGCGGAGTATCTATTGTGGCGGACACTGCGTTTCCTTTACTATATACACATGCAGATTATGTATTTTTATTTTGTTTTCAAAAGAGCTCTAGGTGTACATATAATGGTCATGCTCATGTTATCTATTCAATTCATAGCATATTGAGAATATGGTTGTCGCACCAGATATAAGACAGTATACTAATCTTATGATCTCTCAACAATGTTTGTAACTTTGGACACCAATAATAGTATCAAGAATATGTAAATTTAGAGTATTATCCGCATGTTATAAGCGGGTGCGGGTAAACTTTTTTTTTTCTTTTTTAGAAAATTCTAAAAATGCTACCTGGCTACCCTGGAGTCGGTATCCATACACATCATAAGTATGTATTTTGCACGCTATTCTATGACGGAATATATGGGTACTGATCTAAAGATTTTGTTTCCGCTAGAAGCCCCTGGCAGTAACATCATGAAATCCCCTCAAATGTAATAAAAGGACATACATGTGTGACAGCACCACGGTTAATTCTCATTTTTTTTCTGTTTAAATAATATCGGAAGATAAGTAATTGGAAATTATCTTAATAAAAAAAAAACTGCTGCTTTTCTTCTTTTTGCTGTAGGTTTCAAATCATGTTTTCTCACTACAAATGATGTTTTTCATTTTGTTCACAATAAATAAAAAATAAAGAAAAGATAACTTTTGATAACTATTACACAAACTGCAAAGCTCTGGTAATCACAGTGCTATCCACAGGTGTTTCAGCTCCTTCTTCTGCATTCGAGACAAGAAGGTAGTCTTCGATGGAGAACAACCCCTTATTGTTTCTCTGTTATATCAATGACTTACCTGATGCAGTCCAATAAAAAACAATGTCCGCCAATTTGCTGATTAATTCTTGATCTACCGAGAGATTAGATCAGCGACAGATTCGTGTCAGCTCTATCACGATCTCAATAACCTTGAATGTTGGACAAGTGACTGGGGCATGAAGTTCAATGTGAAAAAATGTGTAGTCCTTCGTATTGACAGCAAGACGTCTCACTTCTATTCTGTCGGTGGTCAGATACCCCAGCTTGTGAGTGTCCCTACTATTGAATTGTCATTAATGAACAAATAAGGTGGACCTCACACGTTTTGAAAACTGTTAAAAAGGCCGACTGCTCCCTTGGTTTCAATACACGCTCCTTTCATGAGCTTCGTAATCAAATTTGTGTTTAATGTATATAAATCTGCTTTCGAATATACAGAAAATTATCAGTAATATATTCCAAATGCGATGTTTTTGCAAATGATAAATTACCATTGCTTTTTTCCCCTGTCTTCTGTCAACGAACCCAAAGTTTTTTGTTATAGAAAAGAGAAAACAAAAATAAGGTATGGAAGGAGAACTGGCCATACTGTAAAACAGTCCTCTCTACCGTTTGTCAAAATGAGTTTTTAGGCTATGGAGAATGTGGGAGAACGCTTTCCCAAATGGTTTACTACGAGTACCTTGATCGTCCCACCTGGAAATGTATAGAAACAATATATAATTGATTGTATTGATTTTGAAACAGAATTATGAACTATGTCAACCAAGGACGTCAGACAACGTGCTCCTGTTACGATTATCGCCTGTTGTTGATTTCAGCCGTAATTGAGATATACAATCAACCTTTACCCTCCAATCACACATCCCAGTTGTGTTATTAAAGCGTGACCTATAGCTACGACACACCTACAGCATGCTGAAAGCTCAAGAAGCAAAGAGAATGGGATACATTAGTGTAACCAAGTTATGGTATATATTTGGACTTTAAGACAATCTTTTCGAATGAATTGCGGACATGTTGTCTCTCAACACTTGGACGACAAATTTCGCTCTACACGAGTATCGACAGTAAGAAAGATGAACGGCACCAAGAAGTTTATTACAGATACACTTTACAATCATAATACACTGTCCAACCATTTTCTGTAGTTTGTGTATAAACGTCTGGTACATCAGCGATACTTCGATCATACATTATTGTACATGATAGCTTAGAGCACTTGGCACGTGCTTCTAGCACTAAAGGTGTGTCATTGAATCATTGTTATGGGGGACACTTGGCAGTTTGTAAGTCCGAGTCAGTTCCTGTACATATATAGATATATATATATATTACATATGGTCCGATTTTCGTCAATTCTTATTGGCTAAATCTTAGTTAATATTTCAGTTAATAATTCCTTCAAGATAAATTTATAATGCAATTATCTATCTCCAAAAAAATAAGGGACGTTATAGTCGGTTAATATGGTGTTACAGCGACCTGGTAGAATTACTTCATTCTACCTGATCGGTACTGCATAACTCTGTATTGTCCTTACCTGAGGTTCAGAAATGATAAATGTTTAAATGTATTTGTTAATATGAATCTTCAACACTAGGCTTTAATGAGTTTACCTTAATAAAACAGGGAATATTCATGATGATTACTTAACCTACACGTATAAAAATGACAAAGATAAACAGGTGTTAATCTCTATCCAGTCTTCATTCGAGAACAATAAACTATGCAGTTGCATTTTTATTCTGTTTTTTACGCGTGCAACATAATGATGGAATAAAAGACTGCGTTGCGGATCTCCGATCCATAAATTTATACGCTTTTCCTGGGCTATATTGTTTTTTAAATGTCAATAAACGCAAAACTTCCCATTCTCGGAAGCTAGAAAGGAAGCCGTCATTTCCACTAGGTATACAGAATGAGAGAGTGGGGCGCAAAATGAACATAAATGAGCTTTATTTTTGAGCGTGGCTGACATTTTAAGGAGCCTAATGTTCTCATTACCTTGATATAGTAGGGTGTAGGAGTGTTATATGTATATCCTGGAGGAATTGCTTATGAAACTAAATGTTCTTTGTAAAGACACTGGGCACAATTCCCCAGAAAAATTTCATTACTGTGCTCCGTGACCAAAGATCCATTAGCCATAGATTAAATGAAGGCCAGTGTCTGCCTTCTCATCAACAAGGAGTCTGTGATCTGTAGGAGGGGTTCTACTTACTCAGCAATGGGCACGCTACTCACGACTCAACAATATGCGCTAATATATGTTGATACGTTAACATGTGAACGATCTCAACAAGGTCAATACTATTTAACAATAGGAGCTAATATATGTTAACCTTGTAACTTGTGTCTACCAACACAAGGTCAACACAAATCAACAATAGGAGCTAATATATGTTGACCTTGTAATTTGTGTCTACCAACTCATCAAGGTCAACACTACTCAACAATAGGAGCTAATATATGTTGACCTTGTAATGTGTGTCTACCAATTCATCAAGGTCAACACTACTCACAATAGGAGCTAATACAAATGTATATGTTGGCCTTGTAATTTGTGTCTACCAACACAACAAGGTCAACACTACTCAACAATAGGAGCTAATATATGTTGACCTTGTAATGTGTGTCTACCAACTCATCAAGGTCAACACTACTCAACAATAGGAGCTAATATATATTAACCTTGTAATTTGTGTCTACCAACTCATCAAGGTCAACAATAATTGACGCTAGTATTTGTACGGCTTTAAATTGGTGTCTATCATAATCAATACAAGGGAAATGTGTATACCTTGTAACTGGTGTCTGTTAACTCAAAAAGGCAAACAATGTTCAACAAATAAAAACGATGATAACCCTGTTGTAGAAAGTAAATGTCAGCTCCTACACACGGAGGCTGGCTACATCGCCTATTACGAAAGGTTGAATCAAATTACTTAAAAAGTAGGCGATAGTACGTACATTGTGTGATAGTACGTACATTGTGTGATAGTACGTACATTGTGTGATAGTACGTACATTGTGATAGTATGTACATTGTGATAGTACGTACATTGTAATAGTACGTACATTGTAATAGTACGTACATGGTGTGATGGTACGTACATTGTGTGATAGTACGTACATTGTGATAGTACGTACATTGTAATAGCACATACATTGTAATAGTACGTACATTGTGTGATAGTACGTACATTGTGTGATAGCACATACATTGTAATAGTACGTATATTGTGTGATAGCACATACATTGTAATAGTACGTACATTGTGTGATAGTACGTATATTGTGTGATAGTACGTATATTGTGTGATAGCACATACATTGTGATAGTACGTATATTGTGTGATAGCACATACATTGTGTAATAGTACGTACATTGTGTTATAATACGTACATTGTGTGATAGTACGTATATTGTGTGATAGCACATACATTGTGTGATAGTACGTACATTGTGTTATAATACGTACATTGTGTGATAGTACGTATATTGTGTGATAGTACGTACATTGTGTGATAGCACATACATTGTGTGATAGTACGTACATTGTGTTATAATACGTACATTGTGTGATAGCACATACATTGTGATAGTACGTACATTGTGCGATAGCACATACATTGTGATAGCACATACATTGTGATAGTACGTACATTGTAATAGTACGTACATTGTGTGATGGTACGTACATTGTGTGATAGCACATACATTGTAATAGTACGTACATTGTGCGATAGCACATACATTGTGATAGTACGTACATTGTGTGATAGCACATACATTGTAATAGTACGTACATTGTGCGATAGCACATACATTGTGATAGTACGTACATTGTGTGATAGTACGTATATTGTAATAGTACGTACATTGTGCGATAGCACATACATTGTGATAGTACGTACATTGTGTGATAGCACATACATTGTAATAGTACGTACATTGTGCGATAGCACATACATTGTGTGATAGTACGTACATTGTGTGATAGTACGTATATTGTGTGATAGCACATACATTGTGTGATAGTACGTATATTGTGTGATAGCACATACATTGTGTGATAGTACGTACATTGTGTGATAGTACGTATATTGTGTGATAGTACGTATATTGTGATAGTACGTACATTGTGTGATAGTACGTACATTGTGTGATAGTACGTATATTGTGTGATAGCACATACATTGTGATAGTACGTACATTGTGTGATAGTACGTACATTGTGTGATAGTACGTACATTGTGTGATAGTACGTACATTGTGTGATAGCACATACATTGTGATAGTACGTACATTGTGTTATAATACGTACATTGTGTGATAGTACGTATATTGTGCGATAGCACATACATTGTGATAGTACGTACATTGTGTGATAGCACATACATTGTAATAGTACGTACATTGTGTGATAATACGTACATTGTGATAGTACGTATATTGTGTGATAATACGTACATTGTGTGATAGTACGTATAGTACGTACATTGTGTGATAATACGTACATTGTGTGATAATACGTACATTGTGTGATAATACGTACATTGTGTGATAATACGTACATTGTGTGATAGTACGTACATAGTGTGATAATACGTACATTGTGTGATAATACGTACATTGTGTGATAGTACGTACATTGTGTGATAGTACGTACATTGTGATAGTACGTACATTGTGTTATTATACGTACATTGTGTTATAATGCGTACATTGTGTTATAATACGTACATTGTGTTATAATACGTACATTGTGTGATAGTACGTACATTGTGTAAAAGTACGTACATTGTGATAGTACGTACATTGTGTGATAGTACGTACATTGTGTAATAATGACTCTCCCTACATGTGGACGTCTACCTACCTGTGGTATGATTTCTACATTACAGTTCTTGTGTAGCGCTATCACATACAATGTAGCTGCCCACCAGAGGGAGCCACCTAGTACGATATTTGTAATCAGATTAATCCCACTGATTTTGTTGTTTTGGAAGCATGGGATTGGTCAAAGCAGTCCTCATAGTAAAATATCCATTTAAAACATTACAAATATCACTTGTCAGCAATACCTGCACAGATAAAATGATAATTAAATTTTGTGATTAACATGTTCGTCTGTATCCATTAAGTCAGGCGCACACTAATCTCCAAGTCATCGATAATTTATAACCCGGAGGCGGACGACAGACAGGTCACACATTGGTTACATGTATCCCTACTTTGGCCGTTATCACAGTCATCGTGGTATCTGTTGGGCTTTGATTTTATAAATATTTTCTATTTAAAGACACAAAGGTATTATATCTCACCACAATATTAACTGTTATTTATTTTGTGTAATATTAGCAATCTGGATTTCCTAAAGATAAAAATATTTCTAATTTTGCTTATCAATATTTACTTCTATCAAACGATATGTACAATATCGATATGGAGAATCGTCAATTTGCCGAAGTGTTTACAGGGCTCGACAGTCTATGCATTGAACTTTGTCATTCTATTTAATCTGAGCTTCCGGGAGAACCCATGACATTTACCAGCAGGTTCCCTGGCATTCTCTATTCTTTGTCCAATATTTGATTTACTGAAATAGCCTGATAGTTGTACAAATGAAAGGACGATAATTAACCGTGTAAATCACCAAAGCGCCCATACCCACGTAACATTTTATAGTTGGAACTTACGTTATAGTCATGTTTGTAGAATTAGCACAATTATGTTCATGTCATAATTCCGTTAACATGGCTACGGGAACGCATTATAATCGGTATAAAAGATAATGTGTATTTTATGCAGTTGATGTGTGGAGATTAAGTGGTTAAACTTCTGTTGAGGAATATTTGTGGCTAATTAAACCTACGGATGGCAATAGATGAAAAACAAAATTACCACACAACTAAAATAGCGGAAACAATGTTATTCATCTAACTCTAATACCATTTCTTTAGGAAAAAACGACTACGTTTCTTACTTAATCTGTTTTTCTGTATTGTTAATACCTCCAGTCCAGGGTACCTCATTAAGTGTCCCCCGACCCCGATCCATGTTACCTCATTAAGTGTCCCACACCTCCGATCCATGTTACCTCATTAAGTGTCCCCAACCTCCGATATATGTTACCTCATTAAGTGTCCCCCGACCCCGATCCATGTTACCTCATTAAGCGTCCCCCAACCCCGATCTAAGTTACCTCATTAAGTGTCCCCCGACCCCGATCTAAGTTATCTCATTAAGTGTCCCCGACCCCGATCTAAGTTATCTCATTAAGTGTCCCCGACCCCGATCTAAGTTATCTCATTAAGTGTCCCCCGACCCCGATCTAAGTTATCTCATTAAGTGTCCCCCGACCCCGATCTATGTTACCTCATTAAGTGTCCCCGGACCCCGATCTAAGTTACCTCATTAAGTATCTCCCGCCTCCGATCTATGTTACCTCATTAAGTATTTCCCGCCTCCGATCTACATGTAGGTTACCTCATTAAGTGTCCCCCGACCCCGATCTATGTTACCTCATTAAGTGTCCCCCGACCCCGATCTAAGTTACCTCATTAAGTGTACCCCGACCCCGATCTATGTTACCTCATTAAGTGTCCCCCGACCCCGATCTAAGTTACCTCATTAAGTGTCCCCCGACCCCGATCTATGTTACCTCATTAAGTGTCCCCCGACCCCGATCTGAGTTATCTCATTAAGTGTCCCCGACCCCGATCTAAGTTATCTCATTAAGTGTCCCCCGACCCCGATCTAAGTTACCTCATTAAGTGTCCCCGACCCCGATCTATGTTACCTCATTAAGTGTCCCCGACCCCGATCTAAGTTATCTCATTAAGTGTCCCCCGACCCCGATCTAAGTTACCTCATTAAGTGTCCCCCGACCCCGATCTAAGTTATCTCATTAAGTGTCCCCGACCCCGATCTAAGTTATCTCATTAAGTGTCCCCGACCCCGATCTAAGTTACCTCATTAAGTGTCCCCCGACCCCGATCTAAGTTACCTCATTAAGTGTCCCCCGACCCCGATCTAAGTTACCTCATTAAGTGTCCGCGACCCCGATCTATGTTACCTCATTAAGTGTCCCCCGACCCCGATCTAAGTTACCTCATTAAGTATCTCCCGCCCCCGATCTACATGTAGGTTACCTCATTAAGTGTCCCCGACCCCGATCCATGTTACCTCATTAAGTGTCCCCCGCCTCCGATCTATGTTACCTCATTAAGTGTCCCCCGACCCCGATCTATGTTACCTCATTAAGTGTCCCCCGACCCCGATCTAAGTTACCTCATTAAGTATCTCCCGCCCCCGATCTACATGTAGGTTACCTCATTAGGTGTCCCCGACCCCGATCCATGTTATCTCATTAAGTGTCCCCCGACCCCGATCTATGTTACCTCATTAAGTGTCCCCCGACCCCGATCTAAGTTACCTCATTAAGTATCTCCCGCCCCCGATCTACATGTAGGTTACCTCATTAAGTGTCCCCGACCCCGATCCATGTTACCTCATTAAGTGTCCCCCGCCTCCGATCTATGTTACCTCATTAAGTGTCCCCCGACCCCGATCTATGTTACCTCATTAAGTGTCCCCGACCCCGATCTAAGTTACCTCATTAAGTATTTCCCGCCTCCGATCTACATGTAGGTTACCTCATTAAGTGTCCCACACCTCCGATCTATGTTACCTCATTAAGTGTCCCCCGACCCCGATCTATGTTACCTCATTAAGTGTCCCCCGACCCCGATCTAAGTTACCTCATTAAGTGTCCCCCGCCCCCGATCTACATGTAGGTTACCTCATTAAGTGTCCCCGACCCCGATCTATGTTACCTCATTAAGTGTCCCCCGACCCCGATCTAAGTTACCTCATTAAGTGTCCCCCGCCCCCGATCTACATGTAGGTTACCTCATTAAGTGTCCCCGACCACGATTTATGTTACCTCATTAAGTGTCCCCCGACCCCGATCTATGTTACCTCATTTAGTGTCTTTCGCCCCCGATCTATGTTACCTCATTAAGTGTCCCCCGACCCCGATCTATGTTACCTCATTAAGTGTCCCCCGACCCCGATCTATGTTACCTCATTAAGTGTCCCCCGACCCCGATCTATGTTACCTCATTAAGTGTCCCACACCCCGATCTATGTTACCTCATTAAGTGTCCCCGACGCCGATCTATGTTACCTCATTAAGTGTCCCCCGACCCCGATCTAAGTTACCTCATTAAGTATCTCCCGCCCCCGATCTACATGTAGGTTACCTCATTAAGTGTCCCCGACCCCGATCCATGTTACCTCATTAAGTGTCCCCCGCCTCCGATCTATGTTACCTCATTAAGTGTCCCCCGACCCCGATCTATGTTACCTCATTAAGTGTCCCCGACCCCGATCTAAGTTACCTCATTAAGTATTTCCCGCCTCCGATCTACATGTAGGTTACCTCATTAAGTGTCCCACACCTCCGATCTATGTTACCTCATTAAGTGTCCCCCGACCCCGATCTATGTTACCTCATTAAGTGTCCCCCGACCCCGATCTAAGTTACCTCATTAAGTGTCCCCCGCCCCCGATCTACATGTAGGTTACCTCATTAAGTGTCCCCGACCCCGATCTATGTTACCTCATTAAGTGTCCCCCGACCCCGATCTAAGTTACCTCATTAAGTGTCCCCCGCCCCCGATCTACATGTAGGTTACCTCATTAAGTGTCCCCGACCACGATTTATGTTACCTCATTAAGTGTCCCCCGACCCCGATCTATGTTACCTCATTTAGTGTCTTTCGCCCCCGATCTATGTTACCTCATTAAGTGTCCCCCGACCCCGATCTATGTTACCTCATTAAGTGTCCCCCGACCCCGATCTATGTTACCTCATTAAGTGTCCCACACCCCGATCTATGTTACCTCATTAAGTGTCCCCGACGCCGATCTATGTTACCTCATTAAGTGTCCCCCGACCCCGATCTATTTTACCTCATTAAGTGTCCCACACCTCCTATCTATGTTACCTCATTAAGTGTCCCCGACCCCAATCTATGTTACCTCATTAAGTGTCCCCGACCCCGATCTATTTTACCTCATTAAGTGTCCCACACCTCCTATCTATGTTACCTCATTAAGTGTCCCCGACCCCGATCTATGTTACCTCATTAAGTGTCCCCCGACCCCGATCTATGTTACCTCATTAAGTGTCCCCCGACCCCGATCTAAGTTACTTCATTAAGTGTCCCCCGACCCCGATCTAAGTTACCTCATTAATTATTTCCCGCCTCCGATCTACATGTAGGTTACCTCATTAAGTGTCCCCGACCCCGATCCATGTTACCTCATTAAGTGTCCCCCGACCCCGATCTATGTTACCTCATTAAGTGTCCCCCGACCCCGATCTATGTTACCTCATTAAGTGTCCCCCGACCCCGATCTAAGTTACCTCATTAAGTGTCCCACACCTCCGATCTATGTTACCTCATTAAGTGTCCCACACCTCCGATCTATGTTACCTCATTAAGTGTCTTTCGCTCCCGATCTATGTTACCTCATTTAGTGTCTCCCGCCCCCGACCTAGCTAACCTCACCAAGTGTCTCCCGCCCCCGATCGTCTCCCGCCTCCAATCTAAGGTACCATGTGAAGCATGAAGGGTCAAGTAAATCCTATTGATGAAAGCTCCGTTATTTACCACAAATCTCTGAGATAGGTTATCGTACAAAGGACCACAACCGTTTGATCATCGTATAGCGTCTGATCAAGCTAACCTGATACATCTGGTTGGTGTGTTAATTGAAACATTGAAGAGAAGTTCAAACACAGGTATAAAGATAACTAATACTGGCTGAATTTACGAAATACTTCAGTAATAAATGTAACCAAATGTTTATTTAATATGGTAATGTCTCCTATCAACCAATACACGTATTAACGTATATTTTAGGTATGTTTTATACATTCCATTGCAATGTAAACAGCCGCAATGTCAGTCTCCTCGTCTTCACTATGTCATGTGAACCAAACACAAACCCCTATATTTAATCTTACTTTGATTAATGCCAAGTTTGAAAAAAAGGTAAATTTAATTACGCATGCTTACAACAAATTTAAGCATAGTTCCATTTTGTTTTAGTATTGTATCTTTGGCATCTTACACGAGGTACTTGAAGCTCTTTGTCCATCTTTGAATCCAGTCACATTTTGTAAACATCTTAAATGTTTTATTCCCCACCACAACGTTGTATTGACTGTGTGAGTTTGGGAATCCAGGGATCTGCCGCAATCCATTGTCCTTACTCAGGAGGGGTTGCGGAATCCTTGGATCAGCCACCATCCATTGTCCTTACCCAGGAGGGGTTGGGAATTCTAGGATCAGCCACCATCCATTGTCCTCACACAGGAGGGGTTGCGGAATCCTGGGATCAGCCACCATCCATTGTCCTTACTCAGGAGGGGTTGGGAATTCTAGGATCAGCCACCATCCATTTTCCTTACTCAGGAGGGGTTGGGAATTCTAGGATCAGCCACCATCCATTGTCCTTACCCAGGAGGGGTCGGGAATCCTGGGATCAGCCACCATCCATTGTCCTTACCCAGGAGGGGTTGGGAATTCTAGGATCAGCCACCATCCATTGTCCTTACCCAGGAGGGGTTGGGAATTCTAGGATCAGCCACCATCCATTGTCCTTACCCAGGAGGGGTTGGGAATTCTAGGATCAGCCACCATCCATTGTCCTTACCCAGGAGGGGTTGGGAATTCTAGGATCAGCCACCATCCATTGTCCTTACCCAGGAGGGGTTGGGAATTCTGGGATCAGCCACCATCCATTGTCCTTACCAAGGAGGGGTTGGGAATCCTAGGGTCAGCCGCAATATATTGTCCTCACACAGGAGGGTTATCACAACCTCTTCCCCCACTAATGAACCTATCCGTGTAATGCTTGTATATATTTGCAAATATGTAGATTTATTATGCATTGTATTTATCTTTTTACAGGGTCCTCTGATATGCGCTGGAATAAGAGAAATGGATTTTATGGAACATTTATGGACTCTGTTAGCAGACATGCGTCCTCTTACGAAAGTAAAGAAGCCTTTTTTGAACGACTGTTTGACTTATTTGATATTAACGGTGAGTGGTGTAATTCATCAGCCACTGGCAACAGATGCAAATGTACGCAGATGTACGGAGTTTCAATGGTAGTCTAGAATGGGATAATATGTTATACGTTTTACACGTTAATAAATCCATTTAATGCTGTTTCTTACATACCTAGTTTCAATGTATATTTTATAATAACTACGTTAATTATTTTATAAATGATTCCTTATTAATTAATGTTTCTTTATATTCAGGATATAAATGCTTTAATGAGTAATATATTATCATGTCTTCCTTGAATGTTTACCTGACGTGATCTATCAGTGCGATAGCCACACGGCGTGGATACACCGACTGCCTTCTGAAAAGCGGGTTCTGTGTGTTTGTGGAGTTTCAGACTTACATAGTTGTTAAAAAACACATCTCTGTATAACGAAGGTATATTTAGAACAATGCAATTAGGCAAAAGTCGGACTGCACATCACGGCACACTTCGTACTACTCTATCTTGTATTTGTTAAACGAACAAGCAGTTTCCGTTCATTAATTAGCGTTTGTAACCTGTACCTAACTACATAAGCCATTGCAATACAAGCGTAAGACGCGCTTATTTATTTTCCAGATAAAAGTTCTATGTACAATTGTTTCGGTTGAGATACCTAGTACGCACCTTGTGTAACGGAAGAACCGAAACTTAATGGGACGCCGTTAGCATGCTCGCCAGACCTACAGACTAAACCTGCTTAACAATGACACTTAAGCTTCATTAAAAGATAGAATATTGATATAATCATGCATGTGGTCTCTAAGCCAAGTTTTAGGTTCGATTCATGAAGCGACAATTACGTTCATAAATGTCCCAATCATCTTGCGCAATAATACCACTTAAAGCAAATATTTGAGCTTGGATAAAAAGTAATTGCAATGAGAGATAGTAAGGCTTTCCTTCTTTACCGTAATCTTTCTGTGGTTAGAAGTACTGTAAAAAAAAAAAAAAAAAACAATATCGAATGCTGAATTTTCGGATTCAAGTTTTGTTTAAACGATTATAACTATTCACAAACTGCATTGCTTATCTTATGGAATCATTGCCTTTCAGTATCCTCATAATCACATCGATTATGTGCCTTTATCACATGCCCTCGAGTTTTTACATCGACGCTATGTAAACAACATGCAGCTAAAACGGTAGATAATGGTATTGTGTATTAAGGAAATACAATACGGCATGCATTCTATGTAGTTAATAACACAAAACAAACACCCAGTGTAAGTAATATCACTTACCTGTCTAAGTGCATTTAATATCATAAAACGTGACATTAAGATAATAATTACGCCATAGCTTAAGTATTATCCATAACTAATATGTTTTTGCAATACTTATGTGTTTATCATTATTCTGTTACAGATCCATTATAAACGCAAAACATTCGCAATAAATTTTAAAACATTTGAAGCAATTTAGGTCCTCCCAAAAAGCAATTAATTCCGTTGGAAGTATTTTGAGGTATACCGCATTTCATTACCGGTAGAAGTATTGATATATTTTCAGAAATACAAACTATTATCGTTCTTCCGAAATACCTTTAATTAACGTTTGAAATATTTATAAGTATCCCGAAATTCATTTTGATACCGTTTGAAGCATAATACTGTATGAAGAATTTAAGGTCCACTCGAAATACGATTAATTATCGTTTGAAACATATTTAGGATCGTAAAATAGAATTTTTGTTACCATTTTCAGCATTGAAGTCTTCCGATTTACTATTGGACTGTAGGACTCCCGAAATTAGTTTTATTACCAGTTGAAGTATACACTCAAAATTCAAGCTGTTCATTATCGTTCGAAACATTTTGGTCCTGTCGAAAAAAGAATTCAGTAACGTTTGAAGCTTTTTCCTGGTTGATAATTAAAAATTGTAACGAGCTTATTCCACACCTTGTTAAAAGTTTATAGGTCACGATTTAATGATAAGAATATACCTTCAGACACAAATGGTCGTTAAGTCTATGTAAAGTGGTGCGTTGATAATAACCGCGATGTTAATCGAATCCTCAAGATTGTTTTGTATGCAGTAAACTGCTTATCTAGATGATATTATCACCATATATCTTATCTAGATGATATTATCACCATATATCTTATCTAGATGATATTATCACCATATATCTTATGGACGGACTCCACACATCTACAGTCAAGCAAACACTATATATAAGCATTTAATTGTCTTCATAGTCTCCTGTACTCTTGAAATTATGTTAAGAAAGTGAAATATATCTGTTTGAAAAGACAGTTGTCACCAAATGATATGGAAAACAACTGTTTGATGTGTATCAAAACTAAAAAAAAAAAAAAAAACTAATATTCTGTATCTTGCATTTACGTTAAGGATAACATCGTCTAGCTCTAAATAGCTGGCTATGGGTGTAATTAAGTCACTAATTAAAAAAAAAGAAAATAATATCTTTTACTAGCTTCTATTTCAAATGTGTATTCCATTTCTTCAACAACAATCAGACGGAACGTAGTCTAGATTTCAAAACAATAATGATAGTTACATTGTCTGTTTAGTACACTGTAAACCACACTTAAGATATGTCACGTGACTAATAAACACTGTTAAGTCAAAAGAGTAAAACGGCACCAATGGTTGAAAACTTTATCGACGGGGTTTGTCTCCGTGTATTGATAATTAACACTCTATCGACTGGGTTTGTCTCCGTGTATTGATTATTAACACTTTATCGACGGGGTTTGTCTCCGTGTATTGATTATTAACACTTTATCGACGGGGTTTGTCTCCGTGTATTGATTATTAACACTTTATCGACTGGGTTTGTCTCCGTGTATTGATTATTAACACTTTATCGACGGGGTTTGTCTCCGTGTATTGATTATTAACACTTTATCGACGGGGTTTGTCTCCATGTATTGATTATTAACACTTTATCGACGGGGTTTGTCTCCGTGTATTGATTATTAACACTTTATCGACGGGATTTCTTTGTGTATTGATTATTAACACTTTATCGACTGGGTTTGTCTCCGTGTATTGATTATTAACACTTTATCGACAGTATTTTGTATTTGTGTCTTGACGAAGCAACATTTCCACGATCTTAGATTGGTATACCATCAGCACAATGTACTAAATATACAGGAGTACATCGTTAAGTATGTATTTAAAAAAAGATACATTACATACAAGTCGAGGTATCAATATAACTGCATCTCTGCATTGTTGCTAGGGGGAAAAGATGATAAAGATGTTGAATACGGGTGGGAAAAAAATGAAATTGACCAAGCAAACGTTCGATTATTACGTATGTCTGAGACAAAATCCATTACAAACCGAGGTATCAACAGAATGGGTCTCTATATCGTTGCTAGGGGCTTTAAGATGTTGAATCCGAATGATAAAAATCAAAATCGACCTAAACAAACGTTCCAAAATAGTAGTGGAGGGAGGTGTACTAACTTTATAATTTTACTAGCTTTGTATAGAACACCAACACTTGTGTATGAGTGCAGTATCTAAACTATTTACCAAGTATCCTGAAATGTCTTTTTAGAGTATAAGACAATACTCCGCTTTAAATTTACTTCACGACTTTGTTAGGTTAAGATAATAATGCATCGAGTATTGAATCACATACTGAGCCCATTACAATCGTCCCTGTACGAACGAGAGCCAGGCTTTCCATCTTCAGACACACCCCTTCTATTACTCAAACATAAGTCAAATAACTGGAACATTTCTAAACTGTCTGTTGTAAGGTGTTGATAATGCTGATAGCCCAGTTTAGCCCCCAAACTCTACTTGCCATGATGTACAATTGGCTGCTAACATGCATAATTTAAAGTGTCATCTTTAGTTGTGTCGGGTGTGTTTATAATACGTACACATATTTTTTTCTAAAGTTTTAGTTCACCGATAACGAGTAATCGTAAGCTACAACTGTAATATTGTTTCTTCGACGTCGACGTCCCATCCAAAATTTGTATTTCCTTTATTTGTTTGTTTGTTTTTGAAAAGTTCTCAACTTCACACCCTACACACTTTATTTTAGGTTAAACTATTAGAGATCTAGGAGTTACAATGTTTATTAGGGTAAAATAATGTCAATTTTTTATTTATCTTTATTATTATCATTTATTATTATTATCTACTTGATTTAACTTTTTTGCATCAAAAGTCACTTTAAGTTTTCAAAAAGCTTCAAGTCCGCGAGTCCGCACACATTTCATTTGGTATTTGCGATCACTATGTGTCTAGGTGGAAAATTTGGATTTTTCCCGAACTTTCATTGGATCTAAGTTGGACATTTAATCTGAATTAATTGATCATTGGTTGCACTTGCTATCTATAGCTGTACAAACCTAAATACTGATAAAAACTTACACATACAGGTCTGCTATGTCTTCTAAACTCACTTTGCACCGTCATGTAAAAAAAACAAAAAAGCGTTATTTTGTAATGTTCATGAAATATAAAATATTATATGAAACTATTAAATACCCCCTAGTACCTTTTAGAAGTGAAATACCACAAATTATCAAACTAACGTAAACACATATCAATAAAGAAATCTCTTGGGATTTAAGTAAAACGATAGAAAGTTCATATATTTAAAAAGGTTGGCTAGCAAATCGCACTAGGCCACAACGGACTGAAATAAAGAAAAGGTGTCCATAGTTACTGTCGCTATTTAGTTTCCAAGCGTAACGCCATTACAAGACGACGTCAAAGATGATGTATTATGAATATTTGTCGTAAACGGCAAACACCTTAGATATTTCATACAGAATTATTAAATATCACCTTCAATTTGAAATTGCGTTGGTTTTCGTCAGCATACCTACATTAGAAACCAGATTGCTATACCGCTTAATATAAACAAATCAGAGAATTATCACTACATACTGATTGATTGTCACTTATTTGTCGTTCCGTATACGTCTTATACGTTCCACTGATGAAATTAATACAATGTAAAATTTTGTATTTTTCAGAAAATGGATGCATCGACAGGTTGGAATTTGAAGTAATTTTGGACATTCTAGTCATATTTCAATAACAGAAGCTAACGGGATGGGAAACAAGTTGGCGAATACATGTATCTATTTCAAGAAACAAGTCTTTCGAAAAGGTTCACCTCCCGGAAAACAGAAAACATTGACCTCCTCGTGTTCATCCGTATAACGCAGAAATGAGAAGCGTGTAGGGACAAAAGTTCCCTGTTAATGGCTTCTTAACTGTATCAGTGAAACATGGCGGCACGAACGGTGATGTCCTCCTTTCTGTGTCAATGGATGTCGAAAAATACGTCATTCTATCGGAATAGATTATGTCTTTGAAAAATAGATGGTGAAATATTAAAAGAAAAATCAAGAGCATGTTATCCTACTTCCCATGCGTGAGTGCTTGGATGTATTTCCTACATCCAACTCAAACTGTACACGCATTGGACTTTAGTATGAACAGATTCTGATAAAATGAGAATAGGCCATCGGCCGATTGTCACAATGGATACTGAATAACAGCGATGTTAGTGTTTAGTGGAGTAAATACTACAGAATACGTGACTGAATGAGGCGTGTCGTTCGGTATGATTATATGAGTGGTGTATATGTGTACTTGTTCAAAATTTACACATTAATTGGGCGGTTCTAGTAATCAGTATGGAAATATAGTTTACTTGTTGGTTTTTTCTCTCTATTATATTATGTGTTTAGCAGAAGAAAACTAGAGCATAGAATCGATCTATGCGGTGATAACATTATTTAGATTTCATTGTGAAAGTTATTACCTCATAATTTTATCTTTGCTCTTACCCTGATAACATTTTAAAAAAATATTTTTGTTTTATCTGTATACATGTTTGTTTTACTTTGATGCCAGTTTACCTCATATTCCCCACGTGATAATACGGTATAATCAGAAGGATTCAAATCAATTTACGGTTTGCCCATCCCAGTTACATACATTGGAAAACCTTAACCCTGCAAATAAGAATCGTTATCAATACATATCTTTACAGGTAACTTATTATCCTTATTAGTTATTTATTGTCCCGCAAGTAACCTACTATTCCTACCGATAGCGTATCACCCCAGTAAGTAACTTACCTTTCATTTAACTTACTATCAATTTCTACAATAAACCTTTACATTGACCAACTATATAGCTTATATCAGCATAACAAAAGCGTTTATCTCATAATGATATTTGATATATGAAATATGAAAATACATCAATAACAAATCAAACTTAACTGCAAACAATTGAAAAAGTGGTTTGTATTTTTTGCTGTCGATAAAAAGGGACATAAAGCTATGTCATGATAAAAGTATTAAATTTCTTTTACGCTCGAGTTTTCACAATGCCATTTGATTTAGACAGTTTGAATAATAATTAGATTTGGTCTGTGTGCGGGAGTGGTATCTGTACATACTATAAGCATATGCATTATTATAGAAGTTCTATCTGAGATAAATCGGAACGCACTATTTATCACATAACGTATACTTATCAACTTTGATCATCTACCTAATTTCCGTTTCTTTGAATAATGTATTTTGCATTTTCTCTCTTTTTGATAATCTTAATCGATGTGTGTTTGACGTCCTAGGTATGCTCGAAACCAATGCTTGTTGTATAATGTGTCGAGCCTTCAACATTTGCTCAAATTCTCTTTTGATTGTCGGTTTTTCTGCGATGTCCCCTTCTACCGGGTGTGCTTTGAATATTGGTGGTGAAGAGGGACGATTTATTTTTGTGTCTTGTCCATCATCTCTGACCTGTTAATCTGATGTGACCGGTGTCCATTGGTGATATTCACAGTTAGATGACGTCACGTTACAGTCATTTAGCAAACTTTTTTATAATACTTCTACAATGTAAAACATTCTCGATTTACTGGACTAGTTGTTGTGATATTGACTTCCTGACATGAACTCTTTATATCGGCATTAGTGCCACCTGGATAACACTTTATATAAATCTGGGATTAATAATTTACGCAACAGCGCTAAAAAGTTTTCAAAGCAGCAGAAACTAATATTATTATAGAAAAAGTTATTTGATATTTTACTTCGATCTTATTTTCTAACGGGTTAAAATCTATTGACAGACGTAATATTCGCATTTTTTACTCTGTATCTTCAATCTCTTGATAATAAATTGCGGTTTTTTTATTTAGCAGTCGCAAATTTGAAAGCTGTTCATGTATACTGTAAGTGAGAGTGTAAATATATACCAGGAATATGTATTTATAGGTCTGTGTAGTTGACACTAAAACAAGGTCACTGTCCGAAAGTTTGTAGACTGACTATACCTGCTAGTTGTTGGATAACTCCGACAATGGTCGAAGGTGAGCATTAGGCTTATACTTGGTGTGTCGATATGAATACAATACTAATTTGTGTTATTGTTTAAAAGGTAACATATGCAACTGTTTAATCGCTCTACTTGATTAGGCTTCGGATTATATCGAGATTATGATTGACCAAACGATAAAGATAAATTTGCCATCTTATTTCCTACATCTATTATCTAAAATATTTATTATGATATAATTAATGTACGTAGGTTAAGTTATATGATATTTGGATATTAGGTAAGCTCAGATATATTGTCAAGTCAGGTTAGGATTAAAGCGTGACGTTGTTACCAGGATCATGTATACGGACATATACCTGTATCTGCGGGTACCTTAGAAGCCCAAGGGTTTTCCCGATTTTCCACATAATCTTGATTGTTATTTAAACATATTTTGAAGAGTATTTAAGGTATGTGGGATTGAGCGGAACTCTTTAGTATCGCAGTATATAATATTCTTTTCTAAACTCTTTTTCTTTTTACAAAATCTTGTATAATTTGGCTTTTGCCATGATTGTAACAAGTATATTTTGATGACTGTTTCCTTAATAATTCAATTTTACCAGTAACCAATATGAAACTGGAACTGGAGTAGTAAGCATTGATTTCCAGACGATGATATTGTCTTCGTGTGAACAGTTTAAAAACTGTTATAAAGATATTCATACTATTTGTTGTAGATTGTACTTTGTCTACATCGGCACACAATATCCTAATTGGTTTTAGTCAATGTACGATCTTCTAAGTTTGATCAGAATGTTAAACAATATTATGGTAATTGAATTTTGGTCAGGTGTTAAGAGTGGTATGAAAAAGTACGCCTCGGAATCAATTGCTCGAGTTATGACATTTTGAAAACAAAAACCAAAAATTAAAAAAAATTAAAAAACAAAAACAAAAAACATCAAAGGGACAAAGGAATTCTCGTATTTAATGATAAGGTTGTATTGTATTGTCTAGTCATAGTATAATTATGCTGCGGTGGCATTGACGTAATAGTCGTTACACACCATCGCTACGCCATCTGTTGACATTGCTAAATGTCAGTCGTCACGCAGCCCTGTGGCTCCCTCTCGCGGCAGTGTAAACTAGTCACCTATCACTGTAACGTCCGTTGCTGGCGGTCTTTACACAGTAATAGTGCAGTAGTGAAAGTCGTCAAAGAATACTGTGACGTCATCTGGTGGCAGTGTTAACACGTTTATCATCACATACCACTGTTGCGTCTGTTGCTGAAAGCATCACAATGCCCGTCTCTGAACAGAACTTCCATAAACCTCTTACGGTAATAATGAAGTGTTAGTCGCAGGACAGCTCTGTTACGCCGTCTGATGACAAATACATGATAGTGTATGCCTAGTATAACTCATCCCACGACACGTGTCTGTCAACTACTATATTATAGAAATATGTTTGTGACTCTGCAATGCGATTGTTTTGAATACTCGCTTTCTGACCATATAGTCGACACCTTATTTTCGTATCGATTATTATTCTCTAAACTGTTAAACACCAAAGAGCAAATACACGTTTATGGTCACTGGCGGAACCTATGTTTCGTCGATATAAAAAAAAATCGGCGTTCGGAATGTCAGAATTCAAAACTGTAAGCTTGAGATTGACGATTAATAGCTATTAATATAGTATGTGTTGACAGCTATCATAAATATGATTTATTATTAAATCTATCAAAAAATAAACATTCCAAGTAGTAGTATTGTGTATATTTGTAATCATAGTATACTTGTATTTGATAAGTTGCCGTATTAATTGCTTCACTGACGTAAATCATCCCAAGGTCTAGCATTTAACTTTTCGAAAGTGGTCTAAAGAGAGTGTCATTGTCTAGTAGGGAGTAACTAATTAAGAATAAGTTTATTTTCAGTAAATGTTTTTTAACGTATCGCCATTCTGATATTAACTTAAGCTTTATGTTAAAGGGTTGTATATTCTTTTTCCTGAACGATCGGATCTGTGACTATCTATTTGTATATAGGTATGTATTCTTTATGCGAACTAGAAAAAAACAAATGGAAATGACTTAGTCAATATCTATGAGTGGAACTCTTCAAATAACATTTGTATTGGTTATAACCTGATGTTATCAGTATATCACTCCCACCAGGCGGCGCCAAGAGCGTTGATGATCCAGACACATTTCAGTTTTCATTAACCGCCTGGTGGTTTTCACTTTACCAAAATAGGCATAAACAAATATTTTGTCAAAAGCAATTTATGTATTAAGAACACTTGCTTCCTGAGTCCATGTGAAAAACTACAGGAAAGATCTGTCTTTGTATGCAAGAGTACCTGTTTATAGTAACGAGGCAAAAGGTAATCTTTCATAAGTTAGATACTTTAGACTGACTGCTTGTCGGGGATGAAACACTTCATTTAACTTGATTCAGTCTAGCCGCCATTCAAAGCGATTCTCGTTAACTTTTCCTAGTTATTTGAAGGACATAAATCATACAGTTTCAGATATGTTTCTGTATGTCATGAAATATATCCATGGCTTTGTTCGCTCATTGGCGTAGAGGCTCTTTAGATAATGTCGCAACAATAAATGGAATAGTATTTCAAATAAATCTGTCGTATTTACTTACATGGTTTCTTTTTACAAGTGGATATTTCTTGTTATACAGTGTTATAGCTCCTACAAATTATCTAATTGCACTTTCATTCTAAGATATTATTTGAAAAATGAAAAAGATTCTACATAATAACTACCATTTTATCCATTCTGAGATATTGTTTAAAAAAGGAAAATTATTCTACACAATTACTTTCATTGTATTCTAGCTGCCAATGTCATGTTTCTTAGACGTACAGAATGCCCTCCCATGATTTAAATAATTTAGTGTAGTCATGTTATTAAAGGTAACTATTTTGATCTAGATATTATGTAACTATGTCTTTTTGAAATTATTCTTGCGCTTATTTTTCAGCTGTGATTGTTCCAGTACGACTGCTAATTATATATTCTTACTTACACTAAGTACAGCAGTTGAAACCTATTGTGACCTGCTCTGTAAGGGGAAATCGACACGAAGTTTATTATCAGATAAATAACTATTTTGATGCTTGTTTTTGTTTGTGTTTTTATTGTTATAAAATGAGAATGGTTACGTGTTGATGCGATATATGAATGCAAATGATACAGTATTTAATAGAACAGAGTTAAACGCGTGATGAGAGAGAAAGCAATTGTTTTTGTTGCTTTTGGGGGTTTTATGAACAAGTTAGAAATGACGTTCAAAAATAACATCCAAGTCATTACATTTACTGACACGATCATTGACCATTATTGTGAGTTTGCTATTGTGATAGAAGATCAAATTTGAGTGACTGTTAAATCAGTTCAATAAGTTGATATGACAAAGAACATAGCCACGAGAGTAAGATTCTGCGCTGAACATATCTTTATTTATTTTGAAATTTATTTCTCTATAAGACAGACAAATTTTGACTCAGACGGTGTGTTTGTCTGTACATGTCGTCACAATAGTGTTATTACACATGATACTCTTGTCGTATTATACGGTAGAATAGGTCAGTTGTAGGATAAAAGACTAAATGTCCTTACTATAAATATAAACGAGCCGTCATCCAAAGCGTTTTGGATATATTCTTCTGGAAACAAATGTCTCAAAGTTTCACTAGCATATAATACACCTTCAATGTGCAGCAAAATACTTATCAAACCTAGGCAGAGTTTCCGAATCGCGTCAATATGGGTATGTCCTGATATAAAAGTTTGGTATCAGATGTATCGGATGTCAGATGTCAGCATATTGGCAACGGAAAATAGACACTCTGAAAGAAGTGTAATCGATAATACTCAGGGCAAAAGGTAAACATATATGTAAGTTACATATACAAGTGGCAAGAGACTTAAATGTGAAATGAGTTTGGTTTAAGTGATTCCTTTGATATCGGCGATGGGGAGGTTATAATGATTATGAGAAAACTCACGATACAAACAACAGAATCGTTAGCCTAACAGTACAACATTCTTGTTGTCCCTGCTACACATACGATGAAAAGGGATACGAAACTGCTGTCCCGATGTAGTCTTATAAGCTGTGTATACATGCACGATCAAGATGGTCAACTTTAACCTGTAACCTCAATTGTACTATGGGCTGAATTTAAATTACCAATAAGAGAAGTTGTTGCAAAATATTTTGGAACTTTGTATCTTAAATGCAGAAGGAAATGGGATATAGGTCATATAAAATCTCCTACAAATAACAAACAGGATATAATATATAGTTAGATATAAATGTACGCATAGTTTAGATTTAAATATCAAGTAACATATTTAATATGTTATTACTGAAAAGAGTATTATCACAAATGATAAGTACCATTAATCAATATGAAAATACAGCATGTAATATCGGCTTGGTGAACTGAAATTCTTTATTCTAAATAGATGAAGCGGAGTTACATATGAACATAACTAGACTTGCATGTTGGCCCTTCAAAAAGGCAAGGAGTATAAAACGGGACGTGAAGGATCTCCTGCGTCATCGATGACAACCAAGGTGACAATCTGGATCAAATCAGGGTTACGTCACATCCTCAAAATGAGAATCAAGGTGGTGAAAACTGAATCACCAAGACAAAAACGGGAATCAAACTTGTCTGACTGCTTATACCACAAGGAAAACTACAGATTTCCACCAAATGATACCGAGTTTTATTTTTCGATAGAATCAGTAGGTCATGCAGTTGGGCACGGTTTCGCGTAATAATACACTGGCCTGAATTTCAGTGTCAACATACAACACAACATGAGGGAAACCTTTATTCTGTAAATAGGCAGAAAATGAATATGCACATATTATATGAAGAGAGCATGGTGGTTAATGTAGTCGGGACCAGTAGGTAACGATGAACACTATGGTTTCCCCACATAATTGAAAACTAACAGCTTACGAATAACCAAATACATTTTTCACGATTCAGTATGCCAATGGAAATTATCATTAATAACATCAAATGCGATCAATTCTATCCATATGTAACTGTGTTAGGCCTAATCTGCACGACTTCGTGATATATATTCATCTTAAATAAACTTTTTCATAGTCGATCATTATAATGCCATGGCTTCATGGCATGCCTATTGAATCCATGTAGTAGGTCGCGTCACAACTACTTTAAACATCTTAAAGCGTTACGTTTACAAGTGTGAGAAAAGTTTCAGCGTTATATTGAAAAGACGATTAAGATTGCATTAATACTCGCCATGTCATAATAACATGGAAGCTAACAAAAGATATTTCAGTATTTTTTTTACGAAAACCCTAGTGTAATTGTTCCATCTAATGGAACTATTTTTATTAATTTGCTTACTGATAAATTTTCAGGAATTCCCAACATAATGTAGCGGCTGCTTCAAGAGGAACTCATTCTATTCAAATAAACCTCTGTGAGTATTTCAAAGTGTGATTGAGTATGAATTTAATTGTAAAAATCAAGAGCATTAAAGACAGGAATTAATCTGTCTTGCGGTTTTATCAAAGGATAAAGTTCATTATGGTATCGATACTAGTTTCAAGGTCCATTTCAAATATAAATACCATATCTAACTTTCGCGGTCCACGAAACAATGATAATACCACCAGAAAGTCACTCGAGTCGCTAAAATTGAACGGCTGATGTTCTTGAGCATGTGGCGTCTTTGTTTTCATATTTTTAGAGAACATCTTTAATATAAATGTAAAAGCGAAGGTGAAATTTCTGATAAATGTTCCAATGTGATCTCTAATATAGTCAATCGCGTATGAAAACAAAACAAATTAAAATCGACCAAGAATGTGCAGTTTGTTGCATGTACCATGAATGTGCCTGTTGCCTGTGAATCATCACTTTTATCCAAGAAGTTATCGACCAGATGTCCAATCATCCTGGTTTGGTTTATTTTGTTTAACGTCCTGTTGACAGCCAGGTCATTATCCTCACGACAAGGTTACCACAACATCACTCTATTAGTCATACATATATATAGAGGTAGCATTCACCGGTGTCATTTGTATAAATTTGAATTGTATACAGGTTTGATATCCTCCCAAAGACTCGGTCACAAGCCGCCGTACGTCCACTCTAAGGCGTAAATTTTGAGCATACACATCACCCGTAAATACCTACATGGATATTAATAATTTACAACAAAGGCAACGATTTTCCAGGAAACACAGAGGACGCAAATGTGTCGTGCTAATGAGAAAACGGCATCAGAATGGCCACTGCGTCAACACGAGTGTTGAAAGTAAGAGACACGTTAGGATGACTTTGAGATGTCGCACTTTCACCTTTCCTTACTTCTCTTGCGTCATATGTGCGTCTGTCTTACGTCTGGTGCAAGACTCACACTCATCTTTTCTTGCTGTACTCCCACCTTACGATTTGACTGCTACCTATTTCCGCCTCCACGGTCAACGCTGAGTACACACGATTGGAAAACTAGTACGTCTGGTTGTGACCGAGGCTTAAGACTCGTCCGTGATTCTAGTTCAATTAATATATAGGCGTGAATTAAACAAAAAAAAAACTCTCTACATATGTTATATATGACAGTAGCGTTTGCCACCAAGAGTCGCGCCTTTCTGCAATTACATGTAATTGTGTTTATCTGCTTAATTTTCAACAGGGAAGCAAAGCAACTGATTTGCCTGTCACCATGATGTTTTGTATGGTTATCCAAAAACACATCAGTTTATGTCCTTATTAGTACTGGAGTTTATGTTTATGCTATGACTGCTATACGCACTGTACAGATTTATAACATTATAACGAAACTGAACATTTATTTGAAGCGGGATAAATGTACCAACCACCAGCGACATTGAACAGCTCCACTTTGTAACGGTTGATTAGTTAATAATTTGACGTGTAGTTTTGATAGCTTGTCAGTGTTGACACTTTGAACCAAGGTCGTTATGACCATCCCTAACACATTTGTCGTCCCATTCACTGTATATTATCTATAAATTATGACAAGAATATGTATCGTTCGGAAATCTTGACACAAAACAGGTCCTATCAAATCAATGAGATACCACATTACCAGCCGAAGGCGTGTTGTTTATTGATGTTGTTCCAGTATAGTAAACATTTAGAGTTAAAGTATACAGCTATGTACCTCAATATACTACAACCGTGTAACAAAGTATTCTAGGAAGCAATGGGAAGCAAACAGACATCTGGGGACTAAACCTGCTAATAACCATTACGTACTCTACAATACAAAGAAATATTCTGACGTCAAAGCAATAAGAGGACAACATTCTACATAACAACCAAACTAGGAGATACGGGCAAAAAAAAACACGATTATACATTGTGACAACCTTTGTATTTCACCTAGCTGCACTACCACCTCGATATTGCATTTGTTGCGAATTATTATCTGATAATTGCAAACATGAATGATATATTAACTAGCCCACTAGTCTCGCGGATACTATAGATACGATCTCCAATGTCCAGACATGAAGGTGGTCGAGTGAACCGGAAAGTTTGTACACAGGTGCATATGTTAATTCATTAATTCATTCCAATGTTTCTTTCATATTGCAGGCGGTAAATAATGCTGTGGACTGTAGTCTGTGAGGTAAGCATTATCCTACATGTCACATTTAATTTTGCTGAATAGTAACATGGCTAAGTTTTCGAATTTGATGCTGTTTTGAGATCCAAAAGATGACATTATGTTTAATTATGGTGCTATTGCACCATCCATCAATATTTTAACATTAACGAGGTCTAAACAGCTGTTTGGTATAGTTTTATTCATTTTTGACTCTAATGAATTTAACCCTTGCCATTAAATGGTCATTTATTACCTACGATTTTTACTTTAAACAATGTGGAATTAAATGAAAAAGGGGATTCTTTGTTGCTTTTGAGGAAAAGCATGTTCTTGCTTCAGATTAGTGAAAGACTAAAATAAAAATACCACATTATCAGTTGCTTTCCTACATTATTCAATTGGGACGATATCATAGTGGTTTATATCTGGAAGGCATATGAAAATACAAAGAAAACATACATGCAACATCAGTGTAATAAGGTAAATATTTTAATTTATTTGTAGATTGAGATTGAATAAAAAAATATATAATAGTAGATAATGATATGTTATAATAATACATACAAAATAACATATTTGAATGTATTTTAATTTACATGTAATGACAGAAAACTGCATCAGCATTACGCATTACCTACTTACAGTATCTGCAGTTGTACGTATGACGTTGATGCAGTTTCAATTTGCCTTAATCTACAATTGGTTGCTATTCTGGATAATTCCTCTTGATATAGAAAGATAAAAAAAAAAGTGACTAACAATCTTGACATATCATTTAACACATGTTTGGTGTGTGTTTGATAAATAAAAGGTGTTTCTGGAAACATGTCCTAACTGATCTTCGTTGCTTAATGAAAAAAAAATGGAAACGTGTTATAATAAATTGCCAGTCAATACATGTCAGGTTCCCGGTAGGCTTATAACCACGTAGCAGACATATGAACAGAAAGTACAGTTCCCAAAGGAATTTACACTGTTGAATAAATCAAACACAAATAGTAACTATATTGTTCTCACCGTCATTTATTGATTGAAACGTTCATTCCGTCTATGTGTATTCATCTAGCCAAGCAAAACATCACAAAACATCACAAAACGGTTGGGCCTAGAGAAAAACATCAGCACTGATTTTGTCGGAACGCACATATCGCTATGCATACAGTACTACAGAGCAAATTGAAATTGGTCATTAAATCTTCAGTAAACGAACTTTTACAACAATTCAAATAAACCGCTTCGTCAACATACAGATCGAATTCTCGCCAGTATGGGCGTGGCCAAATGACCGACTATGAAAGCTTTATTTCTGATTAGTCGGTCCGCTACAATATTGCACGTCACTAGCGGAGGTAACAGAGCACTTCACAGCGTACAATGTACCTGTATCGATGTAAAACAATGTTTTCTAAATATATTTTACAGAACACGTATTGGATTTGGGATAGTACGTTGTTTTGTGCGGATACACCGGTGATTAGAACACGATTTTTTTTAACTCCAGACCGATAGGCCATAATTTTAGATGGTGTGAGTTTTAAGTCAAATTTAAAAAAAAAAAATGTAAACAAACGAACTTCTGATATTTCCATTCAATTCCCTGAATACTTCAGATTTGTGTTGCTTTTCGGCAATAACGCCTGGGTTACTGTCATTTGTTTCTAATTTAAGAATAACTTCATAACTTAATAATTTTAATCATAACTTTATAAATAAATGTATTAATAATAAATCTTAATAATAATGTGTTTAATTTATGTGCCACTACATAAGTTAATGTGTATGTTGTATGTATCCAGGCACGTATGACATTATTACGTTACGCTTGACAACATGACGACACCATTTTAAATGACCTGCTCATCGAATTCCCAGAGCTTTCTGTTTTCCCCGAGAATGTTTGTAATAAACTAGGGAATAATGGATTGCTGATTAGTAAATACCACTGAATGAGACTCATTTTAACACAAAAGAGTGGGATACATTTTACGCCACTGAATGAGACTCATTTTAACACAAAAGAGTGGGATACATTTTACGCCAAAAGAGTGGGATACATTTTACGCCACTGATTGAGACTCATTTTAACACAAAAGAGTGGGATACATTTAACACAAAGAGTGGGATACATTTTAACACAAAAGAGTGGGATACATTTTACGCCAAAAGAGTGGGATACATTTTACGCCACTGATTGAGACACACATTAACAAAAAGTGTCGGAAACATTTAACACCTCTGAGTTGGACACATTTTCGCATGAAGAGTGAGACACAATAAAAACCACTGAAAGTACAAAGCTATACATTAACATTAACTCAACAAAGTACAATGTCCAGCCTTATAAACTATAGTAAGTACAAAGTTGTACATTAGCATTAACTCAATAAAGTACAATGTCCAGCCTTATAAACTATAGAAGTACAAAGTTGTACATTAAAATTAACTCAATAGAGTACAATGTCCAGCCTTATAAACTATAGTAAGTACAAAGTTGTACATTAAAATTAACTCAATAGAGTACAATGTCCAGCCTTATAAACTATAGAAGTACAAAGTTGTACATTAAAATTAACTCAATAAAGTACAATGTCCAGCCTTATAAACTATAGTAAGTACAAAGTTGTACATTAAAATTAACTCAATAAAGTACAATGTCCAGCCTTATAAACTATAGAAGTACAAAGTTGTACATTAAAATTAACTCAATAAAGTACAATGTCCAGCCTTATAAACTATAGAAGTACAAAGTTGTACATTAAAATTAACTCAATAAAGTACAATGTCCAGCCTTATAAACTATAGTAAGTACAAAGTTGTACATTAAAATTAACTCAATAAAGTACAATGTCCAGCCTTATAAACTATAGAAGTACAAAGTTGTACATTAAAATTAACTCAATAAAGTACAATGTCCAGCCTTATAAACTATAGAAGTACAAAGTTGTACATTAAAATTAACTCAATAAAGTACAATGTCCAGCCTTATAAACTATAGTAAGTACAAAGTTGTACATTAGCATTAACTCAATAAAGTACAATGTCCAGCCTTATAAACTATAGAAGTACAAAGTTGTACATTAAAATTAACTCAATAGAGTACAATGTCCAGCCTTATAAACTATAGTAAGTACAAAGTTGTACATTAAAATTAACTCAATAGAGTACAATGTCCAGCCTTATAAACTATAGAAGTACAAAGTTGTACATTAAAATTAACTCAATAAAGTACAATGTCCAGCCTTATAAACTATAGTAAGTACAAAGTTGTACATTAAAATTAACTCAATAAAGTACAATGTCCAGCCTTATACACTATAGAAGTTCAAAGTTGTACATTAAAATTAACTCAATAAAGTACAATGTCCAGCCTTATAAACTATAGAAAGTACAAAGTTATACATTAACTCTATAGAGTATAATGTCCAGCCTTATAAACTATAGTAAGTACAAAGTTGTACATTAGCATTAACTCAATAAAGTACAATGTCCAGCCTTATAAACTATAGTAAGTACAAAGTTGTACATTAAAATTAACTCAATAAAGTACAATGTCCAGCCTTATAAACTATAGTAAGTACAAAGGTGTACATTAACATTAACTCAATAGAGTACAATGTCCAGCCTTATAAACTATAGAAGTACAAAGTTGTACATTAAAATTAACTCAATAAAGTACAATGTCCAGCCTTATAAACTATAGAAGTACAAAGTTGTACATTAACTCAATAAAGTACAATGTCCAGCCTTATAAACTATAGAAGTACAAAGTTGTACATTAAAATTAACTCATAGAGTACAATGTCCAGCCTTATAAAACTATAGAAGTACAAAGTTGTACATTAAAATTAACTCAATAAAAGTACAATGGCCCAGCCTTATAAACTATAGAAGTACAAAGTGATACATTAAAATTAAATCATATAAAGTACAGGTCCAGCCTTATAAACCTATAGGAAGTACAAGTGTACATAAAATTAACTCTATAGAGTACAATGTCCAGCCTTATAAACTATAGTAAGTACAAAGTTGTACATTAACATTAACTCTATAGAGTACAATGTCCAGCCTTATAAACTATAGTAAGTACAAAGTTGTACATTAACATTAACTCAATAGAGTACAATGTCCAGCCTTATAACTATAGTAAGTACAAAGTTATACATTAACATTAACTCAATAAAGTACAATGTCCAGCCTTATAAACTATAGTAAGTACAAAGTTGTACATTAACATTAACTCAATAGAGTACAATGTTCATCACAATGAACTACAGTAGGTACAAAACTGTACCTTCACATATACTCAATAGAGTACAAAGTTCAACCCAATACAATCAGGTCAGTACAAATGTGTACTTATAACTCAGAAGAGTACAAAGTTAAACAGTTTAACTTTATGAAAGAAAATGATTTATCTTAACAGTTGCATGCAATGTTAGCTTTACATTCCACTATGAATTGAAAATAAACTTTCTGAAGACGTACATGTACAACAAAACCGATGTTTCCCATAAAACATTTTAAATAACTGTTCATAACCTACAGGACGTGAATACATCAATAAAGGAGTGTTCCTTACATAACATCGTTCTTTCTGTTTCCTAGTATTTGTCCTGTTATATTTTCATATACTAACTTAATTCGGTTTCGTGTATTTGATTAGGCCTGCTGACGTCATCCTCCTGCAGACAGATCACGTGACATTTGAATGAACAAGATGTGCATTCAACAGAAAACAATGTCTAAAGCTTCTATTTTTGTCCCGGTTTCGATAGTATTAACTAAGTGACGCCAATTCAGTCAACTGGGAGACGCATACCAGTCCTGGTGTTTATCAATGTATTAAACAGCAATCGTACAGACTGATAAGGCCACTCTCGTGCAAACGTTTCCCCAGAGGTGGGTCTAGTCTATAAAGACTACTCTAAGACAACTACTTGCAAACTGCCGGTGAAATACGGCTCCCCAAAGATACAAGCGCTCCATTGAAAGCGTTGCTTGTTCATGAGCAAATGCTTTAAGCTTACACGTTCACCCCTGGAAATTAATTAGACGACTTTTTTTGTTAAAGATAGATTGTCCGGCTTTACTTCTGTGACGCGAGTGCTGACAAAGCAAATACAACAATTTGTATATTCAACTAAATATTACACTGTTGTCTAATAGATACGGATACTTTATGGGTCTACACGTGTATAACGTGGCCCTGGGAGACACGATGACTCACATAAGAATTATCGGCGGTTTATTTCTGAATATATATCAAGGAAACGTGGTTGTTTGTATTTATGATTCATGACGCCTAGAGATATAGAGCTACCTAATGTCATTTTCACATTGAACTTGATTGAATTAAAAGTTAACTGTGTCTGACTTTTGTGAATTGAGAATCAAAATGGAATTGTAAATAAGATTTGTTTTAATGAGATAGAAATCAAAAAGGAATATTAATATTCTTCAGCGAGTTCGATTCTGCAGGTTTGGGGAACGTGTACTATATGTCATGACATCAAATGATATATACATGGTACATAAAACATATATATCTAGTTGATGATACGGCAACAGAATGTACAGAGAATGATAGCATCATAACACCACAATACCAAACAATGATGAAAACCTATGTCATGTATTTACAGTAGATATATAACATTGCATCGGTGAAATATCAAATATGAACAATTCATTATTATGGCATATAGTTTCACAAAAACCCATATGACTTGGATATTTGACCAATCGGTCAATCGGTGTTTTTTCATCAATGACAATCATCGAAACAACTTCCTCGGATTGTTGAAAATAATAAGACATGGCATTATTTTGCTTAATATTTACTATATATTTTAACTTGGAATATTTCGGTGAGTAGCTGCATTGGTAAGTGCGTTTACTACCAAGTTTTAATTAATTTAAATAGTGACACAATTCAGGATATACACACGTGCTTAACGTTCTTTTGAAATCGAATACTGAACATATGAAATTTATTAAATTGTGAAGATGTTGCACCTCTTCAATCCAGATGTTTACATTTTTGTCGACCTTTCGAGAATCCTCCATCGCTAACGTGTCGTAGAAGGACGAACAAGGTAGGCGTGTTATGCAGTTTAATTCACTTTGGCTATTATTTTTCTGCCGCTCTTATTGTACTGAGAGGTGCTTATATTTGTAAACCTGGTCAATAGCTTGTTACCATAACCAGATAAATAGACATTGGTGTAGGAGTAAAATTCAGACAGGAAAGTGGAAATATAGACCGCTCAAACAACACATTGACAAACTTGAATGGCCGTTTTCTCTAACATCCTATTTGTATCCTCGTTACAACAAATATAAAAGTTGACGATTCAAATTTTATCGTAAAACAAACAAGAAAAAAATCAAGTTTGCTATAATAACCAAACGTCACAGGGGTGTGTTGGTATCTTCCAAATTACAATATTAATTCTTAGTAATGTCACTTAAGAGAATAGAGTGTCGCTCACAGATCTTTGGATGGAAATCAAAACACAATAATTTGAACTGCAAACAAAGGCAAAACTGTGGCTGCCATATACTTCAGCGAGTTTTATGGTTAGCCATGAATACACCCCGCCACTTGCTAGCTGAAGACTTATTCAGGAATCCACACAAAGTATACAACAGTAAAAAAAACTTTCCAAGAACAAAACCCAACAAAGCGAGATAGCCGAGTCCTGTTACTGAATACCGACTACTGGGTATACAGACATACAGGCAGAAGTCACTGTGAACCAAAAATCCTAGATATTTACGCTATGTGTCCCATATAATGGTAATAGTGAACATGACCAATGAAAGGAAACAATTGGCAAGTAAGTAAGTAATTTCAGTGATTTTTTTTTTTTTTTTTTGTAATGAAGTTATATTCATCCAACATCAAACAAGAAGAACGTGTTAAGGAAATAGCATTTGTACATGTTGTTCCAAGTGTTATTTGAGGGAACATCATCCATCACAGTATTTCAAATAAGGAAGCTTTCAGATCGCCCATCTGGAACCATGAGTATCTCTGAATGCTTCTGATAATCAAATGTTGGCCAAAGAATATATTTGTATAAACATGACTATCATGAAATTTCCAGCTAATGAAGTTGCTAGACTATCGTATATTATTTACAACGGGACAATTAAAGGTTTCTCAAGCACTGTTGCATGGCCGTGTACAAGCATTACTCACGTAAGAAGGATCCTATCGGAGATAAATCTTACCTTGATTGTACTAATATTACATGTAATGTATGTAATATATACCACCGACTAGGGTAGATCTACCACTGAATGAGATCCGTTTCAATACAGCCTGAAACATCTTGCCGGTAATTATTCAGCAACAACTACATAATGCCATTTTATCTTTTTTTTTAAATGTTTCATCGACGCTTTGGTAACGAGAGGATTACAGCAGGATTCCACAAAGGAACTAATCTACATCAGCGGATTGACGTCATTTCCGGTCACACTATCAGTGAGGAGGTGATATTATTCTTCCTGATGACACTCCATAAATATGTTTCTATTTTCATATCATCTGAATTCATATTTTACTGAAATCAAAAGCTTGTAATTACTGTGTTCATCCGACACATATCTTAAAGATAGAAGGTGATAATTTTATAATGTGGTATTGAACTGTCATATATCACAATGACAATTAAATTGAACACTACTTCACAATATACATTGTACGAAGCGAATATCTCAGCCATGCCAACATGGCATAAGATAATTTTGACATGGTGACCACTAAAACTCTAGCAACAATAAACAGATTGACATGTTGGTGACTTGTAAATAATAAATTGATCAGTTGGAATGGTCGAACCAATTGTGTTCAATCACTGTCGATGTTTGAGACAAACGAATCCCTAGAGAAGAAAGATAATGTATTTGGTATTTAACTATGACTTTTGACTGATTTGACGATGGTTCCTAACAAAGAAATACATAACAGACTCTATAAGTTTATGTAATCTCTGTATACTTTGAACAGCCATGGTCATTTAAGGACGTGCCAGGTTTTGGAGGCGGAGGAAAGCCCGGAGAAAAACCACCAGCCTACGGTCAGTACCTGGCAACTGCCCCACGTAGGTTTCGAACTCGCAACCCAGAGGTGGAGGGCTAGTGTTAAAGTGTCGGGACACCTTAACCACTCGGCCACCGCGGCCCCTCTGTATACATGTAGGTATCACCCTTCAATACCATATTATGTTTTCTTAAACGTATGGTATTGGACGCCAGATTACATAAAACCACTGTGTTGCAGACTTAAAGCAATTGTGATGATTGAACTGATTGTTAAGTCTCCAAATGGAGAAGGATCACAGTTTTGTATTGGATAGATATGTTTCTGTTTCTCATAATATTAATGATATACTGTAAAGTTGGTTTTATACTATCTGTTTTTTGTTTATTATATTATTGTTGGAATATCTAATTGTTTTATTATATTATTGTTCCAGAATTTCTAGTTCCGGATTGGTTGTCTTTCCTTGCCGTACTTTTAGTTCGGCCGTCCATAGGATCACGTGACTTCTTTGTTTATGTTCACTGGCGGAGACAACATTTTTCAACTTTCCCTCCTCCACTGGTTATATTTGAGAGCAATTTGATCGCGCTATAGAAGGGATCATTGAATATTGTGCGAAAATAAATACTCGATGAATATTCATACCTTGAATTATAAAAAGTTATCATATGTTCACCCAAAAGGATAGAAGTTTTCACTTACATTCTGTATAATGATTACAAGCAGGTGTTGCACGAAATGTCATTCCTGAAAATTAGTTCTGAACGGAACAACCACAGAATACACCTATTGGAGCCTTGAAATTGTACAACTATGCGGTAGTAGGTTCATACCTGACATTGACGCCTGCCCGCAGGTGTGTATGGGCGTTATTGTCAAGGATACCTGTTAACAAGTTTAATCTGACATCTTCCGGATTGGTATCAATGCGCGTAATCCAATTTTACATGACTATCTGTTCACAGTGAAATGAGGAGGTTTGCCTGTGATACTCACAATAGGGTGAGTGGGTGTGTCTACTGGACAGCACAAATGTAACAATAGAGCAATATACGTTCTTATTGTCTCAACATATATTGCCATTAACATGATGCAAGAACAGAGACAGTTATATCAAAGAATGATATAAAAAGTCATACAACTGTCATCACGTCCATCCAATATACTGGAGTTATAAATTAGCATCACTCATGAAATTGGATTCGGATGTCTGATAACTTCAGCAAAGGATTATAAAGATAATCTTGTTCTTCAAATCGTTGTAAGTCACACATGCGCTGAACCAAATGTAGTGAGGAGTTCATTTGCGAGAAATTATTTTCAAATGTGTATTAAGGTCAACTGAAGTACACCAACGCTGAACTGTTCTATTGTTCCTTTTAATTACATCAACATACACACATCATAACAACACATACACACATCATATACATCAACATACACATCCGTCTGATACTTCAGTCTACATAATTATATACTATAAAATATCTGCAATGAAAGATAATTTGATTGGTTTAATAGTATAGATATCTCCCAATTACGTGCCTAGGAGTAGAAGGAAGATCCGCTATATTGTTAAAAACACATTATTATAATCCTCAGGTATTCATTACTCCCACAGCGATGTTTTCATCTTCAGCATACGCAGCTATGATGTTATTATCTTATAATAAATATAAGACTTCAAACAAAATCTGGAGTTATCAAAATATTTTTCGTTTCCATATTTCAAATAAATCAATTTAAAAGTGTTACTTCATTTTGTCTTCAATTTATTATTTTATTACATGCTTTAACACTTTGAAACGCCATTTATCATAGTTAGCTTTTCCATCGTAACATAATATCTTCCAACAGGATTGCACAGCAAGCACATCGGTGTCAGGTTATATCTGGGGTTTAACGACAATTAGAATTATCAATTTGACGAGTATGTGCTAAATAGCTTCCTTTGAATCAAAAAACAAGTTAGAGCTGTAAATTAGAGATAAATAAAAGACATTAAGCACATTTTAAAGATATCATAATGAAATCAAACAATAACTTGTACAGTTGCACTGGAGATGTACTTTCATGATGGGATAAGTGTACCAAGAAACAGTTGTTGGTCTATGTTGTTGAATATCAAACTCTCGGAGTATACACCTTATAAGTAGTCTCTCGGAGTAAACACACTATCAGTAGTCTCTCGGAGTATATACCTATTAGTAGTCTCTCGGAGTATATACCCTATCAGTAGTCTCTCGGAGTATATACCCTATCAGTAGTCTCTCGGAGTATACACCCTATCAGTAGTCTCTCGGAGTATATACCCTATCAGTAGTCTCTCGGAGTATATACTCTATCAGTAGTCTCTCGGAGTATACACCCTATCAGTAGTCTCTCGGAGTATATGCCCTATCAGTAATCTCTCGGAGTATATACCCTATTAGTAGTCTCTCGGAGTATATACTCTATCAGTAGTCTCTCGGAGTATACACCCTATCAGTAGTCTCTCGGAGTATATGCCCTATCAGTAATCTCTCGGAGTATATACCCTATTAGTAGTCTCTCGGAGTATATACCCTATCAGTAGTCTCTCGGAGTATACACCCTATCAGTAGTCTCTCGGAGTATATACCCTATTAGTAGTCTCTCGGAGTATATACCCTATCAGTAGTCTCTCGGAGTATATACTCTATCAGTAGTCTCTCGGAGTATATACCCTATCAGTAGTCTCTCGGAGTATATACCCTATCAGTAGTCTCTCGGAGTATATACCCTATCAGTAATCTCTCGGAGTATATACCCTATCAGTAATCTCTCGGAGTATACACCCTATCAGTAATCTCTCGGAGTACATGTATATACCCTATTAGTAGTCTCTCGGAGTATATACCCTATCAGTAGTCTCTCGGAGTATATATATACCCTATCAGTAGTCTCTCGGAGTATATACCCTATCAGTAGTCTCTCGGAGTATATACCCTATCAGTAGTCTCTCGGAGTATATACCCTATCAGTAATCTCTCGGAGTATATACCCTATCAGTAATCTCTCGGAGTATACACCCTATCAGTAGTCTCTCGGAGTATATACCCTATCAGTAGTCTCTCGGAGTATATACCCTATTAGTAGTCTATCGGAGTATATACCCTATTAGTAGTCTCTCGGAGTATACACCCTATCACTAGTCTCTCGGAGTATATACCCTATCAGTAGTCTCTCGGAGTATATACCCTATCAGTAGTCTCTCGGAGTATACACCCTATCAGTAGTCTCTCGGAGTATATACCCTATCAGTAGTCTCTCGGAGTATACACCCTATCAGTAGTCTTTCGGAGTATATACCCTATCAGTAGTCTCTCGGAGTATATACCCTATCAGTTGTCTCTCGGAGTATATACCCTATCAGTAGTCTCTCGGAGTATATACCCTATCAGTAATCTCTCGGAGTATATACCTTATCAGTTTTCTCTCGGAGTATATACCCTATCAGTAGTCTCTCGGAGTATATTCCTTATCAGTAGTCTCTCGGAGTATATACCCGAGATTTACACTAACCACTGCATCAGAGCAAAATGTATCACTAATCTAGACCAGCATGGAATTGGGTCACGTCATATAATAGGAATTTCGGGTCATAAAAGTGAAGGAAGTTTAAAGTCCTACTCATCAAAACTCAGCGACAATAAAAAAAGAGACATTTCAAAAGTATTAGCTGAAAGTACTACTAACTCTATGAGCAGACAAAATACAGTACAGAACAATCCGGACGTTCAACACTGGTCAAAAAATGTAAATGTCCCAGAATTCGATGTTTCTCATATTGACTTTCTGGATGATGATGCTGTAAATGATCTTCTGAGTAAAATAAATGACGGTTCCTATGATATAACAGAAAATAATCAAAACTCAAAGTCGGTGTTTCATCGCGAACCATGTTATGACTCAGGAGTACCTCATCAAGGGGTTAACGTGTACAATTCAGTTGTTCATGTGCATTACTATCAAAAATGAAATAATTTCAGAATGGACTGATCATAAATTTGAGATATTGTTAGTTGTTGAATAAACTTATTTTTTGTTGAGTTTAAGAGTTTTGTCATTTCCATACCCATTTGATAACTGTATACTATCGAGAGACCACGCTATCAAAAGACACTATCGAGAGACCACGCTACCAAAAGACACTATCGAGAGATCACGCTATCAAAAGACACTATCGAGACGACGCTATCAAAAGACACTATCGAGAGACGACGCTATCAAAAGACACTATCGAGACGGCGCTATCAAAAGACACTCTTGAAAGACCACGCTACCAAAAGATACTATCGAGAGACCACGCTACCAAAAGACACTATCGAGAGACCACGCTACTAAAAGACAATATCGAGAGACCACGCTATCAAAAGACACTATCAAGAGACCACGCTACCAAAAGACAATATCGGGAGACCACGCTACGAAAAGACACTATCGAGACGACGCTACCAAAAGACAATATCGGGAGACCACGCTACCAAAGGACACTATCGAGAGACCACGCTATCAAAAGACAATATCGAGAGACCACGCTATCAAAAGACACTATCGAGAGACCACGCAACCAAAAGACACTATCGAGAGACCACGCTACCAAAGGACACTATCGAGAGACCACGCTACCAAAGGACACTATCGAGAGACCACGCTACCAAAAGACACTATCGAGACGACGCTATCAAAAGACAATATCGGGAGACCACGCTACCAAAGGACACTATCGAGAGACCACGCTACCAAAAAAGGCCACTATCGAGAGACCACGCTACCAAAAGGAAACTATCCAGACCACGCTATCAAAAGACAATATCGGGAGACCACGCTACATAAGGACACTGTCGGGAGACCACGCTACCAAAGGACACTATCGAGACGACGCTGACAAAGGACACTATCGAGAAACCACGCTACCAAAGGACACTATCGAGAGACCACGCTATCAAAAGACAATATCGGGAGACCACGCTACCAAAGGACACTATCGAGAGACCACGCTACCAAAGGACACTATCATCGAGAGACCACGCTATCAAAAGACACTATCGAGAGACCACGCTACCAAAAGACACTATCAAGACCACGCTATCAAAAGACAATATCGGGAGACCACGCTACCAAAGGACCTGTGAGGACCACGTAAGGGACCACCTACAAGCCTTCGGAGAATACAAAGAACTCAACCAGACAGGCAATATGACCCTACCAGCTATGGGCCACCTAAAAGATTGACGGTCAAAAAATTAGGAACTAAGCTATCAACCGCTACAAAGACTTTCAACATTTACCGAAATCACCTACAAGAAATACCGTACAAGCAATCCACGATCAACACTGGACAAAATAAGTCAAGAATTCGGACCATAGACTTCGGAGACAGTACAAAGACTTCAGTAAAAATACGGGCCACTAAAAAAAAAAAAACCAACTTGACACGCAAGGATACGGAGCCACAAGACTTCAGAGTCAGGCATAACCAAAAAAGACATATCGAGAATGTACCTGGATCATAAAAGATAGGACGTATAAGACATACAAAACCTACCAAAGGACTTAAGAGCAGTTACCAAAGACACTATCGAGAGACTCAGCTACAAAAGACATATCGAGAACACCTACCAAAAAATCCGACCGCTATCAACATTGAGAGACCCGCACAAAAGACCTATCGAAGACCACGCTACAAAGAACTATCGAGACGACGCTATCAAAGACACTATCGAGACGCTAAAAGAAATATCGAGACCACGCTACCAAGAACTATCGAGAGACCACTACCAAAAGCACTATCGAGAGCCACGCTACCAAAGAAATTCAGACCACGCTACAAGAACTATCGAGAGACACGCTATCAAAGACACTATGGAAGACACCTACCAAAAGACACTATCAAACCACGCTACAAAGACATATCGGGAGACCACGCTACCAAAGACACTTCGAGGACCACGCTATCAAAGACACTATCGAGACACGCATCAAAGACACTATCGGAGCCACGCTACCAAAAGACACTATCGGAGACCACGCTACCAAAGACACTTATGAGACCATGTACCAAAGACCTATCGAGGACCACGCTACCAAAGCACTCATCGAACACAGGCTATCAAAAGACAATATCGGAGACCACGCTATCAAAAGACACTAATCGAGGGACCACGCTACCAAAGGACACTATCGAGAGACCACGCTACCAAAAGACACTATCGAGACCACGCTATCAAAAGACAATATCGGGAGACCACGCTACCAAAGGACACTATCGAGGGACCACGCTACCAAAGGACACTATCGAGAGACCACGCTACCAAAAGACACTATCGAGACCATGCTATCAAGATACAATATCGGGAGACCACGCTACCAAAGGACACTATCGAGGGACCACGCTACCAAAGGACACTATCGAGACGACGCTATCAAAAGACAATATCGAGAGACCACGCTATCAAAAGACACTATCGAGAGACCACGCTACCAAAAGACACTATCGAGACCACGCTATCAAAAGACACTATCGAGAGACCACGCTATCAAAAGACAATATCGGGAGACCACGCTACCAAAGGACACTATCGAGAGACCACGCTACCAAAAAAGGCCACTATCGAGAGACCACGCTACCAAAAGGAAACTATCCAGACCACGCTATCAAAAGACAATATCGGGAGACCACGCTACATAAGGACACTGTCGAGAGACCACGCTACCAAAGGACACTATCGAGACGACGCTACCAAAAGACAATATCGGGAGACCACGCTACCAAAGGACACTATCGAGAGACCACGCTATCAAAGGACACTATCGAGAGACCACGCTACCAAAAGACACTATCGAGACCACGCTATCAAGAGACAATATCGGGAGACCACGCTACCAAAGGACACTATCGAGGGACCACGCTACCAAAGGACACTATCGAGACGACGCTATGAAAAGACAATATCGAGAGACCACGCTACCAAGAGACAATATCGCGAGACCACGCTACCAAATGACACTTTCGAGACGATGTTACCAAAGGACACTATCGAGGGACCACGCTACCAAAGGACACTATCGAGACCACGCTATCAAGAGACAATATCGGGAGACCACGCTACCAAAGGACACTATCGAGGGACCACGCTACCAAAGGACACTATCGAGAGACCACGCTATCAAAAGGACACTATCGAGAGACCACGCTACCAAAAGACACTATCGAGAGAACCACGCCTACCAAAGAACTATCGGAGGACACGCTTCCAAGGAACACTATCGAGAGACGACGCTATCAAAAGACAATATCGAGGAACCACGCTACCAAAGGACACTATCGCGGACACGCTACAAATGACACTTCGAGAGACGATGTACCAAGGACACTATCGAGGGACCACGCTACAAAGACAATTCGAGAGACCACGCTATCAAAAGACACTATCGAGAGACACGCTACAAAAGACACTATCGAGACCACGCTACAAAGGACACTTATCGAGAGACCACGCTATCAAAGACACTATCGAGAGACACGCTACCAAAAGGACACTATCGAGGAGACCACGCTAACAAAGGACACTATCGAGGGACATGCATAACCAAAAGACAATATCGGGAGACCACGCTTCCAAAGGACACTATCGAGAGACCACGCTATCAAAAGACACTATCAAGAGACCACGCTACCAAAAGACACTATCGAGACGACGCTACCAAAGGACACTATCGAGAGATCACGCTATCAAAAGACACTCTCGAGACGACGCTACCAAAGGACACTATCGAGAGACCACGCTACCAAAAGACAATATCGAGAGATCACGCTAACAAAAGACACTATCGAGAGACCACGCTATCAAAGGACACTATCGAGACGACGCTATCGAAAGACACTATCGAGAGACCACGCTACCAAAGGACACTATCGAGAGACCACGCTACCAAAGGACACTATCAAGAGACCACGCTACCAAAAGACACTATCGAGAGACCACGCTACCAAAAGACACTATCGAGACCACGCTATCAAGACAATATCGAGAGACCACGCTATCAAAAGACACTATCGAGAGACCACGCTACCAAAAGACACTATCGAGACCACGCTATCAAAAGACACTATCGAGAGACCACGCTATCAAAAGACAATATCGGGAGACCACGCTACCAAAGGACACTATCGAGAGACCACGCTACCAAAAAAGGCCACTATCGAGAGACCACGCTACCAAAAGGAAACTATCCAGACCACGCTATCAAAAGACAATATCGGGAGACCACGCTACATAAGGACACTGTCGAGAGACCACGCTACCAAAGGACACTATCGAGACGACGCTATCAAAAGACAATATCGGGAGACCACGCTACCAAAGGACACTATCGAGAGACCACGCTATCAAAGGACACTATCGAGAGACCACGCTACCAAAAGACACTATCGAGACCACGCTATCAAGAGACAATATCGGGAGACCACGCTACCAAAGGACACTATCGAGGGACCACGCTACCAAAGGACACTCTCGAGACGACGCTATCAAAAGACAATATCGAGAGACCACGCTACCAAGAGACAATATCGCGAGACCACGCTACCCAAAGAAACCTATCGAGAGACCACCACAAAGGACACTATCGGAGACCACGCTACCACCAAAGAACACTATCGAGACCACGCTATCAAAAGACAATATCGGAGACCACGCTACCAAAGGACACTATCGGGAGACCACGCTACCAAAAGGACACTATCGAGAGACACGCTACAAAGGACACTATCGAGAACCACGCTACAAAAGACAATATCGGGAGACCACGCTACAAAGACATGATCGGGAGACCACGCTACCAAAGGACACTATCGAGGACCACGCTACCAAAGGACACTATCGAGAACCGACGCTACAAAAGACACTATCGAGAGACCACGCTACAAAGACAATATCGGGAGACCACGCTACCAAAGGACACTATCGAGAGACCACGCTACCGAAGGACACTATCGAGAGACCACGCTATCAAAAGACACTATCGAGAGACCACGCTACCAAAGACACTATCGAGACCACGCTATCAAAGACAATATCGGGAGACCACGCTACCAAAGGACACTATCGAGAGACCACGCTACCAAAGGACACTATCGAGACACGCTATCAAAAGACATATCGGAGAACCACGCTACAAAGGACACTATCGCGAGACCACGCTACCAAAGACACTATCGAGACGACGCTACCAAGGACACTATCGAGAGACCACGCTACCAAGGACACTATCAGAGACGCTATCAAGACAATATGGACACGTACCAAGGACACTATCGAGAGACCACGCTACCAAAGACACTATCGAGAGACCACGCTACCAAAGGACACTATCGAGAGACCACGCTATCAAAGACACTATCGAGAGACCACGCTACCAAAAGACACTATCGAGAGACCACGCTACCAAAGGACACTATCGAGAGACCACGCTACCAAAAGACACTATCGAGAGACCACGCTACCAAAAGACACTATCGAGAGACCGATCAAAGACAATATCGAACCACGCTACCAAAGGACACTTCGAGGACCACGTACCAAAGGACACTATCGAGACGACGCTATCAAAAGACAATATCGAGAGACCACGCTACCAAGAGACAATATCGCGAGACCACGCTACCAAATGACACTTTCGAGACGATGTTACCAAAGGACACTATCGAGGGACCACGCTACCAAAGGACACTATCGAGACCGTGCTATCAAGAGACAATATCGGGAGACCACGCTACCAAAGGACACTATCGAGGGACCACGCTACCAAAGGACACTATCGAGAGACCACGCTACCAAAAGACACTATCGAGACCACGCTATCAAGAGACAATATCGGGAGACCACGCTACCAAAGGACACTATCGAGGGACCACGCTACCAAAGGACACTATCGAGACGACGCTATCAAAAGACAATATCGCGAGACCACGCTACCAAATGACACTTTCAAGACGATGTTACCAAAGGACACTATCGAGGGACCATGCTACCAAAAGACAATATCGAGAGACAACGCTATCAAAAGACACTATCGAGACGACGCTATCAAAAGACACTATCGAGAGACCACGCTACCAAAGGACACTATCGAGAGACCACGTTATCAAAAGACACTATCGAGAGACCACGCTATCAAAAGACACTATCGAGAGACCACGCTACCAAAAGACAATATCGGGAGACCACGCTTCCAAAGGACACTATCGAGAGACCACGCTATCAAAAGACACTATCAAGAGACCACGCTACCAAAAGACACTATCGAGACGACGCTACCAAAGGACACTATCGAGAGATCACGCTATCAAAAGACACTCTCGAGAGACCACGCTATCAAAGGACACTATCGAGACGACGCTATCGAAAGACACTATCGAGAGACCACGCTACCAAAGGACACTATCGAGAGACCACGCTACCAAAGGACACTATCGAGAGACCACGCTACCAAAAGACACTCTCGAGAGACCACGCTACCAAAAGACACTATCGAGAGACCACGCTACCAAAAGACACTATCGAGACGACGCTATCAAGACAATATCGAGAGACCACGCTATCAAAAGACACTATCGAGAGACCACGCTACCAAAAGACACTATCGAGACGACGCTATCAAAAGACACTATCGAGAGACCACGCTATCAAAAGACAATATCGGGAGACCACGCTACCAAAGGACACTATCGAGAGACCACGCTACCAAAAAAGGCCACTATCGAGAGACCACGCTACCAAAAGGAAACTATCCAGACCACGCTACCAAAGGACACTATCGAGAGCCCACGCTATCAAAAGACACTATCGAGAGACCACGCTACCAAAAGACACTATCAAGACCACGCTATCAAAAGACAATATCGGGAGACCACGCTACCAAAGGACACTGTCGAGGGACCACGCTACCAAAGGACACTATCGAGACGACGCTATCAAAAGACAATATCGAGAGACCACGCTACCAAGAGACAATATCGCGAGACCACGCTACCAAATGACACTTTCGAGACGATGTTACCAAAGGACACTATCGAGGGACCACGCTACCAAAGGACACTATCGAGACCAGGCTATCAAGAGACAATATCGGGAGACCACGCTACCAAAGGACACTATCGAGGGACCACGCTACCAAAGGACAATATCGAGAGACCACGCTACCAAAAGACACTATCGAGACCACGCTATCAAGAGACAATATCGGGAGATCACGCTACCAAAGGACACTATCGAGGGACCACGCTACCAAAGGACACTATCGAGAGACCACGCTACCAAAAGACACTATCGAGACCACGCTATCAAGATACAATATCGGGAGACCACGCTACCAAAGGACACTATCGAGGGACCACGCTACCAAAGGACACTATCGAGACGACGCTATCAAAAGACAATATCGAGAGACCACGCTACCAAGAGACAATATCGCGAGACCACGCTACCAAATGACACTTTCAAGACGATGTTACCAAAGGACACTATCGAGGGACCATGCTACCAAAAGACAATATCGAGAGACCACGCTATCAAAAGACACTATCGAGACGACGCTATCAAAAGACACTATCGAGAGACCACGCTACCAAAGGACACTATCGAGAGACCACGCTATCAAAAGACACTATCGAGAGACCACGCTATCAAAAGACACTATCGAGAGACCACGCTACCAAAAGACAATATCGGGAGACCACGCTTCCAAAGGACACTATCGAGAGACCACGCTATCAAAAGACACTATCAAGAGAACACGCTACCAAAAGACACTATCGAGACGACGCTACCAAAGGACACTATCGAGAGATCACGCTATCAAAAGACACTCTCGAGACGACGCTACCAAAGGACACTATCGAGAGACCACGCTATCAAAAGACACTATCGAGAGACCACGCTACCAAAAGACACTATCAAGACCACGCTATCAAAAGACAATATCGGGAGACCACGCTACCAAAGGACACTGTCGACGGACCACGCTACCAAAGGACACTATCGAGACGACGCTATCAAAAGACAATATCGAGAGACCACGCTACCAAGAGACAATATCGCGAGACCACGCTACCAAATGACACTTTCGAGACGATGTTACCAAAGGACACTATCGAGGGACCACGCTACCAAAGGACACTATCGAGACCAGGCTATCAAGAGACAATATCGGGAGACCACGCTACCAAAGGACACTATCGAGGGACCACGCTACCAAAGGACACTATCGAGAGACCACGCTACCAAAAGACACTATCGAGACCACGCTATCAAGAGACAATATCGGGAGATCACGCTACCAAAGGACACTATCGAGGGACCACGCTACCAAAGGACACTATCGAGAGACCACGCTACCAAAAGACACTATCGAGACCACGCTATCAAGATACAATATCGGGAGACCACGCTACCAAAGGACACTATCGAGGGACCACGCTACCAAAGGACACTATCGAGACGACGCTATCAAAAGACAATATCGAGAGACCACGCTACCAAGAGACAATATCGCGAGACCACGCTACCAAATGACACTTTCAAGACGATGTTACCAAAGGACACTATCGAGGGACCATGCTACCAAAAGACAATATCGAGAGACCACGCTATCAAAAGACACTATCGAGACGACGCTATCAAAAGACACTATCGAGAGACCACGCTACCAAAGGACACTATCGAGAGACCACGCTATCAAAAGACACTATCGAGAGACCACGCTATCAAAAGACACTATCGAGAGACCACGCTACCAAAAGACAATATCGGGAGATCACGCTTCCAAAGGACACTATCGAGAGACCACGCTATCAAAAGACACTATCAAGAGAACACGCTACCAAAAGACACTATCGAGACGACGCTACCAAAGGACACTATCGAGAGATCACGCTATCAAAAGACACTCTCGAGACGACGCTACCAAAGGACACTATCGAGAGACCACGCTACCAAAAGACAATATCGAGAGATCACGCTAACAAAAGACACTATCGAGAGACCACGCTATCAAAGGACACTATCGAGACGACGCTATCGAAAGACACTATCGAGAGACCACGCTACCAAAGGACACTATCGAGAGACCACGCTACCAAAGGACACTATCAAGAGACCACGCTACCAAAAGACACTATCGAGAGACTACGCTACCAAAAGACACTATCGAGACGACGCTATCAAGACAATATCGAGAGACCACGCTATCAAAAGACACTATCGAGAGACCACGCTACCAAAAGACACTATCGAGACCACGCTATCAAAAGACACTATCGAGAGACCACGCTATCAAAAGACAATATCGGGAGACCACGCTACCAAAGGACACTATCGAGAGACCACGCTACCAAAAACGGCCACTATCGAGAGACCACGCTACCAAAAGGAAACTATCCAGACCACGCTATCAAAAGACAATATCGGGAGACCACGCTACATAAGGACACTGTCGAGAGACCACGCTACCAAAGGACACTATCGAAACGACGCTATCAAAAGACAATATCGGGAGACCACGCTACCAAAGGACACTATCGAGAGACCACGCTATCAAAGGACACTATCGAGAGACCACGCTACCAAAAGACACTATCGAGACCACGCTATCAAAAGACAATATCGGGAGACCACGCTACCAAAGGACACTATCGAGGGACCACGCTACCAAAGGACACTATCGAGACGACGCTATCAAAAGACAATATCGAGAGACCACGCTACCAAGAGACAATATCGCGAGACCACGCTACCAAATGACACTTTCGAGACGATGTTACCAAAGGACACTATCGAGGGACCACGCTACCAAAGGACACTATCGAGAGACCACGCTACCAAAAGACACTATCGAGACCACGCTATCAAGAGACAATATCGGGAGACCACGCTACCAAAGGACACTATCGAGGGACCACGCTACCAAAGGACACTATCGAGACCACGCTATCAAAAGACAATATCGAGAGACCACGCTACCAAGAGACAATATCGCAAGACCAAGCTACCAAATGACACTTTCAAGACGATGTTACCAAAGGACACTATCGAGGGACCATGCTACCAAAAGACAATATCGAGAGACCACGCTATCAAAAGACACTATCGAGACCACGCTATCAAAAGACACTATCGAGAGACCACGCTACCAAAGGACACTATCAAGAGACCACGCTACCAAAAGACACTATCGAGAGACCACGCTACCAAAAGACACTATCGAGACGACGCTATCAAGACAATATCGAGAGACCACGCTATCAAAAGACACTATCGAGAGACCACGCTACCAAAAGACACTATCGAGACCACGCTATCAAAAGACACTATCGAGAGACCACGCTATCAAAAGACAATATCGGGAGACCACGCTACCAAAGGACACTATCGAGAGACCACGCTACCAAAAAAGGCCACTATCCAGAGACCACGCTACCAAAAGGAAACTATCCAGACCACGCTATCAAAAGACAATATCGGGAGACCACGCTACATAAGGACACTGTCGAGAGACCACGCTACCAAAGGACACTATCGAGACGACGCTATCAAAAGACAATATCGGGAGACCACGCTACCAAAGGACACTATCGAGAGACCACGCTATCAAAGGACACTATCGAGAGACCACGCTACCAAAAGACACTATCGAGACCACGCTATCAAAAGACAATATCGGGAGACCACGCTACCAAAGGACACTATCGAGGGACCACGCTACCAAAGGACACTATCGAGACGACGCTATCAAAAGATAATATCGAGAGACCACGCTACCAAGAGACAATATCGCGAGACCACGCTACCAAATGACACTTTCGAGACGATGTTACCAAAGGACACTATCGAGGGACCACGCTATCAAAGGACACTATCGAGAGACCACGCTACCAAAAAAGGCCACTATCGAGACCACGCTATCAAGAGACAATATCGGGAGACCACGCTACCAAAGGACACTATCGAGGGACCACGCTACCAAAGGACACTATCGAGACGACGCTATCAAAAGACAATATCGAGAGACCACGCTACCAAGAGACAATATCGCAAGACCAAGCTACCAAATGACACTTTCAAGACGATGTTACCAAAGGACACTATCGAGGGACCATGCTACCAAAAGACAATATCGAGAGACCACGCTATCAAAAGACACTATCGAGACGACGCTATCAAAAGACACTATCGAGAGACCACGCTACCAAAGGACACTATCGAGAGACCACGCTATCAAAAGACACTATCGAGAGACCACGCTATCAAAATACACTATCGAGACGACGCTATCAAAAGACACTATCGAGAGACCACGCTACCAAAGGACACTATCGAGAGACCACGCTACCAAAGGACACTATCGAGAGACCACGCTATCAAGACAATATCGAGAGACCACGCTATCAAAAGACAATATCGAGAGACCACGCTATCAAAGGACACTATCGAGAGACCACGCTTCCAAAGGACACTATCGAGAGATCACGCTACCAAAAGACACTATCGAGAGACCACGCTACCAAAGGACACTATCGAGACGACGCTACCAAAAGACAATATCGGGAGACCACGCTACCAAAGGACACTATCGAGAGACCACGCTTCCAAAGGACACTATCGAGAGACCACGCTATCAAAAGACAATATCGAGAGACCACGCTATCAAAACACTATCGAGAGACCATGCTACCAAAAGACAATATCGCGAGACCACGCTACCAAAGGACACTTTCGAGAGACCACGCTACCAAAAGACACTATCGAGAGACCACGCTATCAAAAGACAATATCGCGAGACCACGCTATCAAAACACTATCGAGAGACCACGCTACCAAAAGACAATATCGCGAGACCACGCTACCAAAGGACACTTTCGAGAGACCACGCTACCAAAAGACATTATCGAGAGACCACGCTATCAAAAGACAATATCGCGAGACCACGCTACCAAAGGACACTTTCGAGACGATGTTACCAAAGGACAATATCGGGATACCACGCTACCAAAGAACACTATCGAGAGACCACGCTACCAAAAGACACTATCGAGAGACCACGCTATCAAAAGACACTATCGAGACGGCGCTACCAAAAGACAATATCGAGAGACCACGCTACCAAAGGACACTATCGAGAGACCACGCTACCAAAGGACACTATGGAGAGACCACGCTACCAAAAGACACTATCGAGAGACCACGCTATCAAAAGACAATATCGCGAGACCACGCTACCAAAGGACACTTTCGAGACGATGTTACCAAAGGACAATATCGGGATACCACGCTACCAAAGGACACTATCGAGACGACGCTATCAAAAGACAATATCGGGAGACCACGCTACCAAAGGACACTATCGAGAGACCACGCTATCAAAGGACACTATCGAGAGACCACGCTACCAAAAGACACTATCGAGACCACGCTATCAAAAGACAATATCGGGAGACCACGCTACCAAAGGACACTATCGAGGGACCACGCTACCAAAGGACACTATCGAGACGACGCTATCAAAGACAATATCGAGAGACCACGCTACCAAGAGACAATATCGCGAGACCACGCTACCAAATGACACTTTCGAGACGATGTTACCAAAGGACACTATCGAGGGACCACGCTACCAAAGGACACTATCGAGAGACCACGCTACCAAAAAAGGCCACTATCGAGACCACGCTATCAAGAGACAATATCGGGAGACCACGCTACCAAAGGACACTATCGAGGGACCACGCTACCAAAGGACACTATCGAGACGACGCTATCAAAAGACAATATCGAGAGACCACGCTACCAAGAGACAATATCGCAAGACTAAGCTACCAAATGACACTTTCAAGACGATGTTACCAAAGGACACTATCGAGGGACCATGCTACCAAAAGACAATATCGAGAGACCACGCTATCAAAAGACACTATCGAGACGACGCTATCAAAAGACACTATCGAGAGACCACGCTACCAAAGGACACTATCGAGAGACCACGCTATCAAAAGACACTATCGAGAGACCACGCTATCAAAATACACTATCGAGACGACGCTATCAAAAGACACTATCGAGAGACCACGCTACCAAAGGACACTATCGAGAGACCACGCTACCAAAGGACACTATCGAGAGACCACGCTACCAAAGGACACTATCGAGAGACCACGCTATCAAGACAATATCGAGAGACCACGCTATCAAAAGACACTATCGAGAGACCACGCTATCAAAGGACACTATCGAGAGACCACGCTTCCAAAGGACACTATCGAGAGATCACGCTACCAAAAGACACTATCGAGAGACCACGCTACCAAAGGACACTATCGAGACGACGCTACCAAAAGACAATATCGGGAGACCACGCTACCAAAGGACACTATCGAGAGACCACGCTTCCAAAGGACACTATCGAGAGACCACGCTATCAAAAGACAATATCGAGAGACCACGCTATCAAAACACTATCGAGAGACCACGCTACCAAAAGACAATATCGCGAGACCACGCTACCAAAGGACACTTTCGAGAGACCACGCTACCAAAAGACACTATCGAGAGACCACGCTATCAAAAGACAACATCGCGAGACCACGCTACCAAAGGACACTTTCGAGACGATGTTACCAAAGGACAATATCGGGATACCACGCTACCAAAGAACACTATCGAGAGACCACGCTACCAAAAGACACTATCGAGAGACCACGCTATCAAAAGACACTATCGAGACGGCGCTACCAAAAGACAATATCGAGAGACCACGCTACCAAAGGACACTATCGAGAGACCACGCTACCAAAGGACACTATGGAGTGACCACGCTACCAAAAGACACTATCGAGAGACCACGCTATCAAAAGACAATATCGCGAGACCACGCTACCAAAGGACACTTTCGAGACGATGTTACCAAAGGACAATATCGGGATACCACGCTACCAAAGGACACTATCGAGAGACCACGCTACCAAAAGACACTATCGAGACGACGCTATCAAAAGACACTATCGAGAGACCACGCTATCAAAAGACAATATCGGGAGACCACGCTACCAAAGGACACTATCGAGAGACCACGCTATCAAAAGACACTATCGAGAGACCACGCTATCAAGACAATATCCAGAGACCACGCTACCAAAAGACACTTTCGAGAGACCACGCTACCAAAGGACACTATCGAGAGACCACGCTATCAAAAGACAATATCGGGAGACCACGGTACATAAGGACACTGTCGAGAGACCACGCTACCAAAGGACACTATCGAGAGACCACGCTACCAAAGGACACTATCGAGAGACCACGCTACCAAAGGACACTATCGAGAGACCACGCTAATCTAAACCTACTTCGGAGATGATGCTGGCTTCAATTCCCTGATACATTCCTTACTTAACAGCCTATACGTGGCCATCATAAAATCCCAGCCTGAACTCTTTTGTCTACGTTATTTACCAAACTAATTCTGGATAATGCTATTCTGATATCATATTTCCTGTCGGACTGTCCTTGGATATAGCGTTGTAGCAGAATGTACCTTATAACTCTGACCCATATATTCCCCCGTCCGCCAACCTTATCTGAATCATGGTTTAAGTGCATAACAATGAAATTATATGTTATATGAATTAATTTGAAACGATTTCGTATATTCAAATGACATTAAATATTCAATATTTACATTCTGTGTTGCATTTGCCTATATGTCGTTAGTAAACCAAATTGTATTCATGAGACTGTATACTACAATTTACAGTGATTCGGTCAATGTAGGAATACAGCTTCATGTATTGTAGGTTAAAACAATGGTCCCCAGTTACATTCGGTATAGAGAGCTTTCGAATGCTAGCATTTATTTCACATAAACCACCACAAAAATAAAGCAACGCAAGTTATGAGAGTAAAATTTAATAATAAAAAATGTCGACACAAAATTATTATAAACGATATTCTTGATCTGTCGTCACACACACAGGGGCTCGTTGGCGAATTTTCAGAAATGCTAGAACGACAACATTAAAAGTCCGGCATTTAGGCCTATAATAAAAAAAAATCGGCAGTATTGACATGGTTTCCGGTTGTGTATGCATACTGAATTATAGTTTTGTGGTTATTAAATGATGTCAAAGGCCTACCTTACTCAAAAATCGAGCCTCTGTGAAGTTGAACATCGTCTGCTAAGTTAGGCCTAGCGACACTGATGTGACGGGTTAGACTGGAATCTGTTTCGAAAGGAATATCCTTGGAATCGTTTTCACCTACTGTCAAGACGACTTTCATTTAGAATTTAAGAGCTGATATTCCTCTGAAAATAACGTAAATCCGAAAATATTTCCGAGGAATCGAGTCTGTCCTGTGCAATACCCGTTCAACGCCGCATCACTTCTAAATGGTAATCGTATACCATTGCGCCGAAAAACGGCTTTATTTTTAAACAATCGGAAATTATGCAATTGTGAACAATTTGACGATATCTACAAACGTAAATGAAATATAATGTTAAGCCAATTTTGTGCAAAAACCATTTAATGTGATTGCTATTAATAACGACATGGGGGACTTTATTATTCCTTCTGGAAATTTCGGCTGTTCTGGTATTTGAACTTGATGACGTCAGTAAGAAGGAAAGCGGCAAATTTAAACGCATCTTAAGCTGCAGTAAATTAAAACAAATCATGAATGTAAATATAAGCCTTGAACTGTTACCAAATGGTAGTATACAGTCGACGGGCGACATTCTATTGATCTGTCACCCAAATTGTATTCATATCGACTGTATACTACCATTTGGTAACAGTTCAATGCTGAAATATATTCTTAATTAAATAAGATACCGTGATAATGTTTGCAAACTAGATAGGAAACTTTTAAATGTTCGTGTCAAGTGGTTTGTCATCCAGCAGTCGATCTCTATCAAATGAAATGCGACATGAAATTAAAATAACGTACACTGGGAGAGTAAAGGTTGTTACTAACAGGAAAAGGTAAAATCACAATAAAAGGCTGCAATCTACGTTGTCTCTTTGTTAGTCATGCTAAAAGTATAAATAACGGTAAGTGGCTGATGTGTCTAAAATGTCCTCTTTTTAAAGTCTGCAGGTGTATATGTGAGTTCGGTGGTAAACAAATGTCTTCTTAAGTAAAACCACATTGTTATACAGGTATTATAATTAGAACAAAAACAAAATGGTAGGTTTGTAAGGTGATTGGTCCAAATTTTCCAAATCATGTTCAAACCCGGACTTAGTGACCTGCTTATCAACCAAACATGATGGCATTGCACTAATTGCCATCTACAGTGCCCAACATGTGGATAACCCGGCGAGGTGTATGGGTAGTGTGTGACAGGCCCTCGACGCATGCGTTAAGCTTACGCGTTTACTTTTATTTTGAGGATATCTTTAGTTACAACACCAGCATATAGACCTTCGTCTTTGATGATGGAGCGATACTGGGAAAATGATACATTACCACACTGTACAGGGTCTAGCCAGAGGACATTCATTCATAATAGCGGACGGTATATATATTTATAGTGTAAATCTATTAACTCCCCGATGTATTAGTCATCGTAGTGAGATTTCATATCGAAATCTCTTAATGGTGTACAAAATTGATTTATCTTCCACAGACGTCGGTATGAGGTTTGGAACGTTTCGACTGTTAACGGGTATTCCCTGGTAGCCTTTAAACGCCTTTAGCCGTAAATGGATACCATTGCTGAAACAGTAATGGCCCCGCTTGTCTTCTACAATTTGGTTGATCTTCTTCACGAATAGTCATTGGAAGACCATTGTCCATCGATCTGGTAGTAGGACTGTGTCCCAGGGCACCACATGTGTAGAGGAACCGAGGTTAAAAAATATACCAGCACACGTCAGAAGATGGCTCGGAAAGTTTCAGCAGTACAGTTTGGTATAAGTAGTTAGTGATATATGATAGCCACATCCCGGTGTCTGATAAAGTTGAAAGACCTCTCCTGGTTGGCTCTGATGTTGTCAATGACAAATTATTGGTAATGTTATCAACGCATTACCTCCATTAAACTACAAATGAATTGTGACCTTAATTCTTATATTAGATTTTTTTAATCTTATTTTTGACACTTTCTGATTAGCTCCAATATTGTCACGTGTTTCAAGAAAAGAAAATAGTGGCCGTCCAAAAAAAGCTGGTAAAAAATGTTTTCTTAAAATAGATTTACCTCCCCTTGGTATTGTCAAACAGTGTGATATATCTTGTCCGCTTTTGCAATATGATTGTTAGAATATCAAATTATCGAATACATGATTGTATTTAATGCTGTGTTTTAATGTATCTGTTAACTTTTGGTTGTGTATGGTTCAAAAGATATCCAACTATTGAACGGCTTTCAGTTGGCAGTTATGGGCTGATGATGCCAATAGGACAAAGGCAAAGCTAAGGAAGCGCGCTACGCTTCATTGAATTTACCTTTGTCTTGGCTGTGAGCATGTTAACAGCTCTACCATGTTGTTCCGCTTAAAAAGAAGTGCGTAAGAAAATAGAAAACTACACAAGAATGATAAATTCAATGCAAATATCTTATTTAGATGAACATTATGAAGATACAAAAAAGTAGCTGTACGTCTAGTTTTCCAAAATAAATATGTGTACTTAATACGTTTTCCGCAACAGCGGTGTGCTTCACTTGGCACAGTATTGATGCGCCGGTTGGCAGTTGATGAGATGGTAATGCTCAACTACTGTTGGTAAGGTTTTATAGTGACAATGTTATAGAGTAGTAAATATTTACAAATGCTTCACAAATCAGTTTCTTTCATTACATGTACCAGTTTAACTTGCATTTGTTCCGTGATTATCAAAAATCAAAACAACCATTTTATAATATAACAACTACAGCCTTTTGATTTCGATGAATATATTTTTTAATTAACCTGAAAAAATGTCAACCTCGGACTTTGTCCTCGGTCGATATTTTTTCAGGTTAATGAACCATGTGTCGACCTTATCAAGATGGTATAATTGTATGATATTAGGTGGTCTTATGGGAATAAATTGTATAGAAATCATCAAAACTTGAAGTTAGAATTTAGTTACCATACGCTTTGATGCTGATATATTGAAATACGAATAAGTATAACACAGGACCAAGCTATATTAGATAGACAGTGTGTGAAAAGTGATAATGTTGTTTAAATTTGATTGTTGCATTTGTAACAGAAACTTTTTTCATTTTAATAAAAACTGAAAATCTAATTAACAGCCCTCCGTTCAGTTTGTATATGTCGACTGTGAATTTTCCAAAATACAGCTGCCTTTTCTTTCCTGAAGCTCAGCGCCGCTGTGCCTCTACTACAGTGGAATGTCAGTTTACATTGACTGGGTCGCCCAGTGCTATCAACTTACAATATTATCATGGGAAGCATACTCAAGTTTAATTCTTACTTAATCTGACACGACTTGAAAACTCTGGAAGCATACTCTTTCAAATAATTATCACATTTGTACCTCCAATCGTTACATAATGTCATATGCACACTTTTATGGCATCTGAATCTTTCATCAAATTACGACGGTTGTATTTTATACACACAGACCAGATTGATAGTGTTCCCTGTACATGGAGGTTTAGATGGATATTCCATTTTTACACAAAAAAAGGATACATGTGCGATTCTAATGTCATGGATTAATTTCTCTGTCAATTTTTTACTCATATTCACTTCGATTGTTTTTTGTCATCAAAATAACAATATGTAAGGTATTCGCCTTCTCATCACACAAATTGAATTGCAGATCACAAACATTAGATTTGTAGCGATATTCTAGATTGTAATTAGTAACATAAAGGGGGTCTCTGAACAGACAGAAACTCACGATCCTGTCATTTTTTAACATATTTATGACTTTATCTCTGCTGGGAGAGAGTGAACTCAGACATATTTGTTTCAGAAAATAATTGGTGGATGAGTTATAATAAACTTCAAAGGAACAAAAATGAAAACAAATATGGCAGCATACTTTTCATTAGTAAATTATGTTATCAAGTGTACGTTATTTGTTATGTAAGAGTAAACTTAAATCCCTATAAAGCGCCCCTAGTTATACACTATAGGGATCTCTATATCGGATATACTGTAGTTGGTAATTAGTCCAATACCATCATGTTTGGTTGAGGAGTAGGTCATCCTGTCCGGGTTTGAACAGAATTTGGAAAATTAGGACCAATCACCTAACAAACTCATCAATTATTCAAATGAAATAACGGTACTAAAATATCAAAATAAGTTACTAAAGTATTAAAATACGCTACTCGAGTATTAAAATACGTTACACAATTATCAAAATACGTTCCTCACTTATTAAAATACATTCATAAGGTATTAAAATGTGTTGCTGGAGTATTAAAATACGTTATTCAAGTACTTAGATACAAGTACGTTCTCAGGTACTGAAATGTGTTACTCTAGTATTGAAATACGTTACTCAAGTACTAAAATGTGTTTCTCAAGTATTAAAATACGTTATTGAAGTATCAAAATACGTTACTTAAAATCTAAATCAAGTTACTAAAATATAATAAATCTACCGAAATATGGAATATCATTTCTGAGATATAACAATGAGTTACTGAAATGTGTGAAACAATACGCTGTTAAGATAGAACAAGTACTGAGGTTAAAAAACAATATTGTATACCAATTTATTATTTAAATAATATTGATGAAATTCCTAATTCAGAAATACAATTTACAATTAGTGATCAGTTATTCTTTGAAACCTTACTTATGGAAGTCCGTGGAAAAACAATTTCATATGCATCATTTTGGAAAAAAAAGCAAAATATTCAGGAAACTCTTCTTAAAAAAAGTATTGAAGAACTTGAATCTTTAGAAAATCATAACATAGAAGAATGAATTAGAAAAAATAAGATCTCATAAGATTAAAGGTAGCATCACCAGACCACGCGCTAAGTTGGCAGAGGAAGGGGAAAAACCTACTAATTATTTCTTTCACTTGGAAAATCGAAATTATACTTCAAAAATAATACCTAAATTACTAACCACTGATAATATTACTCTAACAAAACAAGAAGATATATTGGAAGAGGCGTGTTCATTTTATAGAAATCTTTATGGTGCTATTAACAACACAGAAGACCTGCAAAATGTTAACCTCCTTGAGTATTTAAATGATTTTGATATGCCCAAACTTTGACAGTGTGAGTCAGATAAGTTAGAAGGGGAGATAACTTGTAAAGAGGCAGGTAATACATTGAAACTGATGAAGAATGGTAAAAGCCCTGAATCTGATGGATTTACAATAGAGTTTTTTTTAATGCTTTTGGGGAAAATTAGGGGATTTTATTGTTAGATCTATTAATTTTGGTTACCGTACAGGACAACTGTTAATAACACAAAGACAGGGCATAATAACATGTATACCAAAAGCTGATAAGCCTAGGCATTTTATTAAAAATTGGAGACCAATATCATTGTTGAATGTTGTTTACAAAATTCCATCTGCCACTATTGCTAATAGGATTAAACATGTTCTTGACAAATCTATTTCGGGGCGTTATATTGGGGTAAATACACGTCAAATATATGATATGCATTATACTGAGGAGAATGATATTCCGGGCATGCTGTTAATGATTGACTTTGAGAAAGCCTTCGATTCTGTGTCTTGGCTATTTATTGAAAAAGTTCTGCTTCTTTTGGATTTGGTAACAGTATTATTAATTGGTTCAAACTTTGCATAATAAGGTTCATTCTGCAGTTAATCAGGGGGGAATCTATCTTCTTTTTTTAATATAAAGAGGGGCTGTAGACAGGGGGACCCGATCGCACCATATTTATTCATCCTATGTGCCGAAATCTTAGCCACACAAGTGAGAAATAATGTTTTGAAAGACTACTGGATGTTTTACTCATCCCTCTTTCATTTAACAAAATGTCTTTTATATTTGGATTTATTTTTAACAATCATCTTTCAAGTAACACTGAAATTACTATAATATTAAAGCAGTATATTTATAAAACCAGATGTCTAAATACACATTGTAGCTCATTAAATCTAAATGCCCTAGTAAACACAATTAAAGACAACTACACAGTGCAAAAGTGTATTGCTTATAGTAAGGGTGACATGACCAGATGTAAATTTGAGAAAGAATGGAAGAAATGGAACAGGCTTATAGAACTATAACAGTTAATTAGTGTTCATATTACACATGTAGTTCTATTAACTCATTTTCTCTTTTTTATATTATTATTTAATTTATGTACTGATTATTATATTTGTCCCTCACATATAATAGCCGGGAGATCTCTTGTTGTATGAAAAATTCCAATTCATCCTATATCATCTCACCCATTCTTCCTTTTTTTCTCTCTCTCTATCTTCTTTCCGGGGGGTGGGGTGGGGGTGGGGGGGGGTCTGTTGGTTTTTTTTTCTTTGTCTTTGTATCTCGTTTCCTATCAGTTCTTTAAAAAATAAACACAAAATACAATGTGCAATAAACTTCTATAGGCTTTAATAAAAGTATAAATAATTATCATTCCTTATATGCAGAATATATATGTGTTCAATTGGTATGCGAGAATATGTAAGTTTATATTGGTACGCCAGAATATGTATAATTCTTTTGGTATGTGAGACCATATACATTATATTGGTGTGCAAGAATATGTATGTTTAATATTGATATGCAATAATATGCATGCTCTATATAGGTATGATATAACAAGTATGGTCTATTGGTATGCTGGAATATGTAGGTTCTATTGGTATACAAGAATATGCATGCTCTATATTGGTATGCGAGAATATGTAGGTTCTATTGGTATACAAGAATATGCATGCTCTATATTGGTATGCGAGAATATGTAGGTTCTATTGGTATACTAGAATATGCATGCCCTATATTGGTATGCGAGAATATGTAGGTTCTATTGGTATACAAGAATATGCAGCTCTATATTGGTATGCGAGAATATGTAGGTTCTATTGGTATACAAGAATATGCATGCTCTATATTGGTATGCGAGAATATGTATGTTCTATTGGTATGAGAGAACAAGTATCGTCTATTGATATGCTAGAATATGTAGTTTATATTGGTATACAAGAATATGTGTGTTATATTGGTACGTAAAAATATGTATGTCCTATTGATATGCAACACGAATATGTATGTTCTATTGTATGGTGTGTAATCACAATGTATATATTGGTGCTTTGCGTACAATGTTCTCTTTGCATGCCCGGAGTATTGCTATACCATATATACCGGTAATAATCACTGAGTGTGTGTGATAATCATTATACAGAATTTCCTATGTATGTGTGTGCGTATGTACCAATGTATGAGCAGATGTGGTGTTATATAAATATGTATAAGCACATAGATGTTGTGTGAAGATGTTACAAAGTGCTCTGCTTAACATGTACATGTATCATTGTATTGAATAAAAAGATATAAGTTCCAAATAAAAGGAGATAGAACAATGCGCTTTTGAAAATTAACACTATCTTACTGTTATACAAAATGAATTTCAGAACAAAAACAATAAGATATAGCATTACGTGACATAAAATATCACAAAATCATTATTCATGTTATCATACAAATCTATGTTGCTGAATGTAGTAACGTGGAAATATGATATCTTTACCAGCATGGGACTGGATATGCAATACATATCTTGGAAAAGCAGCAATTTACGTGTACTTTTACACGTAAAATCAATTAGCTTGACTCGAAATAGCTTTGATACATATATTGGGGATCCAATAAACCAACAAAACTCATTCAAGAAAATGGCATACGTAGAATTAACAAGTGACAATTCATTTAAATTGTATATAATGAATCAGCTCCCCGTCAATATATGTTATAAAGAGATGTTGAGTATACCCCAAAGATACATCTCGTGACAAGAATACTGCCATTTTGCTAGGATTACTGATGAAACAAAACAAGCATGGAATGATCTCACAGTTGGTAAATCACCTTGATATGATTATAGTGACAACCAAGCCCGACTTACACAGATAATTATTCCTGTGTTGTACATAAATAACACTGCTCCAATAGACATTACACAAGAATTTGCTGACAAACGAAAATATCCGCCCGCTCACTGGTGTCATGGGATTTGATTTCCAGCACCATTTTACCTGTATCACGACTTCCATGATACTAATATCACGTTTGGGAGATCAGTAGGGAGTGCTACCTGTACAATAATGCTATATCGACTTTTTTTTATCCAGAAACGTGTTCCTAAGTCTCCCTAGTGCAGGATAAGCCATCAGTATGACCGAAAGACTATGGGAATTTTGTCTTCTTTGTGGCATTAGTAACTCTGCTTCAAGTCATAAAGTCCTAGAGTAAAGTGAATAATCGTTGATACATAAAAAGTCAATATCGATAAACAAACAAATATAAAAGTCAAACAGATAGACCAATCATGTTCTTGCAATTGAGAAATGAAAACAAAAACAGAAATAAAAACAGGAATATGTCTCATGAATAAGACACATGGCCATCCTTAAAGCTTTTCAGAGTTGGAATTAATATATTATATTATTAGTCAATTAACCAATTGGCCATTATGATTTGATAACGACATGAAGTCCTTCCAGCCCCCTTCATCAGTTCAGCATAGTTTGTCCCGTTGGAGGTTCGAGTGCGCTTTCCTCAGCCATCAGTTTGGATGGGGAGCTTAACCTAAACACGCCTCAAAGGTGTATCACGTTTAAATAAGAATTAATTGATGTATCATCTTCATAATATTCTAAACAACTATGTTAATACCCTGGATGTCTTTTTATGTTTCATTCTTTTAAATGTTACTTTGTTATGGTAAATGTAGATGTTACATAACGAGTGGTCGTTGCATATGGTGTTAAGCTAGTTTTTAAACGTAACAAAAAAAACGAGTTTTTGTGTTTTTGCAACGTTGGAAAAATAACTATCGAGAGTGAAAGAAATACCATATACACCAATTACGAGTTCTGTTTGATCTATTTCTACCACGATGAAAACGATATTTTGAGGAAAAATTGACCCTGGGGAGTTGAATACATGTAACACCGATCTATTGCGGTATGTAAACATTTATTTTGAGGGCTACTAATGTACAAAGACATAGTAAGACATCCATACGTCGTCTATTTTTCCATAACGAATTGTTATGCAAGTTTATCTGATTGACCTCCACAGATATTAATATATAAAAACACCTGTATAGGCATGTGCTGGTAGAATCCAGGTCAAAGTGTCACGTTTTGGCAACGCTGTTTGTGCATCATTTACGGTCATCAATATTCGTGTAGGTTGCCAGGTAATCGGTTGTCACCATGTGCCTGTCGCCTCGATTTAGCCTCGCTATGACACGATGGGCGATTTACATCGAAAATAAAAGTTTAATTGTCGACACGCTCCAACCTAGGTGCGATGTCATGACTCCCAATATATATTTGTTAAAATGCAGCTTATGCTTGCTGGGTTGGTAAATCAAGCCATGAGTGATTCGATTACCACAAGCTAATGTCTCCTTAAGGATCAAGTAAGAGATGAAATCGGGAATAGTAGGACGAAGAGTAAGTTGAGTGCTTCCAAAATCTGTATCCTACCAGACATGTAAACTTATCAGTGCACAACGTCGTACAACATACAATAGGGCATTGTTACACAGCGTACTTCGGCCTACGAAAGGTTGAAGTGACGCTGCACGTGGGATCTGGGTACGAGATGGAGACAGCTTGACATACCTCACAAAGTTTGAATTTCATCATGTAGCTGCAAAAGTATAGGCATGTGCAAAATTCTATTTTTATGTTCTCGTTTTAGTTTGATAACGTTTCATCCTCTGATTCCGATTTAAACACTTCATATTCATTTGTTTTTACGATTCAAGTAGCTCTAATGACGGAGCCACAAATGTGGCGCTCTGGTTAGGACATGAGGTCAGGCTAAAAATCATACTACGACACTCCCTCGCTTTGGTTCCACGTACTTCCTATGCAGATTGACTCTATAATCGTGGGTCCAGTTTTCGTGACGACATCATAAGGCCCTCTTCTCTGCAGTAGCAACATGTTTGCCTTCGATGGCAACAGTACCATAACCTTATCTCCCGGCTGCAAATCTCGTTGTTTGGCCCGTTTGTTGAATTTCTTCTCTGTCTTGTCTTCGCCTCTCGTAGATTGTCCATTGCAATTTCACAGGTATTCTTCAATTTCTCCCGTAAATCCATGAAGTACTGGTAGGTCGTTTTGACCTCGTCATCTGGCGAGTCCTTACTCTGTAGCTCTCAAAGGTCCCCGAACGGTTCGGCAATATAGTATCTCAAAGGGGAAACCCAAGATATAACTCTTTTTGTGCAAACAATAGAGCATTGATTAAACGGTCCCAGTCCTAAGGCCTCTCGGTGCTGATGCGTCTCATCATATCCATACATCTGTCTAGATAACTTTCCAACCGTTTTTAAACTCCTCCGGAAACCCGCTTGTCTTCTGAAACATTTGAAATATGGCCTTCTTTAAATCATTAAAATTCAAGGCCTGATATACAGGAAACCTGGAAATACGTCCAATGCTTTCCCTCAAGCAAAGCACTTAAGCTGGTCCCCCATCGGTTCCCGACCCACGTCTGAGCAGAAGCATATACTTCAAAGCGCTAAAGGCTGGGAATGTTGGACCCTTTAGCGCAACTATTGAGCTCCTATGAGTACCAATACTACCAACTGAAATGCCTTTTTGGAGTAAGGCCCAACTTACACCTTTACTCCCTCCTGGCCCTTTCATCAGCGCCTGCCTCCCTTTCAGCCTCAATTCTGGCCTGCTCGACCAACAGCTGGTTTTTTTTTCGCCTACCATCTTAAAAGCTCTCTTGGCCTCTTTATCCAATTTCTTAGTTTCAATCTGTGCTTTCCGCATTTTCCGTTCGATCTAACGTTCATCACAAGCACGATCCAGTGTCTCTGTTAAAACTTCCGTAGCTCACCTTCAGTGTAGCCAAGCTCCTTACCCGCTTCAATAACCTCATTAAGTGTCGACATGCTGGTAATGAATGGAAATGAAAAGCTAAGTAAACACCACAACCATACAATCAACAGAGTACCTACCCTTTTCGGAGACTAACATCCTATCGCAAGACCAACGTCTTTATGATACTTACCTTGATCTATAATTCACTCCTTCATGTGCTTGATCACATTCAAAACCTATAACAAGGACGTAAAAGAAATTGAACGAATGTGTATATCCCAGGAAATGCATTTCTATCAAATTCCTATCAAAATATATATAGGTAACTAATCAAATAATGCCTTAAACCGAAAAACCTACACGTTGACTTATTCCACGCTACAGTCAATTTTGTTACGTGGGACAAGGGGTCGGGTTGGTTTTCGGAATCTAGGATTAAAGTTCAATTTAAAGTCGCTAAATCGACACAGCATGGTACAATAAGAGTGCAAGGTCCTCCAAACACAGTACACGATACAAGTCCACAGTACAAGATTTCCTCATGGCGAGCATCAGTGGTAGTGTGATTCCTGAACCACAGTCCAAGTTTATCCCGCGCACACGTCATACGCTGTCCAACAAGGATGACATACACTAAGTCACATCTAATAAACTTTCCCGAAGGTAAAGTATAGAAACCATGTTGAAACCAGCAACTGAGTTCTTGAGTCTGATTCACATTAGCTGGCTTAAACATGCTGGTTGGTCTAATATACATTACGTCGATCGCTCCACGATCAATTTCCGGTCATTGAGCTGACCTCTTTCTTGGCACCTAGACCCGCCTGTAGAAACCAACCAACCTCCTGAGGTAAACCTGCGCTCTGTACTATGCTTAAGACTGAGGCTGTGATTCTGCGTTGTTCTGTTAGTTCTTGGAATTCACATCAATAATTGAAAGCACAGGCTTCAGGCCGCACCTGTATCCACGAGTAATAGGTATTTCCACCACAGGTGTTACAGTCATTACTCACGGCATCCTTACTTTTAGTGACGCTAACTCATACTCCGCACGTGCACTTCCGCTCTCGCAGTACTTCCATTCGTGCCATGAAATTATGCGCACACGATTTCATACAAATCAACATTAATATAAACATGTACATACTAATATCTGCGATCGTGGCAACATCCCCGTGTCCCAGATAAAAGGTGGTTACACTTTTTCTCAACATCACGGGGCATGATGCCACTACATCCTGCTCAATCAGTCCGCTCCAACATTATCCTTACCCTTTTTGTCTTAAATTCCGAAAACCATCTCGACCGCTTGTCCTATGTTACATTCTGTAGCAGTTTTAAGATATTTGTGCAGCTTTCCCTTTAGTAAGACACATGGTAAATTTGAAGAGTCTGGTGAATTCTCTTTTTTAAGTGGTCCTCTACTAAAATTGTTTAGTTTTCCCTATGAGGTGATGTATGATCGTGCCGGCGTATAACCATTATCATAGTATAACCATAGCGATTTTTATTAATTTTTATACTGGTTATTTCAACAAAGAATTTGGAGTAACCAACTTAACACTGACACTTCAACAACAACTCAGATGCAGACAGCTGTAAAATAGGATTCTTTCAGACACCATTTTCACCCTTCTAACCGGTTAATGTGACCAAACTGAACCATATGCACTTTATTTATCGCTGACAGTCAATTAGCTAATAGATCTACTGGAAATGTTCTCAATTTCTACTTAAAGCATGCCAGTTGTTTAAGTCTTCCCGTGATGTTTTCCGAACTTTCCTCGTTGTTTATGTCCTTTGGAGAGGATCTGATGCATTTGCGTTATTTCTAGAACAGGTTTTTGCATAACCTGCGAATTTCGAGATTGGATGATATTTGAAATAGTCTACTGGGACAGGCCCACCCCCGCAACTTCAAATTTAAATTATCGGTTGATGTCGGTATGTTATAACACAATCGATATGCGAGAATTGCAAGCTAGACCTTTGTCTGCTTTATATAAACTGCGCTGATATCGACCATGGATCTCAGGCAAAATACTGCATCTCCTCTTTATAACAAAGCATAGTTATTAAAACAATTGGCTATTGCAATATCCCCACCTGACACACTGATCCCAACCACGGTTCTATCTAAGCCTGCACATTGCACACGAAATAGATAAACTATATCCGAATATGACGTGTCAGTATTTTCGCATATCAAACGGCCATGAATTTGCCTGGCAATAACTACAAAACTTAACTGCCAATCTTCATAAAAACACGTGCAACGACTCTTTGATAAAATATTGGTCATATAAAAGATCTTAAATTCCATTTCTGTAAGTCAACATCCTAAATTTTATATATGCACAAAGTGGTCTAGATAATAAATGTCTGCTCATCCTTCCATTACTGATACGTAGAGACAGAATAAATGACAATGATGTCATAATGAACCCGCACCCCGGAACATGATTGTGATGTGAAAGCTGTAGTCAAATGGTTCAAATCAGTCTGCCATAAATATGATCAAAATTTGTCCTGATATTGTTAAAGGTCTTTCAACATATTAAACAACATAAATCCACAATACCGAGACTAACACTATGTCAACACTCCAGGCCAAAACATTGCACAATTTCAAACATAACATGATTTACAATGTAGACATAACACTATGTCAATACTCCAGGCCAAGACATTGCACAATGTCCAACATAACATGATTTACAATGTAGACATAGCAATATGTCAATACTCCAGGCCAAGGCATTGCACAATGTCAAAAGATGATTTACAATGTAGAAACAACACTTAAAAAACACTCCAGGACAACGCTTTTAACAACTTCAGCGTTAGCCAACAAAGCCAGAATAAAATACATTCGAAACCTATATACGTAACAATCTTAACGTCCAAACTAAGATACAAAATGTTTAATGTAACAAACACTCACGGAAAAGGTATATCAGAGCATCAACAAACAAAAACAGAATATGCTATACAGTCATTACAACATGGTCCAGATATACCACAGCGTTAACACTCAAATACAAATATACTTTATACCCAGATAAAGCTACACCACTCAAAAGTACGAAGACAAAATAAAAAATGTACAATGACGTCATCATACGCAACGAAATACACCAAGCTTCAAAACAAACATTCAAACGACAATGACAAAATACAACACAGCGTCAACATAATGGGGCAAACTACAATGACAAAATACCACCCAGCGTTAACACAAACATTCAAACGACAATGACAAAATACAACACAGAGTCAACATAATCGGGCAAACTACAATGACAAAATACCACATAGCGTTAACATAAACGGAAAGGCTACAATGACAAAATATAACACAGCTTCAACACATCAACAAATATAGCACAGTGACAGCACACTAATGACAAAGTTATAAATGGGCATTGTCAACAATCAAGACCAACATCAACACAAAAGTCATTGGACAAATTTGATTGGTTTAAGTATTGTATACCGTCATGGTATAGAGCACATGCATCGGCGCTATTTAAAGAGGGACAACTCTTGATAAAAAAGGACAAATCTATGAAATCTCAAGACTTACATAGGTGAGGTTTACAATGAATACGTCGGAAATACCTGTATAACAAAAAGTGTGAGATTTACAATGAATACGTCGGAAATACATGTATAACAAAAGTGTGAGATTTACAATGAATACGTCGGAAATACCTGTATAACAAAAAGTTTGTAGCTGTATTTTTTCATATTGCATGAAAAGTTTACTTCAAAGAATTACTCTTACGAGAAGGAGTTGCAATTATCAAACCGATGACGAGATCAAGGTGACAATATGATTATAACATAGATATATGTGTACAATAACATACAATGAAATGTCGAAAATAGCAGCCAACGTGTCAGAAAGGTATCAATTTATTATAGATAAGTATCACCAAACAATGTTTAAGTGTCATCCACGTTAACATAACCCAGTTTTTATCTACCAAAAACTCGGTCAGTATATTTCACAGTCGCATGTCCGTCACATAAACAAAACGTTGCTTTACCTATCTAACTCTTAGCTTATATTGGAAATAAAGATATCGTTTGTGTTTTGTATAATTCTTTGTAATCATACACGGTGTATCAATAACTTATTGGTACAGGGGAAAAGATTTACACAGTGCTTATGTGTCCATATTTCAAAACCTCGAACTGATTTGTTTTCAATGTAAATTAAATATTACCGTTTATATTAAGTTTAACACTGTCCTTGGTTTGGTTTTGGTTGTCCTTGTTCAACATCTATCAACAGCTAAGGTAGTTTGAAAACGGTCTCCTGTGAGTGCAATATGTATGCTTGTGGTGAGTGCGTATGTGTTTTGTGAGGCTGTGGGATGTTCGTGTCTCCTTGTGATAATCCGGAACTTTTACTGATTTATAGTGCCACATCACTGAAACATACTGCCAAAGACACTCAACAGGAGATTCTACCCAGTCACATGGGACAGAAACCAACATCTTCCTCACAGAAGCAAACGCTCAATTAACGGCCAATGAGGCATTGGAAGAAGAAAGTTGTTAAGAAAGCAAATAAAGACAATATCCCAAATGTAGTCGCCTCTTAGGATCATGCAATATAAGGACGTGGCGATGTGAATGTTTATAGCGATGTTGATGAAAGAAAGAGAGAAGTTTTACATGTATTTGACGCATTTTTCGTCTTCTTGTTTTTTATTTGTTTTCGAACAGTTGGTTTTGCAGCAGATGTCATGTGTATTGAACGATTTAAGAGACCAAAAGCAGAATAGTTTTAATTGACAAACATTAAACAATTCCTTTCGGAAGGTGTGGTGTCCTTTATGGTGTGATCTGTCAACTGATGTATTGTTTATAGTATTAATCTTATTTTTTATTAACAATTGGTATTTGTTTTCATTGCGTATTGACGTCAGGATACAGCTCTAGTGTATTTGCCCTGGTGTGTTGGAGCTTGGATTTATTTTGCCGTAGTGTTTACAAGTATGGTATATTTTACTCTAGTATTTTGCAGCTGTGAAATATTTTTTGAAGAAGACGACGACTGGCGGAAAAAAACTAACAACACAAGGTTTCAGGAGATGCGGATGGATTGATCCCATGAATAAGTTTTATGACCTGATGGTCACACTACAGAATAGTCCATTTCCTTGTATGATATGATTCTCTGGTATGCCTTATGGTTCTAAGGTCACCAACCTAGCTCTCATTTTGAGATTGCGACTTAACCCGGTTTTGAGCTAGTTTTGCTTCGGCTGTCGGTGAGGAACACATCTTACTATTTTCTTCTTTTTTAAGGCTCGCTATGCAAATGCATATTTTTGTTTATCAATTCTTTTTTTCGATTTTGAATAAAAACTACGGCTTCATTTCAGTGATGATATTCTCTTTTGTCTTTGCGGCGGTACATCTTGTCTTTGTGCTTTGAAGCCGTGGTATAGTTTGTCCTTGTGTTTTGAAGCTATTTTATATATTTGTACTTGCGTTTTGAAGCCGTGGTGTTGTTTTATCCTTGCGTTTTTAAGCCGTGGTGTTTTTTATCCTTGCTTTTGAAGCCGTGGCATATTTTGCCCTTGTTTTGAAAGTGTTGTGCATTTTGTCGTCGAAATTTCAAGTCGTCGTGATTTTTGTCCTAATCTTTTAAGATGTGTATTTTTTCCTTGTGTTTTGAAGCCGTTGTGTATATATTACTCGCGTGGTGATGTCGTATTTTGACCTTGTGTTTTGAAGCCGTTGTGTATGTATTACTCGTGTGGTGATGTGATATTTTCTTGTGTTTACGTAACACTTAATCATACAATTTCGAAAGGTTTCTCGTTTTTCCTTCTTCATAAAATATTTATGTTCAAAACATATATATGTTTTCTGTTTATGCCGTACCCAAGAATGATGATTTTAAATAAAAGAAACGCAAAAAGAATGCAAGGAATACAGGTGCTGTTTTAATGATAGCATGCTAACTATAACTACAGAGACACGAAACATATTCCAGTAACTACGTGTGAATCTAAATCATCTTTGTCATGACGTAAGGCTGTTCACAGGTTGTTGGACGAGTTATCTTTCTTTCTCGACCTGTGAGGTTATAGTAAGCCGTCTGTGACCAGCTCTTAGGTCTGGCCGCTACTTCCTGGTACTCATCGACGACCTCTAAATCACGCGGTCCCCAGAGAACACTCGGCTGGAACAACTTTATTAGGCCCTGGAGGAATTATAGATTTACAGATTCGATGTGATTGAATAAGATTTTTTCATCGTTATTTATATGTTATTTGATGAAATTTTAAAATAAATGCTGTCATCTATAATTTATTTAAAAATAGAGACGGGAAAATCAAAATAAATTAATATTCAACATTATATTCAAAGCAGTAATTGCAAGGGGAATATTTGATTAATTACGGCTGTAAAAGAAGTTTGCACCTTTTTCGAAAATCCATTTCCCCTGTTTCTGTACAGACTCAGCATTATCCAGTAGAGTAGTGGTATCAGAGGTAGTAGGCTGATTACAATACCAATCCCTTCAACAACACTAGGATAGTGGTAAGTACCAAACACTGGGGGTTTGTATCGGACGATACCAAGTACCAGGAACACCTGTCAATAGTTGATACAGGCTTTAAACACGTCATTAATAAGGATACGTTTTTGTTAGGATGATTTGACAAACATGAAATCATTATAAAAATTCTAACATAAATGTTATGTCTTCATTACTTACCATGAAAATAACAGGGCATATAAATGCGGCCGCAAACCGTATAATGTGAGGCATCGTAGTTCCATTCATCAACTTTATATTTTCGTCAAGCATTTGTCCTCCTTAAATGGAAACGAATTGAAAACACTTTCTTTTGTCATGGCAATATACCAATAATGTAGGACTGATTCATGACATAGGAGAATATCTTGTCATTATAACCAACCAATGAAATTATGTCGCAATCTAATGCATCTAAAAACAAGAGAAAGGAAAAAGTACTCGTGTATTTTCTGGGTAGATATCCGGCCGAATGTCAAGCCGTGCTTATCTATACATGTACGTATTATTATGGCAGTTAGGTAATCTGATCAGGGACTGAAATTTGTTTTGTAATAAATTAGGTGAAAAACAACAATGGAATTGAAATATTATTAAAGGCCATTCTTTTAATGAGTTGTGACGTTACAAGTGCATTTTTAATGAAATAATTGAAATATGATGCATTGTATACGAATATAAAGTACAATGGATTGTATTAACTTATTATTGCGACGTACCGTAAATCCACATGAAAATCACACACTCAAGAGTGGCCATGATGAACACGCCCATCGATGCCGTGTACCAACCAATTATCTGGTACATATATGCTCCCGCCTGTGTCGATAGAAATAAAAGAGTTAAATAAATATGATCAATATGTCTAACAAGAGTGATTTGTATAAGTTGATATAGGTTGCACAACAAGTATTGTAAATGAAATAAAGTTAACATGTACGTCTATATAGCACCACTATTTTGCCATTATCCAGGAGCATGCGTATAAGGCCGAATTAGATGAACGAGTTGGCTGCATTCACAAACTAAACCATCAAACTACGTTTTTATCTACAATAAAACAAGTGTGTAGGTGTGGTTAATACATAGCGTTAGTGCTAATGTGTCTCAGTCACACAACTAGCGGAACATGTTTCGTTGGAACAGGAGGCACATGAGGAAGAGCCGGAGATGATGCCGAAGAAGGCCAGGGTTCGATTCCTGTCTGGGCGATCGGCAGGACTGTGCTTTCCCTGTTCTTTCATCCTTTTTAAATTGTATGGCTTGATATACAGGTACTATGACTCTGTACAGGTACTTTACAAGAGTGGTCATCAGGTAAGGTAGTGATATTCATGACTTTATATGGCGTCTGGGCAAAAGCAATTTACCGATCATAGTAAAGATTTAAAAAAAACGGATATCAGTTAATCTACTTCTATATCAATCTAAAGGAACATACCAGGAATTGATCATAAGGTCAAATTTCACAGAAAACAATGGAGATTAAATAGTCATCGAAAGAAGTGGAGGGACAACCCGCTCGTTACAAACAACAGGAATATAATTGGATGTAATTCAAAGCCGTTCCACTGACAGTTTGCTGTGAAATTTAATGTATTATTTTATGAGTAAAGGTATCTATTAATGTAAAGTATGACATACATCAAAGCTATTAGCAATCAACAAATAATTAAATAAGTATTCCCTTTCTTACGGGATGATATCATCATACCTGTGTGCAGAATGGTAGACCGATCAGAAAACCGATGACGAACATGGCGACAAATGCTGTCTTTGGTCTAGTCTTAAGACCCGGGACAAATTGTTCGAGGAACCTTTTCAGTATTTCGTAGTAAAATATCTATGGAAAGGTATATTAATCAATTAATGAAAGTTCTTGTATGTGAAAAACTTTATACCGGTAGCTTTGTAGTAATTTAATCTCGTTTACTGAATCAAAACGTTAACAATTTCACTACATACATGATAAATTTGAGCCGGGATAAGTTTTACGACTGATCAGTGATTTCCTGTTTGAATCGATTTTAAACGACGTCCTGCAAGATACTACATGTTACATAAATAGTATACATCCATTATAATGCAATTTTAATTGATTGATACGTACCACAATGTCCGATGTCGCCACCAAGAACGCCACAAAGAATAGCACAAGCCATAGGTTAGGCAACGGAAAGAACGAAAATGCCCTGGAGAAGGCTACAAAAGCTGCTGAGTTTCCTATCAAACAAAAGGTCTCGGGTTTTACGGAACAAGAATCACATAATATATATAATGTTGCAAAACATATTTGGCCTGAACTGGGGAAATACAGCAGAACATTTATTTTTTTAATGGATACTTTTTGGAATTTATAATCTATTCATCAGCATGAATTAACATACCAGCAAATAGCGTCTGTCCAAGCTCCATGCCACTCTCGTGCGCCATCACCCCGATCACAGAGTATATTACCATGCTGGTGAAGATACTCCCCACAACATCCATCACACACGGAATGACCGAGGCGCTGAACAAAAACAGTTGAATGCCGACTGGTAAATTTTAAGAAGAGTGAAATTCTAACGAGGGTTAAATATAAAAGCGATGTAGATAAGCCATAGATATGACGATGGTAAATTCAATATGATATAGATGAATCACAAATCTAACGGGGTAGACTATATACATTACACGATAAACCCTCAATCTATCGAGGGTAGACTATCTACAATAAAAGATAAACTCTCAATCTATCGAGGGTAAAAATCAATATAATATAGATAAATCGTAAATCTAACGAGTGTAGACTATCTGCATTAAACGATAAACCCTCAATCTATCAAGGGTAAAATATCAATATCACAAAGAGAAACCGCAAATCTAACGAGGGTAAAATATTAGCAACATTAAGATAAACCGTGATTTTAACACAGTTAAAATTTTAGCAAAATATATAATTCTAAGGAAGGTAACTATGAAAAATATTCTAACATGGATACCTATCAACATTTAGGAGAACCTCTGTATCGTCGACATTCTTCATAAGAAATCTTTATAAAATCTAGGTAATGGTAAGCTATCTGGGTAATGGTAGGCTATCTACATGACAACCGCCTTGGTAGGAGCATAATCACAAGGCATATCAACGAGCAGTTGACAAAAGGGAATTTCATTAGCCAGTCTGCTAATTGATTCCTATTAAATATTACCTACTTGTTTTAGATTGGTGATCATCTATTTTATACAATAGTACTGTACCTAAATACATATGTTCGGAATGAAATCCGACTCCCTATCTCCATATTTTATGTAATAGTACTGTACCTAAATACATTTGTCCGGAATGAAGCCCGACTCCCTATCTCCATATTTCCACCATTGGCTGTACAAAGGGAGAAGGCAGCGGCAAAGCCAGCTTGGACCCATAACTGTTAAGACAAAACACTTCAGATAAACATTGTTCAAAACATTACAAACAACTTCTGTGTGATAAACAAACACAGGTACCTAAATCTTAACACATGGTATTTCTTTATATGAATAAGGATTTATATGTCATTCGAGAATATAATTGCTGTATATGCGTAATGGAAAGAAAGAAGTGTCCAATATTCAATACCTCGAAACCTATCTAGAATTTAATCATTATTTCTCTAAATACATATTGACCACATGATTACTTGTGTAATTGAACAAAAATTCATATGATAGAAAATGGAATGCTAAAAATAAAATGACTTCGTATCTATTCTACATCTACTTACCGATTTACTGCCAGACACAGATGAAATGCCAACGATTCAACATAGCCGGCATCAGGGAGACCTAAACCTGTTATTCAAACTAAATTTCAAGAAAATACCAAACGTGTGGACACGACGTTTTGACAGATTTATTTAACATATTAATGAATTAGGGAAGAAGAAAAAATAATTAAAGCTGTGAGGAAACTCTTTTGTACATGAATTATCGTAAAATGTCCATATTCGTTTGGTGTTCTCAAAGCAATAAACATCAATTCGTAATTCTAGAGAATGAATATGCTACTGAGGCAATGTATAGTTTGAAGGTCAATATCAAATAACGCATCACTAATTTGTCCATATTAGGAAAAACATATTTTTTTCTATTTTTTTTTATTTTCAAATCGAATATTGCAATTATAACATCGCCTGCAATGAACTTTTGTATGAAGTATATAATAGCGTAATCTAACCGATATTTAACAAAAATATAGAGACTGTGAGGAACTGAAAGCGCAAAATAAATGTTGGTAAGTGTCAAATTGGTATCAGAAAATTATGTATAAAAGTTTTAGTATTCAGAAATCGTTTCTGAGACATCTTACAAAGAGCATATAAAACGATATATTATGAGCTCTAACATATTTCGTCTGATTAGTGTTATTGTTTGCTATTCTTATCCGATATGTATTGTGAATAAACAGACAATTAAAGCGAATGCAAAGCCATTCAATTAGGACTGGCCCCTGTGGTTATTCTACGTTTTTGAGTCACTTCATCGAGCGCGCAACCACGATATGCACGTACGTGGAAATGGATTAATTATTTTGAATCTAAACATTATTTGTCATTCCTCATTTTAGTGTAAATTTTGTGTAATGGGGAATTTTGAGGATAAGTGAGATGTACTGACTATCTTCACTTCTCTATTACAATCTTGGGTAAGTACTTTGTTATCCATGTGATCGACCAGGTCACGTGTTGTATAATACTTATTGCAGGGTATTTTTGCGTGGGCGTTCTGTGTTCGAGTGCAAGCAGGTGTGACAATTTCGCGGGATTTGTGGGACGGGTTTGCATATAAGTCTCGGAGATGAACATAAATTAAGTCGGCATTGCCTTAGATACGATGACCGGGACATACTATCATCATAGGGAGGTATCTCAGAAGTGATTTCTGAATATTCATTTTTTTTAAACCTCGACTGAACTTGTTTTAACTTGCACTGTCAGCTTTTACCACGTAACCGTTACAATAACAAAGATTCCTATCCTGTCCTTGTTCTAAATTTATTGTTAATACACCGAATGATTTAATATTAACATTAACGGGATTCCATAGCTTAATACTTTACCTCTACTTCTCCCAATTTTGTGATGTCTGGAGTAAGAAAATAACGCATCCCCGCTACGGATCCAGGCGCAACTAGTGTACGTATCCAGATAATGATCAACAGCAAAATAGGCAAAAACGTCAACACATACATTGCCTACAAAAGAAAAGTGACAGATTGTTACTAAAATATATACTTACACAACAAACCCTATATGATGATGTTATTGAGCGTCAAAACGTTCATGGGCTAGGACAGATAAATGATGATGTATTGAACAAAATGCATGTAATAAGTAGAAGTATTGTCTGTTAGTATCTACATATAAATCACTGTTTAACACACCTGTATTATTACACGTTAATGACGATGTTTATTGTAATGTTCTCCAACGAAGAGTAATTGTATTGTATGTGTTTGTTGTTGTTTTTTCCATAATCGATTTAGCTGTTTCGGTGGTGAAATGCACACATGAGTGCACAAGCCCGAAGTTGATTATAGACTGTATTATCCAGTATGCTTATTTATATAGACACATGTTACATGTATGCAGTGTACGCTATTATATTATGTTTCATTGCTTTTAATTGCAAGATAAGTAAACCGAAACTCCTAAGTCTGTTTCATACAATAACGTTATCAATAACTTTGTCAATAACTTTATCAAACGTGCCGACCATTAGTTTTAATTATTATTTGTGGTTGTCCTTTTGCATTTTTGATAAAGCGAAATGATGGTTAATATAGTAAATAAGTAGGTGAAGATAAATAAATACGTTTTGACTGTGGCCTTACCTTTCCTATGGATTCCACACTCTTAACCACACAGGTAGCACAAGCAGTGGAGAAGACAAGTAGACAGATACACAGGTCCCAGCGTAGTGTTCGTAAATCGTATACAGATCCTGACAGCTGTAGTATCTTGTGTCTATAAGCAAACACAATACCGATATCTATCAATTACATTATCTAAGTAGACACATCTATAGCTGCAAAACTCTTTCATTCTTCCATCAAACGTTTCAGTGTGCTCCGTACTAACGCAGTGTTATACCAATTTACTGGAAACCAAAATAATTAGATATTATATGTATGCACATGTAAAGTATATAGTGGTGATCATAGACTTTCCCATTTTTTGTTATTGAGAAATACTAATAAACATACATGTTTGAAAGATATTGAATCATAGTTTCCCGTTAGAACAACTTACAGGAAGAACTCCTCTTCAGCTAGCACCTGTGGTGTGGGAACCTGTGGTGACACATTATATGCCGACACTTCCGTAATGTTCAGTGTTGTGTTCATTACTGATTGAGTGATGTAGTTATCAACACAAGCAGGAGTGTTCCATGGGTTGTCACATCGTTTCCATGGTAACGGGGACATGAAGCTGTATCCGATATATTCCATAATCCATAATCGAAAGGTTGGTGATATCATGAGGTATTCGAAGTTAATGATAAACATCCCTATTCCTAATCCTAGAAAATAAAATAGTATATACACAGCGACATCAAACGTTATTTTTCTCGGATGCCATGGCATGTTATAAATCTATTCTCTCGGACAAAGCAAAGGCATTTTATCTCTTTACAGTAGTCTACACAGGAAAAGGAAGATAATCTGTGCTGTTATTAAAAAACCAGATGATATCATTGTGTAATCAAAGAAAACTAGATCACACAGATTATGACGTGGTGTAATATATATATATTCATTCTGAAGAGTCGCCATGACGCGACGAAAGCGCTAACGGAGAGTTGTTTTTTTTTATTTTACTTATATATATATATATATATATATAATGCTGGTCACAATGAAGGTACATATTCTAAAGGTTAAACTCAAACATTCAAAAGTAAGGTCAGCTTTGTATTGTTCATATTTCAATTCGATTGAAAATAATTTGAAGTTTTAATATACCGCTACAACACAGCAATATAGTCGTCTCGAAACGGTTTACAAATTAATATTTACATATCTCCCTTCTTCAGCTTAGTAAACTCTGACTGTGAATAAATTAGCGTATATGCAGTGAAAAAAGGCTCAGCAGATTAATAAGCGCGGGAATCGGTAACATGATTATGACGTCGTCTGTTTGTGAAGTTACCGGAACGTCAACTAGACGGCGCCATTTTGAAAGGATTGATCTACGCAATTTTAGCGTTTTCTCTTGATTCCCGATGATCTCTGTACAAAACGCTACTATCAAGTGAGTATTTTGTCAAAAACTAAACTGAATATTCCAGTCCAACACCATCTTATTGCGAAGCATGATGACCGCTGGTAAAGGGGCACATGATCAAATGTTTGGTGATATGCATGTATCTTATGCTCATCATCGGTGTCATAATTTGTGACCCATTTTTGTTGCTACAAAGTATATTAAGTAAAATTGTTCCATCACATCAAACATTATTTGATTTTCAACAATAATATATTGTGAACTTTTAAGAGTTTATCAGTCTTCAATAAATGACCTTTTAAAAACAATAATATTCTTATTTGTCGAATCAACCTATTGCAATACACGGGCTTCAATCTCTGAACATATATATTGATATAAGTAGAGAAATTCACATAGACCCACAATGTCGAGTATGATTCTTCGACTATGACGGTATTAATTAGGTACATATCATGTCTATAGTGCCGTTTCACTATATCAGTGTTATATGATACACTCAAATAGTTCCTATTGATCATCAGACCTACAATCGTGTACGTTTTTAGTACAGAGATATTCCCCTGTGTGGTAATTAGCATGAAAAAGCAGAGTATATTTTTGGGGAAAAAAACCCAGACGGATGAGTAAAAATCACTCGTCATTTTTCATTTAAATATCTCTATTAATTCCTGACCATATCGTACTCCTTATATCATTTGTGCATAACATATTTGCAGCAGTGGATTTATCTGGGGCGATGTGAGATGTATATTTGCTTTGTATGGTATGTATTTGGATTCGTGCTAATCTTTATTTTTTTTCTTGTATTTTTATTCGATTATTATCATAATTGGCAGGATTCCTTACCTTTCATAATAGGAGAGATGTCCCAAACATCAAACATCCCTCGTCCTGAGAACTGGGAAACGGCTATCTCCAGGTAGTACAGAGGAACGGCTATAACAATGGCACAGATGACGTAGGCCAGGATAAACGTCCCTGGAAATATATTGTCATGTCACGTAATACACAATCTAGGCTGATCTTATTTACAAACAACATCACAGTTTCTATGAATGCACCGCATTGTCATACACTGGAAACGCATGAGAAACTAGCTTAACATACATATGACATAACTGTGTTCTACTATCAAATTTGCATATAACTCTAAAACAAGATACTCATTTATTTCTGAATGTTCTGTTTGATTCGACGCGATGAGAGTACAACTGACGCCCAAATCGTAACACCATTTCATACTTATGGGTATATTTTGGCTAAGCTCAACACAGCCATTCAATGTTTGAATGACCGATATCTCGAGACGGGGCACACTGTTTACATCCAAACATAAAATGCAAATCTTCTGTGGTATAATAAGAGAGTATCGTTGGGACATTCAATATCGTATTTCCTCCCATACGACTAAGTGATCAACAGAAAATTAAGGCAAATGTAAAGTGTTTTTCAGTTTCAGTTTAGGCAAACATATATGTCCCTGATCAATTGATCGTATTGTCTCCAAGTCGAAGTCGTCATGTCTTCGTGCAGTAGATAAATTGCTCATGTCATGTTTCTTTGCTAATTCAGGCTACACTTTCAATTTCACAATCAATGTGGCTCGACGAAGTAGAGTGAATATGTCCTGGTTCCAAATTTGTGCATGGCGACAATTAGACAACATAAACTTAATAAAATGTCATCACTTATTCCATAAACCACATAAGACAAAATTAATAACATGATTTTATTCATAATAAAAAAAACTCACTGATTGCATTTTAATCATTTCCATGCACTAATTTGTTTACCAGTCTGCACGCGACATTAGACTCTTCACAACAAAAATGTCGGAGCTGTAGGTAAGGATTTTAAACAATAACTTGAATTTTATTTAGATATTATTCTTAAAGGAGGCTCTGAAAACGTAAATATAAACGCAGCGCGGATATCGACCATAATCGAACATAGATATATATATATACCATATAAAGTCAGTTTGCTTAAGTATCTTCATGTGATGTGTTCATATTATTCTAAGAAAAGTACATACCGGTCAACATATCAAACATCTTTTTACAGTCATTTATGTCATTTTGAATGTTTAAGAATTTTTTCTTGACTCGCGTTGTTTTTTTCTCCAAGTTTTACTGTTTTCTAACAATGAAGGTGTATTATTAGACAATTTCAGAAAACAACTTATTTTTACTGTCATCTACAATTTCGCTCTATACTTGTGCGATATTCCTTACGCGGCATGAATGTGCTCGTGGTTCTATTAAATAGCAAATCGGTTAAACATCACAATTTGTCATCGAATCTATGGTGCACGTATTTTTGAAAAAAAAATAATTTAGTGGCGTATTACGACATCGCAGTCACCCAAATGGCTAACAATCTGAACTCATCAAAACCTATCACAGAGGTAAAAGATACGATCACAGGAAACGTGACACGGAGGAACTGTTAATAATATACAACAGCAATATAAAGATCGGAGATAGTAAGAAGGGCATAAAAGTGGATAGCACTGCGATATGCATATAAAACTTTCACATAATTGAGCGTCTTGGTGTTGTCAATGGTTCAAACGTATGGGAAACAAGAAAGGGTGTAAGGTTTGTATCGATGGGCAAACTATCGCTGCAGTATAAAGGGTCCTTATATGATATTTAGGATGATACGTTTTTAATATAGGCTTGGTATATACATATATATATATACTACAGGGTCGACAATTTATATAAAATAATAACTGGATTTTTGTGAATTTATTATACTTTTCATTTGTAAAAATTTCATAAGTGGTACGTTAGCTAGCCGCAAATCTCACAATACAGATCACCAAAAGTCAAAGATTAAAGTGGTTACTAACTCGGGTTTTTCTTTGATATATCTAAAAAGTATTCAACCAAATTAAATAGCAATTTATAGTTCACCAAATGGTAGTTCATATGACCAGCGTACTAGAACGTTCCTTTTCACATTCTATAATGTAATCTTACATCCCTACCTAGTATATCCTCTACCGATCTGTACCCATACATCGTTGTTCATAATAAATGTTTATTTATGAAGTCGTATATCAATAGTTAGACATGATCACCACATTGTCAAATGGTTTCGCCTGTCATGCTGCGGCCCCTTAAATGGTGTCAAATACAAGCAAGTAATATGAAACGACCTGGGTTTTACATTCACCAAGTCACAGCTATTTTAGGGTTAATAAAAAAACTCGGACAGTTTAGTGCGCATACAGGTATAAAACGATAATACCATGTCTGTTTCTCACTAAAATGTGAATTTTATACAAACCGGATCTATATTTATTCTACACAAAGAGTTTTCAAAAGAGTATATTCGAGTTGTATTCAGCTTTGTTATATTTCGTTAAATGTGAGCTTAGTTTGGATGATGTAACAGGTTATTACACATAGTTTATTTGGTTTAAGCCCATCTTGGTTGAGATATACAATGCGGAAATTATAAAACAAAATGCTACAATGATTTCATTTTCTCTTTGGAAACTGACATTAAATGTTAGGCATAATCTAGAATACCTGTTCTGATTATCAGTTTCGGTGAGATTTATTAGCATTTCTCCGAAAGTCAATACCTTATGCACTAAGCATCAAACATTGCGTTCGGTTGACATAATTTTAATCACATCATTAGCAATACCTTAGGCATCTGATAATATGCCTACAAGGCAACCTGTATTTAACTTTCTGTCATATCCTCCAGATTTATGTAAAGGAGAATGTCCGAAAGCTGTTTATTCTTTGAAATAATGGACTGGACGAGGCCGAAGGCCGAGTCCAGTCCATTATTTCAAAGAATAGACAGCTTGAGGACCTTCTCCTACTTAAAACATATCCCCCTGTTGCACTTAGTGTACGTACCATTGATATACATTTTGTAATTTGAAAGCTAACAATACTTCTATTTAAGAATGGAAATGTTCTTTGCTTGCCTGATAAATAGTTCATGTATGCAGGCATGGGGAAGTATGTTCATTCAACCTTGAATGATATTGGACTGCTACAGGTAATACTATGAGCAATGTGTGTTTAATCAACCATGAATATTTTTGGACAGGTAAAGGTAAGAAATGTAACAAGCTATATATAGTAATTGCATGAGCATTTCATGCAATGTCGTTTTATACATCAGTATTCAGACTGTTATTCTCATATAGCCATTTCTGAGGTGAACACTGAAGAGACAACATGTCTGATTCTGATACAATTTTCATAACTCAGTCGACTGTCGTGGAGCGATTAAGTAAAGGTTCTGATACCGATACTATCCTTAATGATGTATTAGACATGAAGGAAAATAACCGCCCAAATTTTGAACTCAAAAACAGTCTGCTTTCGGACATTTCGTCTGCTGATGATAAAAACCTTGTTCAGTGCTTAATGGATATGGAGAGAATGGATACTAGATTCCGAATTCCCTTGAAAGCTCAAGATCCACAGCAAATGGTGGAAAATGGCAAGTCAACTAAAACTGAGAACAAGACACGGTGTTAAAATTCCCAGAAAGGAAAGTGAAAATAGAGGGATTACGGAAATTAATATCGAATCTGCAGGTATCAAAATCAATGTGAAATATTGAAAATGGCTCATGTGACACCATATCGAAATTCTGGTGGATTATACAGTTTGTGATACTTTATCGAAATTCTGTCGAATTATATATACAGCTTGTACATATGATACTATATCGAAATTCTGTCGGATTATATATACAGCTTGTACATATGATACAATATCGAAATTCTGTCGGATTACAGCATCAATGGATTAATAAAGATGAAGTGTACAATTTTGTTGTTTTCATTATTTTTCCACCCGTCCAAAAAACAGTCCATTATTACTAGAAATAATGGACAGTTCGTCCTAATAATGGACTGATAACAGTCCATTATTAGATATAATGGTCTATACAAACAATGGATGATATCATAGATATGTTTTAATTTCAGATAGAGCAATGATGTATTTACAGTACCTTGTAGGAACGTGGCTACTTGCTTTCGGCAATCTTAGAAAATATATATCACACGTAAAAAAATTGATGGAAAAAACCACAGCATTACATATTGAACTAATAGACATGCACTTATTTTGACACAAACACATTTCCAGACAAACTATATGGACCTTAAAGGCAAACATGGCAGACACGATTATAAATACAAGTAAATTTGCATAATTTAGTTGGAGGCACACCTATCATAACCCCGAACTAGACACAAATATAAAGGCATTTTAATTTGAAATTCGATGAATATATTCCAGAGGAAAACAGTGTATCCGAAGTTATTAGTGGATCCACGGAGCAGTAGGAACCATACCGGGACCCCATTCCCGCTACAAAATAGTGTCCTGACCAGGATAGGGTAAAGGGTGTTGTTTTATATGAGAAAGTGTGTACTAAAAATATTATTACATTTATACAAAGATATGATTAGGAAGATATAACATTTGGCAATATTTCAATATTAGATCTTAATGAACAAGAAATGTTCATGGAATACTACTTACTGCCTGGATGAATACGATGTCAGAATCATAAGGTCTTGTTATCTGCCGAAGATTTTATTTAACAAAGTTTTATTACAATGCGTTACACAATTTTAATGTATACTTAGAGTGAGGTTTTGTATTATTTCATCATGAAACTTCATACGATTTGTTAAAAATGAATTGATAGGTTATTATCCCGCAGTTCACCGGTTTATCTCCAGTTTTATATGTGAACTATTTCTCTGTCAACCCCTAGGGTATGACAAATTGCACGCACTAACCTTCCGAACTTATTGATGTACTTTTTGAGTGACGTCACTAATAGTTCCCGCGTTGTTTGTTAATGTTAAATATGTGTATGAGACACAGAGTTTTGTGAAATGACAAGATGTACTGTTGTTAACATCAGAATAGTTTCACAGAGACCTTATTTCAGTGTCTTTTTGAATAAATATTGTAAATTAATCATAGACCTATGTTTTCTTGTGTAATGATATTGGGGTGCATTTTAGGGGGTTGTGATAGGTACTTCTTCAAATGAGGATATCCATGCGCCGACCATGGGCATTTGTTTACAAACATACCTTGACCATCGATTTGATAAGCAGTTATTTGAAGTGGTGGGAAAAATAATCATTCCCTACCTAGGGAGTGTGACTAAGAAATCAACCCTCGAGGAAATCATGAATACCGCTCAGATTGAGATTTCTATGTAACAACCCCAAGGCAGGGAAAGATTATATTAATCAGTTAACTAATATAAATAAAATAAGTTAATGTCTTTAATGTACTATCACTGTATTTACCGGTCTAATATAACACATCACATCATCTGCACCATGGTCTTTTTCTGAAAATATTACAAACGGCACTCAATTCTTCAGAACCTTTGAATACAAATTGAAACAGAAAGACAAACATAAATCAAGTTGTAAACTGTATCATACAGATGTGTCTTCCTTCTAGGACTCGTGAGTGATGCTAAGATCTAAATTGTTTATACCTAGGAGTTGACGAAGGAAGTTTAAAAGAGGCATGAAAAATGCCAAAATCTGGACGTTGAAATTGCATAATTTCCAACATTGGATATCAAAATAGCATTATACACGTGTTCTGAATTCACATGAAAACTTGACATTAATGTATTTGTATTGTTGGTTTAACAGTATTCATATTCAGTATCACATTTCAAAAAATAATAAATCGATAATTCAGTCAAATATAAATGCTGCTGGACATACATTACAATTGTCCAAAGTCAGTCATGAAGTTAAATAGTAATGAAGCATACTGACAATATCAGCTATTAAGTCTTAAAGTACCCATATCACAAAACATCTCCTTTAACTTGGAAAACCTAGACATAAAGGTTTTAACGCTACAGTCCTTTTCTTTCGAAATTGTACCTAATATGTGCAACATAATACACGTTAGTGTTAAGTGCCTTACTTTATCAGGTTCGTACCACTTGTACCGGTAAGGAACACATAGACATTAGAATATATCATATGATATCGTTACCTCCTCCGTGTCTCCAGATCAGGTAGGGAAATCTCCAAAAGTCGGAACTACCCGTGGTATAACCAGCCAGTGACATGATGTACTCCATTTTGTTGGCCCACATTCCTTGATTTGTTTTAACATGGCTTCCTTCCGCACTGGAATCAGCATCACACGGGATTCCGTCACTCATCATATAACTACACCTGTCCAACACAAGCGGTGACTTATAACGGTGGAGCTGGGGATTATAGACTGATACTTATGTATGCGCACGTATCAATACATATACAGTTACATTCACGAATATAACTTTCCGGTTGAAGTATTTGTTGTCATCCACCCGATGATGGCTGGCTAGACACAGCACTGAAGTCGCTTCAGTAACCTTTGTGAAAAATATCTTATTACATTTAAAAAATCCTAGTATCCAGTTAAAATTCACAGCATCGTTTATTGTTTTTCTTTATGTTCTCGGGCAAGATTCTGCAGATAAAAATATATCGTTTTGTAGAATCTATCTCGCATATTCTCTCCAACAGAGCCGCGATTGCTTAGTCTATTAGAACGATAGCCTAGTAGCCCCAGGTAAAGATCTGAGGTACGTGGTTCAACGCTCTCTACCGGTGTCAGTTCGTGTTTCTCGTCGAGGTTTGTGCCGTTGTGTATGTGTCCTTGGGCAAGACACTTTACCCTAGTCTATCTAGATGATATGCGACGGGAGTCCCTTAAGATATTCAGTGAGGTAGTCACCAGCTATTACATGAATATCCCAAAGAGGCCTGCAGAGAGAACTCCTCTTTATCTCGATATGTTGAACGCAAGGCTCGCAAGCTAGAGGTCCTGGGTTGGATTCCTAGTGAGACAAGGAAATTAATCGTGTTTTCTATTACATTGGTGCCCAAATATGGGCTTAGGAATTATACACTGTACCTAAACGTTACATGTGTTAGCATCGCTCAAACCCCGGGAAACTCAAGGACGAGTTCAGCCCAGGACAGGGAGTATGTTACCTTGGTAATACAAGCCGCAACATGCCGTTCGTCTAGAGAGAACTTCTCTTTAGCTTGATAAGACAAGTAATCCAGAGCGTAATGAGCGTATGTGCACTGTATAAGGCTGCCTATCAGCCAACAACGACATATAAACGTGGAAATATTGAATGAAAACAAGTATTGGTAATCTCTTACCTGGGACAGTCTGTTTGATCAACATGTGTTAACAGACCACTCCATCCTTGCCTCTAAAACAATGTTATATTTCCAAATTGTTATCAAAATACTTATTTCCTTAAAACGCAGATGACACACCCCTGGCATTTTGTACAATGAAAAAGTGAAACATCCGGATTTTTTTTTTCTTTTTTTTTTTTCGAAAAAGTAGAATGACATGAAAACCAAATCTTACTTACTATGGTTGAACAATGAAGTAAATATAAATAGTTTAGAACCTCGCGGACATATTGTTATATTAAGTTACATGACCCAGTTAATGGAACATACCACGATTAAGGGGATGTATTGTATGAGTATAATATGCCGTGCGGTCGACTGTGACTGTTTATGATTTTAACTGGAAAAGCAACACGTTGGAAATCTGTGTATACAGCTCGTCATCAGAATCCCGACATGAATGCCGTTCATACAATAGTAAATACAAACAGATTTCATTCAGAACCCATAGGTAAGTATGGATTTGTTTTGTTAAGGTTCTCAAATGGAGGTAATTTCATTCAAACAATATCAAGTTAAAATGCTATTATTATCATTTATGTGGGAACTTATATTTCTTTATTATATGTAAAAACAACTTGTGCTCAAAGTATTTTATAAAAGTGTTTGTAGTAATCACAAAAGAAATACCTAATTTCTTCAGGAATTTCGGCTGTTCCGGAATTTCAGCTTGCTAAAGTAAGAATTTCGGAAAGAGGAAAACTATTTCAAAGCCTTATGTCAGTATTATCATATAATATTTTATTTATTTGTAACCCGCAATGTATTCATAGCAACTGAACAATAACAACAGGTAATAATTCATTGGTTAAAATCATTGTTTACAGCGCGACAATCTTGTCTGAATCAGTTAACAAGTGTTTCATCTGAACTCATGTTGATTTAAGGGAAGTATGAAATGGCACATGCTATATTGGTGTTGTGTAACCTGACGCCTATTTGGCGAAAGTGGTAATTGAGTTATCTCCCTTGTTAAATGAAGAAAACTTTGTGAAGATCAGCCAGAGAGTTATCAGGCTAAGTTTATCAAAAATGTACTTGCTTAAATACTTTATTTCTTCAATTTTCAGATGTAATACATTTTAATGACATTTGATGATATATTGTCAGTGTAAACATTGCTTATATTAATAATGTGTACCGGTTGATGGCACCGGATCGTTGTTCAATACATGACATGGCGTGGTCGGCCATATTTTTTCATATCTCGTATATTATATATTTGAGACCGCTGATGATAGTCAAACAAATCTTCAAGCCATCGGAATGAAATACATCCTTGTATCTGGCTAAACAATTTTGAGATTCAGTCCAACTGTAGCATATTTTGTCGCACCGTGCTTATATTTAAATCAAACGCCAATGGTCGACTCGTCCCAATCGCACAATGTTGGATCGAGTTGTCTTTTATTCAAATTGGGTTTTTGTCGGACTTGCCCGATGGCATCACGTATAGGGTCGAGTTGTCTTTTATTGAAATTAGGTCAAGGTATGTTATATTGATTATGGAACTTGGAAGCGATACATAAAAGTTGATACTGAAATTATACTCTTTAGTATTCATCTGCTATAATATCAAAACAGTGATCATGTATTGGAGCAGAAAACGTAGGACAGGAGGTACCAGGGAGCCAGCTGTTGGTCAACCGGAGGATGCTACAGTAGAGCAACCGTTGGTGTCAGCTGAGAATGTGAGGCCACAGTCGGTTCAACAGGAACAGATCACAGCTGGCAATTAACAGACATCAAGGGAACCTGAGTACATATACAATGGGTATGACAATACTACCACATATGGCAAGTGTAAATGATAATTTAGGCTTGCATGTACATTCCATGTAGCAGCTAATGTTAAGCAAAAAATTATCAATGGTGAATATATTGAGCTTGCCCACTTGTTGTCACAATCCATTGGGGTATCTGAAAATACCCACAAAATTTCTTTGATTGATGGGAAGTTAGTAGTGAAGCCCAAAACACAAACCCACAAAATATCTGATATAAGTAAATGGACTGATGCATTTATAATATATATAAGTATCTACACCTCTGTTCATTCAGGGCAACTGCATGGGCTATTGAAATATATGCAGATTGTTTGCCTTGGGGCACAAAGATGTGGTGGTACTGACTCACTGGTTGAAGTATGATCAGCAGTACTGGCTTAGAAGGTCGCAAAAACCACATGAACATGGGACATTATTGACAATGAAATGTATTTGATATATATGCAGCCAAAGAAGCAGGCGTTGCGTCAGACACTGAATCATAACTCACAAAAATGCTTTGATTTCAATTACAAGGGCAGTTGTGCTCGGTCACATTGTACTTACTCGCATAAATGCATGCGGTGTAATGGAGGGCATACCACTCTCTATTGTATATTGCAAACAATCGAAATTCCAATTCCTTTCAGTCAAAACCGAACTTCATACAATCAGTCTACCCCAGAACAAAACAAGCAAGGGGGACCTATAAGGAACACAAACAGTTATGGCCCCTTAAAAAAAACTCGTAAGCACTGGGTTACTAAGTATACAAACGTGTCTGTAGGGAGGCTTCTTCTCCAAGGGTTTAAGAGCGGTTCTAGACTTCATTATTTTGACCCAAGGATCCCAAGGGGAAAAAAAATATGCAGGAAGTAGAATTAGGTAGGGTGGCAGGTTACTTTGATAACAAACCCATCGCATAGTGGAATATTTCTCAAACAGAATGAAAAGTGGTGCCTAATAACACATCTCTCATGGCCATTAGGGGATAGCATGGATAGCAATATTGACCCTGATATGGTTTCAGTCCAATACTCATCATTGGATAAAGTTGTTGAGATGATAGCTGAGTTAGGCCAAGGTGCATTATTGGGGAAGATGGAGACCATCCAGCTGATTTTCCATTGTTAAGTTTTAAGTTTCAAGACAACTACTTGAATAAATGTTTACCTATGGGTTGCTCAGTGTGGTGTAGTTTATTTGAAAAGTTTTCATCTTTCATTGAGTGGATTGTCGGAGAGAAGTCTGGTGAACAAAGTTTAGATCATTATGTAGATGACTTCATATTTGCTGGGAAGGACAAAAAGGACACATGTGCTAGCCTCCTAGGCTTCAAACATGTCAAGACATTGGTATACCCATCGCTGAGGAGAAATCTGATGGTCCAACTACAACTGATATCCTTAGGTCTTGAAATTGAAACAGTGGAAATGACAATTAGGGTCCCACAGGAAAAAGTTGTAGTACTAAGGACAGAGATTTTGGAAGTTTTAGGTATGGGGTAAAGGTTAGATTACAGGAATTACAGGAATTTAGCAGGGATAATGTCATTTCGTGCTAATGCTATACCAATAGCTAGAGTATTTATTCTGCGCCTTTTTGATGTCATGTTAGGCATACAAAAACCTTACTACAGAATAAGAATATTTCAAGAAATTAGAGCTGACCTAGAGATGTGGTTGCAATTTTTAAGTCAATTCAATGGCAAATGTTATTATTTTTAGGGAAAAGTCTTGGAATAGTAATGTGGATTTAGTGTTGGGATTAGACATACCAGATTGCCTATTACTGTTGATATGTTAGCAAGCAGTATATCAGTCTTGCCAAATAATGAAGTTCCCAATATGAGGTTGCTTTGTTTAGTTGTGTCTGTTCATTGGCATTCTATGGATTTTTTCGTGTTGGAGAAATTACTGTCAGTAGTAGGGACATGGTTTACAGGGTTGTAACAGTTGCACAAGTATCACTTCAGGGAAGTGCTGCTAAAGTATTGTCCTCACCAAAGCATGCACTAGCTTTGGCCGTAACATTAATTTTCTTTACAAATCCACATCAACCTCCCTATGTGGTATGTCTACTGAAGATATTATGGAATGTGGTAGGTGGAAATCCAGTGTTTACAAAAGATACATCAGAATTCCAACCCAAAGAATAATTGTAAAGTGTTAGACTGTTAGTACGCGTTTTAAGATTTGTAGGTGTACCTGAGGGAAGGTCTGGATTCTTGTCATCAATCATTAAATACACCTTTGTTCACAGTCGGGTTTGCCCAGGAGGGGTACACCTTGGGCTGTCTCGCATTGGATTAACAGTGTGGTGGCAGTTTAAAGGAGGTACATGTATGGTCATTTCGGACATCAAAAGTAAAATTTGTCACTTGGGAAATTTGAAACTGATCAACCAGCAAGGCTTGTCATACACTGTGGGGGTAATGACATAGGTAACACTGGGGTTGGGTGCATTGAATAAGATTAAAAAAGATCATGTATTTCCTGATGTCTGAGTTCCCAGGGACATTATTGATATGGTCGCAAATATTACCCCGAAGGAGTTGGAGGAGGGCCAAAAGTCATTACGTACTTAAAAAAGTCCAAAAGAGATTAAACAGTGCAATTTCTGGTCATGTTTTACAGTATAGTGGAGCTGTTGTACATTATACAGACTTGAAATTAGATAACCAATTTTTTTCTGAAAGATGGGGTCCACCTGTCACCTTTGGGTAATGACCTATTTCTTAACACCTTAAAAGGTGCTTTAGAAAGTTTTAAAACAAAAAGCCCTAACAGTTACTAGTTCACAGTTACAAGTAATATGGAACAATAATGACATGTTAGGATTTTGGTCACAGCCTTGTACCGGGAAATGTGTCGCCTCCTCTTCTGTCTTCGTTTGGCGGTGAATGAGTTTCATGTGGATAACTCATTCATATGGCAGATTTCGCGGTACAAGCATTTATTGGTGATTATTGAGTTATTGATTGATATCGATTGATGTATATTGCGCATATTGATGCGAATCAGTTGATATCTGTTTCCCAGTAACTACTGATCATTATTGTCATCTGATTGATTTGTAGTCAGCTGAAATCTGTTTCCCAGGATCAGCTGATTAATTGATTTGAATTGTGGTGTTTAGTTGGTTGAGAACTGTTTCCCAGAATCAATCAATTAATTTGTTTGATTGAAATTGAATTTATTGTTGGCGTGCCATTATGGTCTATTGACAGACCGGCCGCAATATCTTTGCAATAAAGCTGTGACCATAAATCCAAATTTAAATTGTTTGTGATATGTGCATTTATTGATAAATGTGAAATGCATACAATATTGATAAGGTACACAGCTGCAATATGTCCCTTGATATATTGAATAGATAAAACGTTTTGAGCGATATATAGTGCAAAATGCTTCTACCGTCAATATCGATGATTACCTGCACACTTAAAATCAAAAAGAAAAACAGAAACGTGCATATACTGCATAAAGAGAACTGCAATGACATACATGTCTGCAAATGTGAACCTTGTTGACGATACATTACAAAATGCAGATATTGCCGTGAACTCATCTGGTTTGTTAATTTTAACGACTTTTTAAAAATTAAAATGTCAAATTGTCACATTTCGAATATTTTTTACTAGGCTGTATTTAGTAATGCAAACATTGTCGAAATCGCAAATTTTAATTGGTGTCTTTTCATGTTTCAGATGGTAATGTAGACTCATAGTCTGCCACCATATTAAACTAAAAGTTCATAGGGTAATAAAACACCGTATTTCGCCATATTACTAAACTCAACCTTCATATGGTTATGTAGCACTGTATTGCGCCATATTACTAAACTAAACTTTCATATGGTGATGTAGCAATGTATTTCGCCACATTACTAAACTAAACGTTCATATGGTGAAGTAGCACAGTATTCCGCCACGTTACTAAACTTAACCTTCATATGGTGATGTAGCACAGTATTCCGCTACGTTACTAAACTCAACGTTCATATGGTAATGTAGCATTATATTCCGCCACATTACTAAACTAAACTAAAAAAAATATGTAAAAGCAAGCTTTTAACTGGGTACAAAGTGATTCGGTCAATTGTCGAGTTGTCTCTCTTCTACTATTGTCCTCACAAACACTGCAATAACAAAAATCTTTTAAATATGAAATGCAGAGTATATGATTGGTGCTTTACTCATCCACATAAGTTTGGGTTTTTTTTTCAGTAGATACCTGTCACTACCACTTTAGGACGACATGAAATATTTATCTGCCACCCAAATTGTATTCATATCGACTGTATACTACCATTTGGTAACAGTTCAATGCTTATATTTACATTAATAAAGATTTTTTATTTACTGTAGGTTATGACGCGTTTAAATTTGCCGCTTACCCTATCACTGACGTCATCAAGTCAAAATACCGGAACAGCCGAAATTTCCAGAAGGAATAATATAGTCCCTGAGGACGTTATTAATAGCAAGCACATACGATCATTTTTGTACAAATTTGGCTTTATTTTTTATTTCATATACGTCTGTTGGTATCGTCAAATTGTTCACAATTGCATAATTTCTGATTTTTTTAAATCGAAACCATTTTTTCTTTGCAATGATATACAGTTAGCATTTAGAAGTGATGCGGCGTTGAACGGGCATTTCCCAGGACAGACTCTATTCCTCGGAAACACTTATGTTTCTATCGATTGGATTTACGTTATTTTAAGAAGAATACCAGCTCTTAAATTCTAAATGAAAGTCGTCTTGACAGTAAGGGGAAAACGATTCCAAGGATATTTCGTTCGAAACAGATTTCAGTCTAACCGGTCAACTCAGTGTCGCTAACTTAGCAGACGATTTTCAACTTCACAGGGGCTCGATTTTGTAAGGTAGGCCTTTGTCATCAGTGAATAACCACAAAGCTGAAATCCAGCAGGCCTACACATAAACAATCGGAAACCATGTCGGTACTCCCGATATTTATACAGATTTTTTTTTATAAATACTTTACTTTTATTGTTGTCGTGTCTTGCATTTCTGAAAATTCGGAACGAGCCCCTGTGAGTGTGACGACATTGACAATTTGATCATATTTCGTATAGATCAAGAATGACACTTATAGTAATTTCGTGTTGACTACATTTTTCCTATTATAAAATAATACTCTCATAACTTGTGACGTTCCTTTATTTTTCGTTATGGCTTCGGTAAATAAATGCTAGCATTTCAAAGTTCTCTAGACCGAAAGTACCTGGCAGCCATTGTTGAACATACAACACCTGGAGCTGTATTCCTACAGTGACCGAATCACTGTTAATTGTAGTATACAGTCTCATGAATACAATTTAGATTACTAACGACATATCACGTGCAACACAGAATGTAATTATACTGCTATGGCCGTTAATAGGGCGTTAAACAAAATAAACCAAACCAAATACTACAACACAATATAATTAAGTCCGTTGTTGTCAGCTGTCCTGCAGGCAGTGTTTCATATTGTACCTGCTGTTCCCATTTCATGTTTCGTAAAGAGGCGACTGAACTAGGATTTTTGTCTTTTTTCTTCTTTCCGAACAATCTATTTTTTTCTAATAACAATGTAACCCTTCAATGTTGTCGCTTGAGAAGAGAGGGATATGACTCCCATCTCTTACGATAGGAACAAGACGATAACTAATGATCATTTAGACTCATTTTCCCTTTATTTTTGTATATATTGTCTTACTCCTACCATGACCCCCTTAACATGTCTGTTTGTTTTTCAACATTGGTTTTGCAATACCCAATTGTCTCGGCGACGTAATAATCAATATTAATATGCTGTTCCTGGTTTTTTTTTCGTCGTTTGATGTGTATCCGTTGCCTAAATTATCTTTGTAATCTGAAATTGAAAAAGAAAAAGAAAAAATAAGATAAGATAAATCATACCATTATCAATATGTTAACATAGCAAATTAGTGATACTAACAATATCTATAACACAACTTATACATTTAAAAGTGATAAAATCCTATCGAACTACCGACATTTTTTCAAAAATTATCTTTAAAAAAAAAAATATATATATATATATAAGTGTATAATCCGTTGTATTAGTACTTTTGGTGACTGTGTATAAACCGAATTAGCTAATTGCATGAATGAATGTTTTATTTAGCGAAATGAACTATTAACAATGATCCTAGGATATAAACAGGATTAGGTCCTTGCACTTTGTTTAAGAGGGTCCACATGCACCTTTACATAATATTCACGTTTTGCTCAAGTATTGCGTTTACTTGTTCTCTGCTCGTTTCTGAGACATTATGCATTAGGTTTAGACATTTTCTTCGTAATTGCAGCTTAAGTTCACTCACAGAGGAATTAGTAGATTATGACGTGTCAAGTGTGTTCCTGAGACCTATGGAATTCACTAATATATCTATAAACACGAAAGGAAACCGTATGGTCTTTAAGGTTTAATACAATCGTTTTACTATTTTTGGCAGTATTTATATTGTTAGCTCTCCGTCCGTACCCGTCTCTAAGCTGACTACCAGTTTCTTTCTTTATTGTTTAGAATGAAAGCTTGTGTCTCCTGAATCTCTAATTAAATATTCTTAAAAGTTTATAATTTAATCCCGATTACATATCAAGCTTACCGTCAGCAGCCATTTGGGATTCTGCTGAAGCCTATTTCCAGGGTGCTTGTCTTGCAAACATCGTTTAACCAATGCAATAACGTCAATTCATCTCAACGATTGCAAAGTGGTTTATCTCAAACTCTCAAAATTTCAAAAAGTATTCTTATAGAACCTAGTCGAAAAAGAACCACAAAAAGTCATTTTGCATTTTCGCATTTACTGTTAGGTAAATGATTTATTTTTGTTTGACATTATTGTACTAGTAAATAGCACAATTTATGCACTTATGGCATTAATCTAAATATATCTTTCTTTAGTTTAACTTACAGGTGTGTGATATGTCATTCTTCAAAATTATGGTTAGTAGACCAGAATTGAAAACTCCATTTAAGCAGGAAAGTGGTAAACGTTAACACTAACGTCTATGGGAAATCATTTGGTTCCGTTGTTCCCATAGTATAACCGAAAATGACCTGTCGATCTGTTAACAATCTCGAACACATAACACCTCATTCTACATAGATTGTATAGTGTAGACGATACAGACCTGTCGATATGTTTACAGTCTCGTACACATTACCTAGAGGGTATATATATTATAGTGTAGACGATACAGACCTGTCATTATGTTACAGTCTCGTACACATTACCTAGATGGTATATATATTATAGTGTAGACGCTACAGACCTGTCGATCTGTTTACAGTCTCGTACACATTACCTAGAGGGTATATATATTATAGTGTAGACGATACAGACCTGTCGATATGTTTACAGTCTCGTACATGTATATATATTATAGTGTAGACAATACAGACCTGTCATTCTGTTACAGTGTCGTACACATTACCTAGATGGTATATATATTATAGTGTAGACGATACAGACCTGTCGATCTGTTACAGTCTCGTACACATTACCTAGATGGTATATATATTATAGTGTAGACGATACAGACCTGTCATTCTGTTTACAGTCTCGTACACATTACCTAGATGGTATATATATTATAGTGTAGACGATACAGACCTGTCGATCTGTTACAGTCTCGTACACATTACCTAGATGGTATATATATTATAGTGTAGACGATACAGACCTGTCGATCTGTTTACAGTCTCGTACACATTACCTAGAGGGTATATATATTATAGTGTAGACGATACAGACCTGTCATTCTGTTACAGTCTCGTACACATTACCTAGATGGTATATATATTATAGTGTAGACGATACAGACCTGTCGATCTGTTACAGTCTCGTACACATTACCTAGATGGTATATATATTATAGTGTAGACGATACAGACCTGTCGATCTGTTTACAGTCTCGTACACATTATCTAGAGGGTATATATATTATAGTGTAGACGATACAGACCTGTCATTCTGTTACAGTGTCGTACACATTACCTGGATGGTATATATATTATAGTGTAGACGATACAGACCTGTCTTTCTGTTACAGTCTCGTACACATTACCTAGAGTGTATATATCTTATAGTGTAGACGATACAGACCTGTCGATCTGTTACAGTCTCGTACACATTACCTAGATGGTATATATATTATAGTGTAGACGATACAGACCTGTCATTCTGTTTACAGTCTCGTACACATAAGACCCAGGTGTACATTGCTGGTATTGATCATATTTATATTTTTAAACCTAAAGAACATCAAAAGAAATCACAAACATACCAATAATCTATCTAATATTTTACAACAATTACAAAACGAATTATATCAATTAACATCATTCATGCTTTTTGGCCCGGATTAAAGCGTGCGAGAAGTCTTACAGTGGGAGGAGTACCCGGGGGAAACCAACGTGGTCTTAATACGAAAATACTCATCACAACATTTGTTACCATATTTGAAAATCAATACCATCATAGTAAACACGGACAGTTGATCACCTAACATGATCACATGCTCTAGTTTCCTATTAAATCATAGCTGTATTGATTTTAGATTTGATAAACTCATCAATACATTGAATGTCAATAATTCAATCAATATATTTTTTTTTCTGATAATCAAACGACATTCCACTCAATAACGCGATTAACATAGATTATATAGGGTGTACTTGATAATTAGTTTTGTATTTTGAGACAACGTCTATCAATTCACTTCAGTTTTTGCTAATGTATTGTTCTGTATTAACAAAAGTAAATCGAACAAATTTCTGTGTCAGCTACGTGAAGTAACTCTGCTATTTGGTGATTGTATGGATTACTTAGGAAATGTATATAGAAGGAGTACAACACTTATTGTAAGTAGCAAAAAAGCCTCGATTTTTTTAAGATAATGCAATATCTACGTGTATATGTCGCTCTATAAATATCAGCCGCAGCGTATGTCCTTTTATGTGCATCTGGGTATAGATATTTACTGTATATTATGGAAACAAAATTCTGTGTTCTTGTAACCTTATGACGTGTGGATTGGTATACGTGTTATAAAGAGGATGAATGAATGAATGAATAATCTTTATTTCCTCCAACTACATGAAGATTAATTTTTCATACAAACATTATACAACACAAAAAATATATACAATTGATATATGCAATCACGTGACTAATACAAAAACTTGTCCATAGATAAGTAGTTAAATCATATTATATACAATTACATGACCTCCTTCATAGTTATTTTGTTTCAAGTTAATTGAAGGTATATTTACAAGTTTGGACATTTTCCCTCATTTTCATCCTCATCGGCTCTATCATTTTTGCAATATTTAACATAATATTGCGCCAATCTTCACAATTTATACTTTGTGTTACATAATTTAATCCGCCAAATAAAAAAGTCAGTATTTCATTATCATTTTGATTAAAAAGTTGAACTGATTCGGTGACTGGTAGAATGTCAACTATCATGTAAAAAGTTGCGTTTCTTTCTTCAAGTAGTTTCCAACAATTCATCATTAAATGTTTTATAATATCAGCAGAAGTCATTCCACATAGACGACAAACGCCTGGTGTAATAGCCATACATCCAAGTTTAAGAAGATATGTTAATTGTTTTCTTAGATCGGTATGATTTGACAGCAGTGCAATAAGACGATGTTCTTTTAACTCTGTATGAATTAAACAAAATCGTTCAAGGTCTAATCTATTTTTAACTTTGTTTTTCCACGTCTCTTCCTCATGCTTGAAGATAGCATTATTAACAATATTTTTCCATGGAAGTTTTGATGGAAAGTATCCATCTTTGATAAATTGTTCTATAAAAAAATTAAGCTGATATTTGATAACAATATTCATCAGATTAAAAGTAATTGAATTTGAAAAATCTGTATGTCCATAAATAATACATCCAAGAAGGTAATTTAAAATTTTCTTGTGGGTATAGTCATATTTGGCATTACATAATCTTCAAAAAATAACATTTTGTATTTATCTATTTTCCCCTGGACTGACCAGAGTCCAAGTGAAGAAACTGTAGCGTCTACTGGGGAAGTTGAATGAAACTCAAGAATAAACCTCACGAAATATCTTTGTGTTATTTCTAGTGTTTCACTTAGTTGTGAGGATAAATTATTTCATGTTTCACATGAGTACAATGCAGCAAGTAATATAACTCGTTTTTTGGATGCAAAATTAACAGTGTTACTTCCGTCATGCTTCGCTGACAATAATGTACCAGCATATATCGTTGAATCTTTTTCAAAAACTATACTATTACAAAAATTCAATGTCAATTTAGCACATTGTGTTTTTGTATTAGTACATCTGAAAACAATAAGTGAACTTTTGTTTCCATTATAAGTCAATCGCCATTTGTTAGCATAATTTTCTACGTATTGCAGAAGACACTGCATGTTACGTACAGATGATGAAAGTAAGGTAGTGTCATCTGCTAACAGTACAGAGGAAATATGTGTGTCTCCAATAATAAGACCACTTTTACTTTTTTCTAGGGAATACATCAATTGGTCTATATATACAGAAAACATCCATGGTGACATTACTCTCCCTTGACCGACCCCTTGTCTTATATGGACCCTGTCACTTAGAGAAGAAGTATACCTCACTTCACATGAAGCTCCATTGTATGTATTATGTACTAATTTCCACAATTTACCTTTTATATTTAAATCATAATACAACTTATAGAAAAGACCATTCTGCCAGATTCTATCAAATGCTTTCTCGTTGTCTAAGAAACAACAATACACATTAGAATTTCTGCCATTGTAGTAATTAACTCTTTAACTACATAAATTGCTGGAATAGAACCATGCTCTTTACGAAAACCAAATTGACATGGATGGGGAAATGATTTGACATTACCTTATGTAAGTAACACGTCTGTGACTTTGCAGAAATAATGTGACGAAGGGTAGACGACTGAGGGTTTTGTCTGATGTGACGTCGTCAAAACATAGGGCAATGTTACAGTCTATGACGTTTGACGTACATTAAAAATATCTTATCAGTGGTATATTGATACCGACAAAATACTTTTAACAGGGGATGGAAAATAACCGGAACAGTTAACAATGTCAGGATAAATAGTAAATTCTTGCAACTTGACATCAATTAAAACCTCTATTAAAATAGGGACCATTTTAATCAAAGTACATGTATGTTACCCGAATTTAATGAATTTTTCATCGAAAACAAATTACCTAATTGTTTAATTATAGTGTAGTGGTTTCACGACCTATGGAGTGAACACTAATTGAACCAATGTTTCTATCGTTACGGGAGTGTAATGTTTGTAACACTGTATGTAAATAGCTCAATTATGACTAATTAACTGGGTCCAAAGCGATAAAGCTTGCTATTTAAACACAGAATACCATGCAAGGCAAAACACAGCAAAGATATTATAAATAGATTATATGCCATTCATTGATTCTAGAAGGAACAGGAGCATCACAAGGGTCTGGGGCAGTAGATTTTTAACCACACAAACAGTATGTATGCAAGACTGAATATGAAAACAGAACATATATCAAGAGCCAATACATAAAGACAAATATGTTGCCTTCCCATAAATTCTAGTAGCAGTTTTTTCGTACAAATCATTTAAAATGCAACAAAAATGTTTTATCTTTGCCATGTATCATTGAAAAAGTAAATATATATATATATATATTTACCACGTAAATCAACTTCATTGTAGCAATAATAAATAATAAATGAAGTATAGAATAACTCCTCACAGGTATTTTTATCCCGTTAAGACGTTAAACGCGCCACTAAAACTTTTGTATGGTAATTATTTTACAGGGTTGGGAGTATAATCACTTACTGGTATTAAGTAACTATTTCTAACTGAATAAATGTGAACGATACTATCCTGATTATTTTCATGGTCCAACGCCATTTCCGATGCCAATCATTAATAAAGGCTGTTTGATTTTTCTTTCAGATTGTTTTAATGAGTGCTGTTGTTTAAAAAAAAAGAGTCCAATATTTAGATTATAGAATGTCATTTCTACAGCGACATTCAAGGCCGCATATCATATAGAGATGTAGATTCCTGACTGATATGTCCGGCGTATTTCAATTCCACCTCGGAGGGTCCCATTTTTTCGGCGGGTTCTTCCGTTTTGAAGTCGTAGGACCTGGCGCGCCAGTACTACTGGTCTTTGATATAGGTTTGGTGGTGGATTCTTCTCTGTCATTATTGACGTCGGTCTTTTCGTCAATTGTCTTATAGTCAGGGAGAGTTCCAGTTATTTTATCGAACGCGTATCGACTTCGGACAGGCTTCCTTGTTTTCGTCTTCTTTTTAGCGGGATTACTGATGTCTTGTTTCGGATGATCAGCTGATGACTCTTTGAATGTTTCCGTTGGAGTGTTATTAGTATCAATCTGATCGATATCTCGAAGCGTCATGTCATTTTCGTTCTGTTTGCCTTTTGTAAAAACATTTCTTCTCTGTTGAGTGATGTTTCGTGGTGTGGTATCTTTTAATTCCAGTTCTATGTTGTTTTTCTGTATTGACGTTTGAGACAACTTTTCTGGGGCCATCGGTTGCTTTGTGTGGCTGAGTTCATCGTTATTATCACTTGAGAATCCATTCTGTTTTTCGGCTACAACATCCAACTCACTCACAGGAGGAGAAAGATTTTCTTGTGAAGGTGACGCTTTCGTCGAGTTACGAGCATCAGCCTCGTGGTGTTTCTTTCCATACTTGACTTTAGTTATGGCATTTTCCCCATAGACAAACGGACGTGGTTCCGAAACACATTTATCTTGTCCATATTCTTCTTTATGTTGCCTCTTTTGTTTTTCTTTGCATGTATCGCAAAGACTATGTTCTCCAATAAGACAATCACATTCAAAACTTGATTTCCTTTTTGAAAATTTATGTTGACATCTACAACAGAATGAAGAATTCCGACAGGGTCCATGTAATCCATGATCATCTACGAATTTGCTTTCGGGCGTGGTCTTTTTGCAGTAAACAGGAATTGTCCGATGCCTGTATTGGTTGGTGATAACGTATCTGGGGGTCATACATGTGGACCTTGTTATTGTATCTGGACTGGACTGCATGGCACTGTGAGAACCTTTTCCGTTCCATGTCATAGATGTAGACCTGTCTACCATTGTTACCTGTGATCTTCTGCATTCCCAACAAAGTTGTTTAAACTGAGTTACTTCCCTTGATTTTGACATTGATCTTTTCTCCGACATTGTGCTTTCCTCCCTATTGCCATCTACAGTTCGACGGCTTTCAGTCACGGAAATTTTATTGATATGCCGGTTCTCACAGCAATGCATTATCATAAGCAGCACTGCTGCTACAAATGATAAAATGGCAACGAGCAGAGCAAAGGCAAATGAAAGGTGAAGTGTAGAATCTTCAATGTTAACTCCATATAGGATAACACCTGCGAGTGTTAGGATGGCTGAAATTGAATCAAATTAATAAAATGAATACCTTCTCAGCATATCACGCGCCATAACAGTTAATTGATTGCTGATTTAAGGAGAAAATTATGTATTCAAATCAATCTAGGTATAATTAACCTTTAACCATATCTATCTGATATGTAATGTAAGATATCTGCAATAACAACACATTCCAAACTCATCCGGCAGAACCATTCTATCATTGATCAAGACCATTAGTACTCCTCACAGATGAGCAACCAGCTTTGATTTATCCACACGAAAAAAACAACTATTTTTATATGACGTATATATACTATAAATGAATTACCAACTTACCACAAATACACAAGGCTACGATGAAAATCACGCGAAGAAACAGTTTCCATGAACAGCTTGCCAGATATACAGTCATTAACAACACTACAAGGAATAGTAGTATCATCGCTATAGTCTCCAAAGCCCTAACTCCTTCAAGCCAGGCTGTAATTAAAACAAACACAGAATATCCTAGTGTTATCTCATACAGTCAATAACTATAACATATACTATCAAAAAGCCTTTTTAATTTGTATGTCCTTTAACTTCTCCCCGATATTATTCATTTTTGTTTATATATACTGTTTTATAAGTATATCTTTTTATTTATTCATTCACTAATTACAAGCTACAATTCACCTGACTTTAAGCTTTATCAAAAGTATTTAATCAATAGGTTATCTTAGGTCATCTCGTTATGGGTATTTGGTAATCATGTATGGTAACTATCGCATTGAAAAACCACAAATTTCCTGTACAGAACCAACAATTCATCTAACGATATATTACTGTAGGTCCCCACACAGAACGAACTTGTCTTATTGATATGTATTACAGGTGTAAAGAGGTATTATTATATATAAAAACTACTGATGTATAATACACATTTAACCGGTGTTTTAAAATTATAGTGTATTGATATAGTCACTACCTGACATGTTATTTTCACTTATAAATATAAAATATGAAATAAAATATATAAGATTATATATTTATCAGTATTATCATTAATATGATTATATTATATAAATTATATCAAATATTTGATTGATTCAATGCATTAAAAATCTTGTACGGCTCGACACCAAATTGTTTCTGTAAAGTCATCGACTAAATAACTCTGGTCTTCTTGTGATGGAATGAAAATAAATAACGAATGAAAATAATAACAACAAAGTATACCGATATAATTCTCACTCAAAATAAAATAAAACAATAGCTGTGAAACACATAAAACAAAAACGTATGTTTCCTAGTACTACAGCGACAATAGCTGTGAAACACATAAAACAAAAACGTATGTTTCCTAGTACTACAGTGACAATAGCTGTGAAACACATAAAACAAAAACGTATGTTTCCTAGTACTACAGCGACAATAGCTGTGAAACACATAAAACAAAAACGTATGTTTCCTAGTACTACAGTGACAATAGCTGTGAAACACATAAAACAAAAACGTATGTTTCCTAGTACTACAGCGACAATAGCTGTGAAACACATAAAACAAAACCGTATGTTTCCTAGTACTACAGTGACAATAGCTGTGAAACACATAAAACAAAACCGTATGTTTCCTAGTACTACAGTGACAATAGCTGTGAAACACATAAAACAAAACCGTATGTTTCCTAGTACTACAGCGACAGCTATTTACTGCGGAAATACTCTATGCAGACGGGTAACTTTGAATGTTGATATTTGCATAAAGATATCTTTATTGATAAAAAGCAAAGATTTTTTTTTTTTTTTTTTTATATATCCTAGTAAAAAGGACATGTCTAGATTACTTCTCACAATGCATTATGTAAAAATATGACCATCATTTACAGCGATGGAAAACCGTCCCAGACAAGAAATCTGCCGGTTTGAATGTTCAATATTATTGCGATGTCTATGTGAAATTCTAGAACGATTTTCCATACTAAAGAGATATTTGTCCTTGATATTACGTCATAAGAACAGTTATATATTTTATGCTGCATCCTTGACGGGTCGTAACACAATATAAAAATCAACTCAAATCATTAGATAAGGTCGACTCGACATAAAACTATAGAAACCTCTCATCAAAGCATACTAAAATATGAACGGAGCGTTCTAAAATCTAATCAAATTATACTACATTTTGGAGAAGCCGGGAAACAATAAAAAAAATCAAATCAATTCCTACTACAATATGAATTCCAGACCTACTTTGAAGTCGAGAAATTATTTGAAAATATTGAAGAAGAATATGGCAATAATTAGATGAACGATATAACAGTGTGAACTAGTGCGCATTAACTTAAAGGTAATATTGTAAGGCTATAAAACATTTAGGTCAGCCAAAAAATCTGTATCTTTAACATAAATGTGAATGATGCATGGAAGATCGACTTACAAATACCTAAAAAAATAAACAACTTTGAAGACGATATGGTCACTTTACCTGTTAATTGTGATAGTTGCCAGCAAGTTGAGAAACCATCTTTTAAATCACAGACAGTCCAAAGTCCTTGTACCTGGCTATGAGTAAATCGGGTCGTATTTGCGTTGACATACTCATAAACATCTGTCCATTGCCAAAATGGCAACGACACGACGAGTATCTGTATGATTAGTGCTGCCATGGTCAGAATAAATGCTGACAAGACAGAACGTCTGTGTCGTTCCATTGTTCGGTTCGCCGATTTCTTATACCTGTATTGGTTTAAAATTATTCGCTATATTTTGGGCTACCCTTTCCAACATCGACCTGCTTTGTTGCATGTTCGCGGAGGAGTGCTACTAGGAATATTCTCATTGCACCATGATGTATGTTAATGTCATTGTTATTTGTCCATGCAAATTGACAATGGAAATTAACAGTCCCTTGATATAACTTTACTGCTAAATAATTGATGAGTTGGCATAACGAAAATGGCTTTTCAACCTATTATAACCGTGCTCTAAACTGCTATTTTATCGCTTTTGATACTCAAGATAGGGCCACTCCTGAACAGTTATAGCTGTTGATAGGGGGTAAACCAAACCCAACTCCAGTCATGTTCTCTGTATCTTTAATCATATTGTACTCTGGACACTGTTATAACTTGACACGCAATCAGTCACTTCCTCTGTTAATGAATAGGATTTACGATAGTTCTCACTAAACAAGCATCGCCAGGTTTATGTATGAAACGTTTTGAATCTTGAATATTTTGCGAGGAATGTGATTTTGTATGTTAGAAATAGGTATATTAACTTTTATTTTAGTACGATAAAAATTATTTGGCAGATAACGATCTTCAACACCACCATGGTCATGGTTATGATTGTGACAAGGCAAAATGTAAGGTTTATTTTAAATTCATTTATCCGCCATGGGAGCTGGTTCCCTGAAAACTTGACATATTTTTCAGGTAGATATCATAAATAATGTTGTGTTGATACGTATCCTGAAATAAGAAGTCAATGTAGAACATTTGATATAAAACTATACGTTACACCAAGTCCGTTCCCCCTGGAATCGCCAGTAATGCTAATCGCATCCTACACTATTTTCGTCCTCCTTTGAATCACAAGTGATGCTCTGGGCATCATACACACGTACATTTGTATCGTACTTCTTTGATTCGCCAGTGATGCTAAGGGTACCATAAATAGTTCTGGCCTTCTTGGAACCAAAATGAGTAAAAAGAGAAGGATTAAAAAATCAGCCTGAACAATTCTAAAATTATATATAAGGCAGTGCATTTAACCGATTATATCATCAGTTTCATATTTTTTATGTTATATAATTTCAAAATGACATCAACTAGGTTTGTATATTTGAACAGGTGCTTTTATTCAACAGGCACGTTAATGGTAAAATCGAAGACTTTATTTAGAATACTACTCAGAACACAGTTTAAATATTGATTGATTTCAATTCGATGCTTCCCATCAAAATCAAAAGTTCTTTTTTTTATATGATAAACTCAATACCAAGCATCTATTTCGTACATTTTTTTTTTTTTTTTTTTTTTCATTTTTTTTTTTAAGATCAGCATGTCTTTATAAGTCCCGTGCAGACTCCAAAACAATATGAGTTACGGTAGAATTACTGTAAAGGTACACATTTCAGCGGTAGTATTATTTTAGCGCGTTATCATTTTGAAGTCTATCATAGTTTAACTACCCTCATTAGTGTTAATTTGTTCATGTGGCAAACTTCAATTCACAAAAATAAGTATGTAGGAATACAGCATACACTTGTCTTACATCATCACAATCGTCCTCTATACACGAAATTAAGTAAACATCGTGGTGTATACATTCCTTGTGTGTAGACATCGTGGTGTATACATTACTTGTGTATAGACATCGTGGTGTATACATTACTTGTGTGTAGACATCAAGGTGTATACAAACCTGGTGTGTAGACATCGTGGTGTATACATTATTTGTGTGTAGACATCGTGGTGTATACATTCCTTGTGTATAGACATCGTGGTGTATACAAACCTGGTGTGTAGATATCGTGGTGTATACATTACTTGTGTATAGACATCGTGGTGTATACATTCCTTGTGTGTAGACATCGTGGTGTATACATTACTTGTGTGTAGACATCAAGGTGTATACCAACCTGGTGTGTAGACATCGTGGTGTATACATTATTTGTGTGTAGACATCGTGGTGTATACATTCCTTGTGTATAGACATCGTGGTCTATACATTACTTGTGTATAGACATCGTGATGTATACATTATTTGTGTGTAGACACCGTGGTGTATACATTCCTTATGTGTAGACATCGTGATGTATACAAACCTTGTGTATAGACATCGTGATGTATACATTCCTTATGTATAGACATCGTGGTGTATACATTCCTTATGTATAGACATCGTGGTGTATACAAACCTTGTGTATAGACATCGTGGTGTATACATTCCTTATGTATAGACATCGTGGTGTATACAAACCTTGTGTATAGACATCGTGATGTATACATTCCTTGTGTGTAGACATCGTGATGTATACATTCCTTATGTATAGACATCGTGATGTATACATTATTTGTGTGTAGACACCGTGGTGTATACATTCCTTATGTGTAGACATCGTGATGTATACAAACCTTGTGTATAGACATCGTGATGTATACATTCCTTATGTATAGACATCGTGGTGTATACATTCCTTATGTATAGACATCGTGATGTATACAAACCTTGTGTATAGACATCGTGATGTATACATTCCTTATGTATAGACACCGTGGTGTATACATTCCTTATGTGTAGACATCGTGATGTATACAAACCTTGTGTATAGACATCGTGATGTATACAAACCTTGTGTATAGACATCGTGGTGTATACATTCCTTATGTATAGACATCGTGATGTATACAAACCTTGTGTATAGACATCGTGATGTATACATTCCTTATGTATAGACATCGTGGTGTATACATTCCTTATGTATAGACATCGTGGTGTATACAAACCTTGTGTATAGACATCGTGGTGTATACATTCCTTATGTATAGACATCGTGGTGTATACAAACCTTGTGTATAGACATCGTGATGTATACATTCCTTGTGTGTAGACATCGTGATGTATACATTCCTTATGTATAGACATCGTGATGTATACATTCCTTATGTATAGACATCGTGGTGTATACATTCCTTATGTATAGACATCGTGGTGTATACAAACCTTGTGTATAGACATCGTGATGTATACATTCCTTATGTATAGACATCGTGGTGTATACATTCCTTGTGTGTAGACATCGTGGTGTATACATTCATTGTGTGTAGACATCGTGGTGTATACATTACGTGTGTATAGACATCGTGGTGTATACATTTCTTGTGTGTAGACATCGTGGTGTATACATTCCTTGTGTGTAGACATCGTGGTGTATACATTACTTGTGTGTACACATCGTGGTGTATACATTTCTTGTGTGTAGACATGGTGGTGTATACATTACTTGTGTGTAGACATCGTGGTGTATACCTTCCTTGTGTGTAGACACCGTGGTGTATACATTACTTGTGTGTAGACATCGTGGTGTATACATTACTTGTGTGTAGACATCGTGGTGTATACATTACTTGTATGTAGACATCGTGATGTATACATTACTTGTGTGTAGACATCGTGATGTATACATTACTTGTATGTAGACATCGTGGTGTATACATTACTTGTGTGTAGACATCGTGGTGTATACATTCTTTGTGTGTAGACATCAAGGTGTATACAAACCTGGTGTGTAGACATCGTGGTGTATACATTATTTGTTTGTAGACATCGTGGTGTATACATTCCTTGTGTGTAGACATCGTGATGTATACATTCCTTATGTATAGACATCGTGATGTATACATTATTTGTGTGTAGACACCGTGGTGTATACATTCCTTATGTGTAGACATCGTGATGTATACAAACCTTGTGTATATACATCGTGATGTATACATTCCTTATGTATAGACATCGTGGTGTATACATTCCTTATGTATAGACATCGTGATGTATACATTATTTGTGTGTAGACACCGTGGTGTATACATTCCTTATGTGTAGACATCGTGATGTATACAAACCTTGTGTATAGACATCGTGATGTATACAAACCTTGTGTATAGACATCGTGGTGTATACATTCCTTATGTATAGACATCGTGATGTATACAAACCTTGTGTATAGACATCGTGATGTATACATTCCTTATGTATAGACATCGTGGTGTATACATTCCTTATGTATAGACATCGTGGTGTATACAAACCTTGTGTATAGACATCGTGGTGTATACATTCCTTATGTATAGACATCGTGGTGTATACAAACCTTGTGTATAGACATCGTGATGTATACATTCCTTGTGTGTAGACATCGTGATGTATACATTCCTTATGTATAGACATCGTGATGTATACATTCCTTATGTATAGACATCGTGGTGTATACATTCCTTATGTATAGACATCGTGGTGTATACAAACCTTGTGTATAGACATCGTGATGTATACATTCCTTATGTATAGACATCGTGGTGTATACATTCCTTGTGTGTAGACATCGTGGTGTATACATTCATTGTGTGTAGACATCGTGGTGTATACATTACGTGTGTGTAGACATCGTGGTGTATACATTTCTTGTGTGTAGACATCGTGGTGTATACATTACTTGTGTGTAGACATCGTGGTGTATACATTACTTGTGTGTACACATCGTGGTGTATACATTTCTTGTGTGTAGACATGGTGGTGTATACATTACTTGTGTGTAGACATCGTGGTGTATACATTCCTTGTGTGTAGACACCGTGGTGTATACATTACTTGTGTGTAGACATCGTGGTGTATACATTCTTTGTGTGTAGACATCAAGGTGTATACAAACCTGGTGTGTAGACATCGTGGTGTATACATTATTTGTGTGTAGACATCGTGGTGTATACATTCCTTGTGTATATACATCGTGGTGTATACATTACTTGTGTATAGACATCGTGATGTATACATTATTTGTGTGTAGACATCGTGGTGTATACATTACTTGTATGTATACATCGTGGTGTATACATTACGTGTATGTAGACATCGTGGTGTATACATTACTTGTGTGTAGACATCGTGGTGTATACATTATTTGTGTGTAGACATCGTGGTGTATACATTCCTTATGTGTAGACATCGTGATGTATACATTCCTTATGTATAGACATCGTGGTGTATACATTCTTTATGTATAGACATCGTGGTGTATACAAACCTTGTGTATAGACATCGTGATGTATACATTCCTTATGTATAGACATCGTGGTGTATACAAACCTGGTGTATAGACATCGTGATGTATACATTCCTTATGTATAGACATCGTGGTGTATACAAACCTGGTGTGTAGACATCGTGGTGTATACATTTCTTGTGTGTAGACATCGTGGTGTATACATTCCTTGTGTGTAGACATCGTGGTGTATACATTACTTGTGTGTAGACATCGTGGTGTATACATTTCTTGTGTGTAGACATGGTGGTGTATACATTACTTGTGTGTAGACACCGTGGTGTATACATTCCTTGTGTGTAGACATCGTGGTGTATACATTTCTTGTGTGTAGACATCGTGATGTATACATTCTTTGTGTGTAGACATCGTGATGTATACATTACTTGTGTGTAGACATCGTGGTGTATACATTACTTGTGTGTAGACATCGTGGTGTATACATTATTTGTGTGTAGACATCGTGGTGTATACATTCCTTGTGTGTAGACACCGTGGTGTATACATTACTTGTGTGTAAACATCGTGATGCATACATTACTTGTGTGTAGACATCGTGGTGTATACATTACTTGTGTGTAGACATCGTGGTGTATACATTACTTGTGTGTAGACATCGTGGTGTATACATTACTTGTGTGTAGACATCGTGGTGTATAAATTACTTGTGTGTAGACATCGTGGTGTATACATTCCGTGTGTGTAGACATCGTGGTATATACATTACTTGTGTGTAGACATGGTGGTGTATACATTACTTGTGTGTAGACATCGTAGTGTATACATTACTTGTGTGTAGATACCGTGGTGTATACATTCCTTATGTGTAGACATCGTGGTGTATACATTTCTTGTGTGTAGACATCGTGGTGTATACATTACTTGTATGTAGACATCGTGATGCATACATTACTTGTGTGTAGACATCGTGATGTATACATTACTTGTGTGTAGACACCGTGGTGTATACATTACTTGTGTGTAGACATCGTGGTGTATACATTCTTTGTGTGTAGACATCGTGGTGTATACATTCCTTGTATGTAGACATCGTGGTGTATACATTATTTGTGTGTAGACATCGTGGTGTATACATTACTTGTGTGTAGACATCGTGGTGTATACATTACTTGTGTGTAAACATCGTGAAGTATACATTACTTGTGTGTAAACATCGTGGTGTATACATTCCTTGTGTGTATATATCGTGGTTTATCCTGCAACTGCCACCGCATTGTCGGAATACACCCACCATATATATTTTTGCTGTATACGGCAGTGCCAGAAAACAGCTGTATTTTGGAATCTTAGCACGTGCGTCAGTTCGACTGACCTACTTCAAAGTGAAACTACGTTTAAAAGGCGAACATATTTCTATCATTTTTGACACCGTTTTACTTCAACATGATTACTTTTGATGATTATTTTCATGACTGTTGCAGGATAAATAGAATACATGGTCAGTGTCTTAAAATATATGCTGTAGTTTTGGCTCGGGACAGAAAGACAAAAGTGGCTCGCCAAGGCTCGCCACTTTTGTCTTTCTTTACCCTCGCCAAAATACAGCTTATATTTTAAGACACTGACCATGTATTCTCTATGTATACATTACTTGTGTGTAGACATCGTGGTGTATACATTCCTTGTGTGTAGACATGGTGGTGTATACATTCCTTGTGTGTAGACATCGTGGTGTATACATTCCTTGTGTGTAGACATCGTGGTGTATACATTACTTGTGTGTAGACACCGTGGTGTATACATTCCTTGTGTGTAGACATCGTGGTGTATACAAACCTTGTGTGTAGACATCGTGGTGTATACATTCCTTGTGTGTAGACATCGTGGTGTATACATTCCTTGTGTGTAGACATCGTGGTGTATACATTACTTGTGTGTAAACATCGTGGTGTATACATTACTTGTGTGTAGACATCGTGGTGTATACATTCCTTGTGTGTAGACATCGTGGTGTATACATTACTTGTGGGTAGATATCGTGGTGTATACATTACTTGTGTGTAGACATCGTGGTGTATACATTACTTGTGTGTAGACATCGTGGTGTATACATTACTTGTGTGTAGACATCTAGGTGTATACAAACCTTGTGTGTAGACATCGTGGGGTAAACATTATTTGTGTGAAGACATCCTGATGTATACAAACCTTGTGTGTAGACATCGTGATGTATACAAACCTTGTGTGTAGATATCGTGGTGTATACATTACTTGTGTGTAGATATCGTGGTGTATACATTACTTGTGTGTAGTCATCGAGGTGTATACATTACTTGTGTGTAGATATCGTGGTGTATACATTACTTGTGTGTAGTCATCGAGGTGTATACATTACTTGTGTGTAGACATCGTGGTGTATACATTCCGTGTGTGTAGACATCGTGGTATATACATTACTTGTGTGTAGACACCGTGGTGTATACATTACTTGTGTGTAGACATCGTGATGTATTCATTCCGTGTGTGTAGACACCGTGGTGTATACATTACTTGTGTTTAGACACCGTGGTGTATACATTACTTGTGTGTAGACATCGTGGTGTATACATTACTTGTGTGTAGACATCGTGATGTATACATTACTTGTGTGTAGACACCGTGGTGTATACTTTTCTTGTGTGTAGACATCGTGATGTATTCATTCCGTGTGTGTAGACATCGTGGTGTATACATTACTTGTGTGTAGACACCGTGGTGTATACATTACTTGTGTGTAGACACCGTGGTGTATACATTCCTTGTGTGTAGACATCGTGGTGTATACATTAATTGTGTGTAGACATCGTGGTGTATACATTACTTGTGTGTAGACACCGTGGTGTATAAATTCCTTGTGTGTAGACATCGTGGTGTATACATTACTTGTGTGTAGACATCGTGGTGTATACAAACCTTGTGTGTAGACACCGTGGTGTATACATTCATTGTGTGTAGACATCGTGGTGTATACATTACTTGTGTGTAGACACCGTGGTGTATACATTCATTGTGTGTAGACACCGTGGTGTATACATTACTTGTGTGTAGACACCGTGGTGTATACATTACTAACTTGTGTGTAGACATCGTGGTGTATACATTACTGGTGTGTAGACATCGTGGTGTATACATTACTTGTGTGTAGACATCGTGGTGTATACATTACTGGTGTGTAGACATCGTGGTGTATACATTACTTGTGTGTAGACACCGTGGTGTATACATTACTTGTGTATAGATATTGTAGTACACCATTCCCTTGTATGTAAATTATACGTCACAAACATTACTTGTGTTAGACACTGTAGTCCATGTTTTCGTGTGTGTTTGTATTGTAATACATAACAACGCTGTTTGGAGTATTTCATTTTCTTTTCTTAAGGATTTAATTGACTGTGTATTGAGATTAGGTTGATAGCATGATCCCATCGGGACATTATCTATATCCCTTTATGATATGACTAATGATTCGCCTTTCTTAGTTCTAATTTTGATATTTGACCTAGATTTGTATGGCGGGGCTCGTCGATTCGCAGAAGATGCTTATTGTCAATGTACCTCCTCAATGCTGTTCATGTATTTTTCTCGTTTTATTTGTTTTAATCTAGAATTGCGGTTTCCTTTTCATATCATAACTCCAAGTTGTTTTCATGAACTTGTAGTTTTCCAGTCCATATCTTGTAAGTTTAAGACCATGTGTACAAAGTAATTACGGAATATTGCTTATTTTCTATCGTTTTTACATTCTCTTTGAATGAAAATAATTAACACACTTCTAATTACCAACATAAAATAAACATTATGTGATCGATGGCAGTTTCCCAGCACACCGTGACGGATGAGCTAGTTATGTGTACTAACACCTATATTCCAACATCGAGTGGGTAGCTTGGTAACGGGCACGCGTACACAAAACCTTGTGTATTATTTTACAACACCCATAGCAACTCTCGTCTTTTGGTATATCATAAATTTTGCTATATATGCTTTTTAGGCCAACGATTCGTTCAACTAGTGCAGAAGTTGGTAAAGGAAATGCCGGTTATAGATCGCCATATATGTGACTAGTTTTAGACAACCTGTACGACCAGGGGTTTTTGGTAGGATGCCTTATATAGAAGGTATTGAAGTAATATGTAGGACGTCTACAGTCATACTATGACACTTAGGTTATATGGGTTTCCCTTCTTTTCCTATATTCTCTTTATTTCAGTGTCATGTTTTTTTTCTGTCACATTAACACACACCTGTAATGACCATGTCTGGTTGGTGTCACATTAACACACACCTGTAATGACCTTGTCTGTTGGTGTCACATTAACACCAACCTGTAATGACCATGTTGGTTGGTGTCACGTTAACACACACCTGTAATGACCTTGTCTGCTGGTGTCACATTAACACACACCTGTAATGACCTTGTCTGTTGGTGTCACATTAACACCCACCTGTAATGGTCATGTCTGTTGGTGTCACATTAACACCCACCTGTAATGACCTTGTCTGTTGGTGTCACATTAACACACACCTGTAATGACCTTGTCTGTTGGTGTCACGTTAAGACACACCTGTATTGACCATGTCTGTTGGTGTCACATTAACACACACCTGTATTGACCTTGTCTGTTGGTGTCACATTAACACCCACCTGTAATGGTCATGTCTGTTGGTGTCACATTAACACCCACCTGTAATGACCTTGTATGTTGGTGTCACATTAACACCCACCTGTAATGACCATGTCTGTTTGTGTCACATTAACACACACCTGTAATGACCTTGTCTGTTGGTGTCACATTAACACCCACCTGTAATGGTCATTTCTGTTGGTGTCACATTAACACCCACCTGTAATGACCTTGTCTGTTGGTGTCACATTAACACACACCTGTAATAACCTTGTCTGTCGGTGTCACATTAACACCCACCTATAATGACCTTGTCTGTTGGTGTCACATTAACACCCACCTGTAATGACCATGTCTGTCGGTGTCACATTAACACACACCTGTAATGACCTTGTCTGTTGGTGTCACATTAACACACACCTGTAATGACCTTGTATGTTGGTATCACATTAACACACACCTGTAATGGCCTTGTCTGTTGGTGTCACATTAACACCCACCTGTAATGGCAATGTCTGTTGGTGTCACATTAACACCCACCTGTAATGACCATGTCTGTCGGTGTCACATTAACACACACCTGTAATGACCTTGTCTGTTGGTGTCACATTAACACACACCTGTAATGACCTTGTCTGTTGGTATCACATTAACACACACCTGTAATGGCCATGTCTGTTGGTGTCACATTAACACCCACCTGTAATGGCAATGTCTGTTGGTGTCACATTAACACACACCTGTAATGACCTTGTCTGTTGGTGTCACATTAACACACACCTGTAATGACCTTGTCTGTTGGTGTCACATTAACACACACCTGTAATGACCTTGTCTGTTGGTGTCACATTAACACACACCTGTAATGACCATGTCTGTTGGTGTCACATTAACACCCACCTGTAATGACCTTGTCTGTTGGTGTCACATTAACACCCACCTGTAATGACCATGTCTGTTGGTGTCAAGTTAACACACACCTGTATTGACCATGTCTATCGAGAGATCATTTTACTCTAACCAAACCACCATTGATGTTTGGTGTATTAGAATTGGATGTAATCAGGCATAGGTTATCAGACATCAGGAATATGTACGATAATATATTTTAGATTGTATTTTTTAACGTCCTATCAACAGCTATAGTCATTTAAGAGTGGCCTTACAAGTAAAATAAAAAATGCGCTTTTAAGTGAAAAGATTTATTTAATGAAAAAATATATAGCATAATCAATATCACAGATGTAAAACAACTATAGAACGACAATCTATACAAAACATCAAGTCTACTTGTTATACCTTATTTACAAAGTTTGTCTTTACTAGATACAAAGTGGTCCTCCATTTTCCGGGGTTTTTTGGGGTTTTTTTTGGGGTTTTTATTCTTTTTTTACTCTTTGGTTACCTCTTAGTTGAAAACATGTTTGCAACAATACCACGCCCTTGTAAGTAGTGCTTGACATAACCGCAAAATTGACGTCCTCATCATATCTAGTGGCGTCATGGTTACACCTCGTGGTTACACGTCATTACACGTCATGTTTACACGTCATTGTTACACGTCAAGGTTACACGTCATGGTTACACGTCATGGTTACACGTCATGGTTACACGTCATAGCTACACGTCATTGTTACAGGTCATGGTTACATCTCGTGGTTACACGTCATGGTTACACGTCATTGTTACACGTCATGGTTACACGTCATTGTTACACGTCATTGTTACACGTCATGGTTACACGTCATGGTTACACGTCATGGTTACAGGTCATGGTTACACGTCATTGCTACACGTCATGGCTACACGTCATTGTTACACGTCATGGTTACACGTCATGGTTACACGTCATGGTTACATCTCGTGGTTACACGTCGTGGTTACACGTCATTGTTACACGTCATGTTTACACGTCATTGTTATACGTCATGGTTACACGTCATGGTTACACGTCATGGTTACAGGTCATGGTTACATCTCGTGGTTACACGTCATGGTTACACGTCATTGTTACACGTCATGGTTACACGTCATTGTTACACGTCATTGTTACACGTCATGGTTACACGTCATGGTTACAGGTCATGGTTACACGTCATTGCTACACGTCATGGTTACACGTCATTGTTACAAGGCATTGTTACACGTCATGGTTACACGTCATGGTTACACGTCATGGTTACATCTCGTGGTTACACGTCGTGGTTACACGTCATTGTTACACGTCATTGTTACACGTCATGGTTACACGTCATGGTTACATCTCGTGGTTATACGTCATGGATATACGTCATGGTTACACGTCATTGTTATACCTCGTGGTTCACGTCATTGTTACACGTCATTGTTACACGTCATTGTTACACGTCATGGTAACACGTCATGGTTACACCTCGTGGTTATACGTCATGGTTACACATCATGGTTACACGTCATTGTTATACCTCGTCGTTACACATCATGGTTACACGTCATTGTTACACGTCATGGTTACACATCATGGTTACACGTCATTGTTATACCTCGTCGTTACACATCATGGTTACACGTCATGGTTACACGTCATGGTTACACATCATGGTTACACGTCATGGCTACACGTCATGGTTACACCTCGTGGTTACACGTCATGGTTACACGCCATAGTTACATCTCATTATTACACGTCATAGTTACACCTCATGACTACACCTCATTGTAACACGTACGTCATGTTTACACCTCCTGATTACAAGTCATGGTTACACTAGTCATGGTTACACCTCCTGATTACAAGTCATCGTTACACCCCATGGTTTCCTTATTTCCTTGTGGTACCCCTTTATGGCAGTGGTTCCTTTGTCTGGTCGTAGATTGCTTGTGATGCCCTGGACGCTGTCCTTTGCTCCTGTGTGTCAGTGATAGGCCCGACTTTGGACGATCTCCTGGAAGAGCTAGAGGGCATTTCTGTAGCAAGAAACTCCTGATCATATGTCTCAGGTTCCTGATCTATCCATACATTTCCCTTTCTTCTAAAACAACATACCACTATCAGCAGAATTGGCGGGACTATGGTTAAAATAGTGGCGATCACGGCAAAGGCATAGGCGACGTGAAGATGTTTTCCGTGCGCGTTGTGGCCGTATACGGATATGCCAATCAGCAGGAAGAACACTGCAAACAAAAGCGCATCATTAATACAAAAGTTTATCTTCTTTTTATAGAAGATACAATGAGTGGTCGGGTGGCACAGTGGTAACACACTTGTCTTTCACCTAGCCGTCCGGGGTTTGATTCCCCGATCGGACGTGAAAAGGTATGGGTCACCTGCCCGACCACGTGGGTTATTCCCGCGTACTCCGGTTTATTCCAACAGAACAGTAAGACCCATCGCGCGCTTTCATCCGGGCCAACAAGAGATATTAATACGAGGTAACGTGTCACAATTGTTGTAAAATGAATAACGTCTACATAGTATATACAATATGGCATCACTGTGTGGAAGCCTGCTAATAAAAGATATATTAATCTGATTGAGTAATGAAAAACCAAACAACCCAGATAATTGACATAAAATCGAGTAACGATGAATGGACATAACTGGTCTTTTTATACAGCTACATGTAAAAAAAAAAAAGTTCTTTCTCATTGGACCTACATCGCCTGTCGCCTGAAGCTAAGGCGCATACCTTGGATAGATATTATCGAGGAGATATATAATTATAGTTTGACCTACCGATGACGAAGAGGGTGACGATGAAGATCATATGAAGTACGACTTTCCATTGTAGAAGGAGAAGATATAGCGTGAGCAGGATAGCCACAATAAACAGCAAGACCAACCCGAACATCTCGAATGTCCTCACTACGTCCAGCCATGCTAAAGGAAAGATATACAGAACATTATTAGAATTTGGTTTTAAATGCACAATAGCTACTCATCAAACATTGTGCTTCACACTTTATTACATAACACATTTTGTATGCGTCTTATTCCATGATAGGTGAATATCTATTTCTAGAGTATATGGTTAATACACAGCATGATTTATTCTTAGACTGACACCATGACATCCCTAACGGTAAGTTACACTAACACCAGGCAAGACATCTCTCCCGGTCAGTAACACCGACACCACGCATGACATCACTCATGGTCAGATCTCCTGACATCAGAAATGACATCTCTCCCGGTCAGTAACACCGACACCACGCATGACATCTCTCATGGTCAGTAACACTGACACCACTCATGACATCTCTCCTGGTCAGTTACACCGACACCACGCATGACATCTCTCATGGTCAGTAACACTGACACCACGCATGACATCTCTCCCGGTCAGTAACACTGACACCACGCATGACATCTCTCCCGGTCAGTAACACTGACACCACGCATGACATCTTTCATGGTCAGTAACACTGACACCACGTATGACATTTCTCATGGTCAGATCTCCTGACATCAGAAATGACATCTCTCCCGGTCAGTCACACTGATACCACGCATGACATCTCTCCCGGTCAGTAACACTGACACCACGCATGACATCTTTCATGGTCAGTTACACTGACACCACGTATGACATCTCTCCCGGTCAGTAACACCGACACCACGCATGACATCTCTCATGGTCAGATCTCCTGACATCATAAATGACATCTCTCCCGGTCAGTCACACTGACACCACGCATGACATCTCTCATGGTCAGATCTCCTGACATCAGAAATGACATCTCTCCCGGTCAGTCACACTGATACCACGCATGACATCTCTCATGGTCAGTAACACTGACACCACGTATGACATCTCTCCCGGTCAGTCACACTGACACCACGCATGACATCTCTCCTGGTCAGTTACACTGACACCACGCATGACATCTCTCATGGTCAGTAACACTGACACCACGCATGACATCTCTCATGGTCAGTAACACTGACACCACGTATGACATCTCTCCCGGTCAGTCACACTGACACCACGCATGACATCTCTCCTGGTCAGTTACACTGACACCGATAACGTTAAGTACCTGCATATCACTACCCAGCCTTACCTGGGATTGTCTTGTGCATCAGACAAATTGCGCCGCCATCATCATCGTCGTCTTCCATAATTTCACACGTTGAAAACAGTCCCCGTAGAATGCTTCCTTTCGTCATTGGCATCTTGTATCGTTCCCAATGGGGGAGACATACTGCCAGAAACTGGAACAGCAAAGCGATTATGCATAGTATGATTGCTGCCCAGACAAATCCTCGTTGTCTCTGCATGCCTGCGAAATTTCCAAAATTCTGTGATGGACGAACCTAAGAGTTAGCCAATATACCACTATCTACCTGTGAGGTGCCCTGTCACGTGCTGTCGTGTTTGTGTTACTAATAGAAATCCGTTTGTTGTTAGCGATTTGAGTTGTCGCTAAAATAATAGCGTCAGTACCAATAAATAATGCACGACAGCTTTGACGTTTTCGTTCCGCAAGACTTGTCACAGAGTGCATAGTTTTAGATGTCATGGATTTCATTCCAATTAAACCACGAGACATGTCAACTATTGCAGGTACTGGTGTCAAATTCGTGTTTTACAATCTTGTAATACAATGACGTTTCCAGTTACTAAACTTGGAATTTAATGCTGTTGTTATTCAGTAGAGAATATGTATACGGTGCCTGATTAAGGACATACAAAGTTAACTTAGTAACCTAAGGCTCTAAAATAGCTGTGTAAGGGCCATAGGTTAATAAGTTAGGGAGGATCCTAAGATGGTACATGTATGTCAGGGCCCTTGGTTACTAAGTTAGGGTCCTAAGATAGCTATGCTAGGGCCCTTGGTTACTAAGTTAGGGTCCTAAGTTAGCTATGCTAGGGCCCTTGATTACTAAGTTAGGGTTCTAAGATAGCAATGTTAGGAACCTTGGTTACTAAGTTAGGGTCTTTACATAGCTATGTTAGGGCCCTTAGTTACCAAGTTAAGAAGGGTCCTAAGATAGCTATGTCAGGGCCTTTGGTTACTAAGTTCGGGTCCTAAGATAACTATGTTAGGGCCCTTGGTTACCAAGTTAAGAAGGGTCCTAAGATAGCTATGTTAAGGCCCTTGGTTACCAAGTTAGGGTCCTAAGATAGCAATGTTAGGGCCCTTGGTTGCTAAGTTAGGGTCCAAAGATAGCTATGTTAGGGCCCTAGGTTACTATGTTAGGGTCCCAAGATAGATATGTTTGGCCCTTGGTTAAGTTAGGGTCCTAACATGTTAGGGCCCTAGGTAACTATGTTAGGGCGCTAAGATAGCTATGCTAAGGCCCTAGGTTACTAAATTAGGGTTCTTCACATTTTTAGAAAGGGGGGTTTAAAAAGGGGCATAGTAGCAAATGTATGACGAGTTATACTCAGAATAGCAATTTAAGTTACTCCTTAAATTTAATGGCAAAATACTTATTCTTCATTATTTATTTGCAGATTGAACGCTTTATATAAAAGCGTTCTTCTATTAAAATTTTGCGGGGATCAAAAATCCAAAGTTATTAACTTACACCAGAAATCAATACACATGTACCTGGGTGGAGACACAACGCCCCAGGCTTTTCTCGAAGAGCAAGAAATACACATTTTCAAAATTTCTGCCAAATTGGTTATTCATTTAAATTCTTGTGAAAACACCTGTATACACAATAAAGGTCTAGGTTTTTGACACAATTTTTTTTCAGATTCGTGTTTGCTAATAGGATTGACCATACTTTTGATAAATAGTACAAGAAAAACCTTAAACGAGATCAAGAAGTGACCTGAACGTGATTGCAATCGCAGAGGAGTGCATCCTGAATCAGTCACCGTAGTATATCCTATCGACCCCAGTATTGACGATATATGTACGGTTATGGCAGTGGTTATAGTACATATAAAATATAGAGGAAGGGTGTGTACACGTATGGTTATTACGGTTACCTTGCCAGTGTGTTAAAAACAAAACACTGTGTTACGACATGACCTTGAAAAATGAATTATTTATATCAGTTATTTTATCTTAGTTTATCGATTCACATTAACACCACCTATAACACAATAACTGATAAATACATTAACATGAAATTAGTGTACGCGTAACAAACAAGTAATCTACACCGAATAAGTCTCGTCTGAAGAGTTTTTATATCATCTACGTCTTGTAAACAACACACAAAGGCTCTTTTATCGATATAGTGTCTCAATATCTAACTTTGACACGCCAGATGTTGTATCCCGCTGCGGTACACCCTGTACAGTAACATCCGATACTGTTCTCTCAGATTTGTAGGTAGGGCGTTAATGATGTACAGTTACATCCTATACTGTTCTCTCAGATTTGTAGGTAGGGCGTTAATGATGTACAGTTACATCCGATACTGTTCTCTCAGATTTGTAGGTAGGGCGTTAATGATGTACATTTACATCCGATACTGTTCCCTTAGATTTGTAGGTAGGGCGTTAATGATGTACAGTTACATCCGATACTGTTCTCTCAGATTTGTAGGTAGGGCGTTAGTTCTCTCAGATTTGTAGGTAGGGCGTTAATGATGTACAGTTACATCCTATACTGTTCTCTCAGATTTGTAGGTATGGCGTTAATTCTCTAAGGTTTGTAGGTAGGGCGTTAATGATGTACAGTTACATCCGATACTGTTCCCTCAGATTTGTAGGTAGGGTGTAAATGATGTACAGTTACATCCGATACTGTTCTCTCAGATTTGCAGGCAGGGCGTTAATTCTCTCAGATTTGTAGGTAGGGCGTGAATGATGCACAGTTACATCCGATACTGTTCCCTCAGATTTGTAGGTAGGGCGTGAATGAATTACAGTTACATCCGATATTGTTCTCTCAGATTTGTAGGTAAGGCGTGAATGATGTACAGTTACATCCGATACTGTTCTCTCAGATTTGTAGGTAGGGCGTTAATGATGTACAGTTACATCCGATACTGTTCCCTCAGATTTGTAGGTAGGGCGTTAATGATGTACAGTTACATCCGATACTGTTCTCTCAGATTTGTAGGTAGGGCGTTAATGATGTACAGTTACATCCTATACTGTTCTCTCAGATTTGTAGGTAGGGCGTTAATGATGTACAGTTACATCCGATACTGTTCTCTCAGATTTGTAGGTAGGGCGTTAATGATGTACAGTTACATCCGATACTGTTCCCTCAGATTTGTAGGTAGGGCGTGAATGAATTACAGTTACATCCGATACTGTTCTCTCAGATTTGTAGGTAGGGCGTTAATGATGTACAGTTACATCCGATACTGTTCTCTCAGATTTGTAGGTAGGGAGTTAATTCTCTCAGATTTGTAGGTAGGGCATTAATGATGTACAGTTACATCCGATACTGTTCTCTCAGATTTGTAGGTAGGGCGTTACTTCTCTCAGATTTGTATGTAGGGCGTTAATGATGTACAGTTACATCCGATACTGTTCCCTCAGATTTGTAGGTAGGGTGTTAATGATGTACAGTTACATCCTATACTGTTCTCTCAGATTTGTAGGTAGGGCGTTAATAATGTACAGTTACATCCGATACTGTTCTCTCAGATTTGTAGGTAGGGCGTTACTTCTCTCAGATTTGTATGTAGGGCGTTAATGATGTACAGTTACATCCGATACTGTTCTCTCAGATTTGTAGGTAAGGCGTTAATGATGTACAGTTACATCCGATACTGTTCCCTCAGATTTGTACGTAGGGCGTTAATTCTCTCAGATTTGTAGGTAGGGCGTTAATGATGTACAGTTACATCCGATACTGTTCTCTCAGATTTGTACGTAAGGCGTTAATGATGTACAGTACCATTCGATACTGTTCACTCAGATTTGTAGGTAGGGCGTTAATGGTGTACAGTTACATCCAATACTGTTCTCTCAGATTTGTAGGTAGGGCGTGAATGGTGTACAGTTACATCCGATACTGTTCTCTCGGATTTGTAGGTAGGGCGTTAATGATGTACAGTTACATCCGAAACTGTTCCCTCAGATTTGTAGGTAAGGCGTTAATGATGTACAGTTACATCCGATACTGTTCTCTCAGATTTGTAGGTAGGGCGTGAATGATGTACAGTTACATCCGATACTGTTCTCTCAGATTTGTAGGTAAGGCGTTAATGATGTACAGTTACATCCGATACTGTTCTCTCAGATTTGTAGGTAGGGCGCTAATTCCCTCAGATTTGTAGGTAGGGCGTGAATGATGTACAGTTACATCCGATACTGTTCTCTCAGATGTGTACGTAGGGCGTTAATGATGCACAGTTACATCCGATACTGTTCTCTCAGATGTGTAGGTAGGGCGTTAATGATATACAGTTATATCCGATACTGTTCTCTCAGATTTGTAGGTAGGGCGTTAATTCTCTCATATTTGTAGGTAGGGCGTTAATGGTGTACAGTTACATCCGATACTGTTCCTTCAGATTTGTAGGTAGGGCGTTAATGATGTACAGTTACATCCGATACTGTTCTCTCAGATGTGTACGTAGGGCGTTAATGATGTACAGTTACATCCGATACTGTTCCCTCAGATTTGTAGGTAGGGCGTGAATGATGTACAGTTACATCCGATACTGTTCCCTCAGATTTGTAGGTAGGGCGTGAATGATGTACAGTTACATCCGATACTGTTCCCTCAGATTTGTAGGTAGGGCGTTAATGATGTACAGTTACATCCTATACTGTTCTCTCAGATTTGTAGGTAGGGCGTTAATGATGTACAGTTACATCCGATACTGTTCCCTCAGATTTGTAGGTAGGGCGTGAATGATGTACAGTTACATCCGATACTGTTCTCTCAGATTTGTAGGTAGGGCGTTAATGATGTACAGTTACATCCGATACTGTTCTCTCAGATGTGTAGGTAGGGCGTTAATGATGTACAGTTACATCCGATACTGTTCTCTCAGATTTGTAGGTAGGGCGTTAATGATGTACAGTTACATCCTATACTGTTCTTTCAGATTTGTAGGTAGGGCGTGAATGCATGAATGATGTACAGTTACATCCGATACTGTTCCCTCAGATTTGTAGGTAGGGCGTGAATGATGTACAGTTACATCCGATACTGTTCCCTCAGGTTTGTAGGTAGGGCGTTAATGATGTACAGTTACATCCGATACTGTTCTCTCAGATTTGTAGGTAGGGCGTTAATGATGTACAGTTACATCCGATACTGTTCTCTCAGATTTGTAGGTAGGGCGTTAATGATGTACATTTACATCCGATACTGTTCCCTCAGATTTGAAGGTAGGGCGTTAATGATGTACAGTTACATCCGATACTGTTCTCTCAGATTTGTAGGTAGGGCGTTAATGATGTACAGTTACATCCGATACTGTTCCCTCAGATTTGAAGGTAGGGCGTTAATGATGTACAGTTACATCCGATACTGTTCTCTCAGATTTGTAGGTAGGGCGTTAATGATGTACATTTACATCCGATACTGTTCCCTTAGATTTGTAGGTAGGGCGTTAATGATGTACAGTTACATCCGATACTGTTCTCTCAGATTTGTAGGTAGGGCGTTAATGATGTACAGTTACATCCTATACTGTTCTCTCAGATTTGTAGGTAGGGCGTTAATGATGTACAGTTACATCCGATACTGTTCTCTCAGATTTGTAGGTAGGGCGTGAATGAATTACAGTTACATCCGATACTGTTCCCTCAGATTTGTAGGTAGGGCGTTAATGATGTACAGTTACATCCGATACTGTTCTCTCAGATTTGTAGGTAGGGAGTTAATTCTCTTAGATTTGTAGGTAGGGCGTTAATGATGTACAGTTACATCCGATACTGTTCTCTCAGATTTGTAGGTAGGGCGTTACTTCTCTCAGATTTGTATGTAGGGCGTTAATGATGTACAGTTACATCCGATACTGTTCCCTCAGATTTGTAGGTAGGGCGTTAATGATGTACAGTTACATCATATACTGTTCTCTCAGATTTGTAGGTAGGGCGTTAATAATGTACAGTTACATCCGATACTGTTCTCTCAGATTTGTAGGTAGGGCGTTACTTCTCTCAGATTTGTATGTAGGGCGTTAATGATGTACAGTTACATCCGATACTGTTCCCTCAGATTTGTAGGTAGGGCGTTAATAATGTACAGTTACATCCGATACTGTTCTCTCAGATTTGTAGGTAGGGCGTTACTTCTCTCAGATTTGTATGTAGGGCGTTAATGATGTACAGTTACATCCGATACTGTTCCCTCAGATTTGTAGGTAGGGCGTTAATGATGTACAGCTATATCTTATACTGTTCCCTCAGGTTTTTAGGTAGGGCGTTAATGATGTACAGTTACATCCGATACTGTTCCCTCAGATTTGTACGTAGGGCGTTAATTCTCTCAGATTTGTAGGTAGGGCGTTAATGATGTACAGTTACATCCGATACTGTTCTCTCAGATTTGTACGTAAGGCGTTAATGATGTACAGTACCATTCGATACTGTTCACTCAGATTTGTAGGTAGGGCGTTAATGGTGTACAGTTACATCCAATACTGTTCTCTCAGATTTGTAGGTAGGGCGTGAATGGTGTACAGTTACATCCGATACTGTTCTCTCGGATTTGTAGGTAGGGCGTTAATGATGTACAGTTACATCCGAAACTGTCCCCTCAGATTTGTAGGTAAGGCGTTAATGATGTACAGTTACATCCGATACTGTTCTCTCAGATTTGTAGGTAGGGCGTGAATGATGTACAGTTACATCCGATACTGTTCTCTCAGATTTGTAGGTAAGGCGTTAATGATCTACAGTTACATCCTAAACTGTTCTCTCAGATTTGTAGGTAGGGCGTTAATGATGTACAGTTACATCCGATACTGTTCTCTCAGATTTGTAGGTAGGGCGCTAAATCCCTCAGATTTGTAGGTAGGGCGTGAATGATGTACAGTTACATCCGATACTGTTCTCTCAGATGTGTACGTAGGGCGTGAATGATGTACAGTTACATCCGATACTGTTCTCTCAGATTTGTAGGTAAGGCGTTAATGATCTACAGTTACATCCTAAACTGTTCTCTCAGATTTGTAGGTAGGGCGTTAATGATGTACAGTTACATCCGATACTGTTCTCTCAGATTTGTAGGTAGGGCGCTAATTCCCTCAGATTTGTAGGTAGGGCGTGAATGATGTACAGTTACATCCGATACTGTTCTCTCAGATGTGTACGTAGGGCGTTAATGATGTACAGTTACATCCGATACTGTTCTCTCAGATTTGTAGGTAGGGCGTTAATGATATACAGTTATATCCGATACTGTTCTCTCAGATTTGTAGGTAGGGCGTTAATTCTCTCATATTTGTAGGTAGGGCGTTGATGGTGTACAGTTACATCCGATACTGTTCCTTCAGATTTGTAGGTAGGGCGTTAATGATGTACAGTTACATCGGATACTGTTCTCTCAGATGTGTATGTAGGGCGTTAATGATGTACAGTTACATCCGATACTGTTCCCTCAGATTTGTAGGTAGGGCGTTAATGATGTACAGTTACATCCGATACTGTTCTCTCAGATTTGTAGGTAGGGAGTTAATTCTCTTAGATTTGTAGGTAGGGCGTTAATGATGTACAGTTACATCCGATACTGTTCTCTCAGATTTGTAGGTAGGGCGTTACTTCTCTCAGATTTGTATGTAGGGCGTTAATGATGTACAGTTACATCCGATACTGTTCCCTCAGATTTGTAGGTAGGGCGTTAATGATGTACAGTTACATCATATACTGTTCTCTCAGATTTGTAGGTAGGGCGTTAATAATGTACAGTTACATCCGATACTGTTCTCTCAGATTTGTAGGTAGGGCGTTACTTCTCTCAGATTTGTATGTAGGGCGTTAATGATGTACAGTTACATCCGATACTGTTCCCTCAGATTTGTAGGTAAGGCGTTAATGATGTACAGTTACATCCGATACTGTTCCCTCAGATTTGTACGTAGGGCGTTAATTCTCTCAGATTTGTAGGTAGGGCGTTAATGATGTACAGTTACATCCGATACTGTTCTCTCAGATTTGTACGTAAGGCGTTAATGATGTACAGTACCATTCGATACTGTTCACTCAGATTTGTAGGTAGGGCGTTAATGGTGTACAGTTACATCCAATACTGTTCTCTCAGATTTGTAGGTAGGGCGTGAATGGTGTACAGTTACATCCGATACTGTTCTCTCGGATTTGTAGGTAGGGCGTTAATGATGTACAGTTACATCCGAAACTGTTCCCTCAGATTTGTAGGTAAGGCGTTAATGATGTACAGTTACATCCGATACTGTTCTCTCAGATTTGTAGGTAGGGCGTGAATGATGTACAGTTACATCCGATACTGTTCTCTCAGATTTGTAGGTAAGGCGTTAATGATCTACAGTTACATCCTAAACTGTTCTCTCAGATTTGTAGGTAGGGCGTTAATGATGTACAGTTACATCCGATACTGTTCTCTCAGATTTGTAGGTAGGGCGCTAAATCCCTCAGATTTGTAGGTAGGGCGTGAATGATGTACAGTTACATCCGATACTGTTCTCTCAGATGTGTACGTAGGGCGTGAATGATGTACAGTTACATCCGATACTGTTCTCTCAGATTTGTAGGTAAGGCGTTAATGATCTACAGTTACATCCTAAACTGTTCTCTCAGATTTGTAGGTAGGGCGTTAATGATGTACAGTTACATCCGATACTGTTCTCTCAGATTTGTAGGTAGGGCGCTAATTCCCTCAGATTTGTAGGTAGGGCGTGAATGATGTACAGTTACATCCGATACTGTTCTCTCAGATGTGTACGTAGGGCGTTAATGATGTACAGTTACATCCGATACTGTTCTCTCAGATTTGTAGGTAGGGCGTTAATGATATACAGTTATATCCGATACTGTTCTCTCAGATTTGTAGGTAGGGCGTTAATTCTCTCATATTTGTAGGTAGGGCGTTGATGGTGTACAGTTACATCCGATACTGTTCCTTCAGATTTGTAGGTAGGGCGTTAATGATGTACAGTTACATCGGATACTGTTCTCTCAGATGTGTACGTAGGGCGTTAATGATGTACAGTTACATCCGATACTGTTCCCTCAGATTTGTAGGTAGGGCGTGAATGATGTACAGTTACATCCGATACTGTTCCCTCAGATTTGTAGGTAGGGCGTGAATGATGTACAGTTACATCCGATACTGTTCCCTCAGATTTGTAGGTAGGGCGTTAATGATGTACAGTTACATCCTATACTGTTCTCTCAGATTTGTAGGTAAGGCGTTAATGATGTACAGTTACATCCGATACTGTTCTCTCAGATGTGTAGGTAGGGCGTTAATGATGTACAGTTACATCCGATACTGTTCTCTCAGATTTGTAGGTAGGGCGTTAATGATGTACAGTTACATCCTATACTGTTCTTTCAGATTTGTAGGTAGGGCGTGAATGCATGAATGATGTACAGTTACATCCGATACTGTTCCCTCAGATTTGTAGGTAGGGCGTGAATGATGTACAGTTACATCCGATACTGTTCCCTCAGGTTTGTAGGTAGGGCGTTAATGATGTACAGTTACATCCGATACTGTTCTCTCAGATTTGTAGGTAGGGCGTTAATGATGTACAGCTATATCTTATACTGTTCCCTCAGGTTTTTAGGTAGGGCGTTAATGATGTACAGTTACATCCGATACTGTTCCCTCAGGTTTGTAGGTAGGGCGTTAATGATGTACAGTACCATTCGATACTGTTCTCTCAGATTTGTAGGTAAGGCGTTAATGATGTACAGTTACATCCGATACTGTTCCCTCAGGTTTGTAGGTAGGGCGTGAATGATGTACAGTTACATCCGATACTGTTCTTTCAGATTTGTAAGTGAAGCGTTAGTGATTCCTAAAAAGTGTTTTGGGCATTTCTTTATACTTATTTTTACTTATTTCCTCCTAAATTGTTCCTAGAAAGTACATGTACCTCCTTTTTGTTCTCCGAGTGTTCGTCACTGTGAGACCGGATATAGTCATATAATGGCAGTTATTTACTTCCGGCTTGAACTAAGCACCCAATGGGATGGATTTTACAGATGAAAAAAAAACAAAAAAACATCGACGTATATCGCAGACGGGTTCAATAGCCCTGTAGGCAAATGCTGTAAAGGCACATTTACTGTGACATTAAATGTGACAGTGACAATAAATGTGACTGTGACAATAAATGTGACAGTGGCAATAAATGTGACAGTGACAAGAAATGTGACAGTGGCAATAAATGTGACAGTGACAAGAAATGTGACAGTGACAAGAAATGTGACTGTGACAATAAATGTGACAGTGGCAATAAATGTGACAGTGACAATAAATGTGACATTGACAATAATGTGACAGTGATAAGAAATGTGACAGTGACAATAAATGTGACAGTGACAATAAATGTGACAGTGACAAGAAATGTGACGGTGACAAGAAATGTGACAGTGACAATAAATGTGACAGTGACAATAAATGTGACAGTGACAAGAAATGTGACGGTGACAAGAAATGTGACAGTGACAAGAAATGTGACGGTGACAAGAAATGTGACAGTGACAATAAATGCGACTGTGACAAGAAATGTGACGGTGACAAGAAATGTGACAGTGACCAGAAATGTGACATTGACAAGAAATGTGACAGTGACAAGAAATGTGACAGTGACAATAAATGTGACAGTGACCAGAAATGTGACAGTGACCAGAAATGTGACAGTGACAAGAAATGTGACAGTGACAAGAAATGTGACAGTGACAAGAAATGTGACAGTGACAAGAAATGTAACATTGACAATAATGTGACAGTGACAAGAAATGTGACTGACAATAAATTTTACAGTGACAAGAAATGTGACAGTGACAAGAAATGTGACAGTGACAAGAAATGTGACAGTGACCAGAAATGTGACTGACACTAAATGTTACAGTGACAAGAAATGTGACAGTGACAAGAAATGTGACAGTGACAAGAAATGTGACAGTGACAAGAAATGTGACAGTGACAAGAAATGTGACAGTGACCAGAAATGTGACAGTGACCAGAAATGTGACAGTGACAAGAAATGTGACAGTGACAAGAAATGTGACAGTGACCAGAAATGTGACAGTGACAAGAAATGTGACAGTGACCAGAAATGTGACAGTGACCAGAAATGTGACAGTGACAAGAAATGTGACAGTGACAATAAATGTGACAGTGACAAGAAATGTGACAGTGACAAGAAATGTGACAGTGACAATAAATGTGACAGTGACAAGAAATGTGACAGTGGCAATAAATGTGACAGTGACAAGAAATGTGACAGTGACAAGAAATGTGACAGTGACAAGAAATGTGACAGTGACAAGAAATGTGCCTGTTGGGCGACATTTCATTGAGATAGTACTTTTGAAAGTATGTACTGCCCTTCAATGACCTTTTTGTGTTTACAGGACATAAAACAAATCCAAACAAAACAAAAATGTGTTTTCAAAGATGGAGACCATGGCGACCATCTTTGATTGATGACCGATCAGAAAAACAGCAACTCTCTTCATCAGGACTGTCTTGGTATCATTCCACTCAAAGCTGAATCCCACTGGTTGAAAATGCACCGGTGGAACTTGAGATGACCTTTGAAATGTGAAGGCGCACGGCAAATGACGACGGACGAAGCACGATGGCTATAGGCTAGAGATTCATAGCTACATTAGCTAGTAACTCAAAGAAGCTTTTTTTCAAATGTCTCACTAGTACTTTACACAGTAGATATTTATTCAAATGCTTTGAACCAACAAAGACTGGGGCATTCATTAGACTTCAAGGAGTTACTTCTTCTTTAACTCAAAATCATTGTTATTAAGAACACGCTTTTCATCCACTGCAAAAACTACGATAAGTCATTATTACAGAAGAAATTGATTCTTTTTCATGAAGAAAACTGTGATACAAGTACATACAGTGGTTGTGGAATAAACTGGGAATTATTTCGTCAAACGACACTAGATGTACCTTTACCAAAAGACACTAGATGTACCTTTACCAAAAGACACTAGATGTACCTTTACCAAAAGACACTAGATGTACCTTTACCAATAGACACTAGATGTACCTTTACCAAAAGACACTAGATGTACCTTTACCAAAAGACACTAGATGTACCTTTACCAATAGACACTAGATGTACCTTTACCAATAGACATTAGATGTACCTTTACCAATAGACACTAGATGTACATTTACCAATAGACACTAGATGTACCTTTACCAAAAGACACTAGATGTACCTTTACCAATAGACACTAGATGTACCTTTACCAAAAGACACTAGATGTACCTTTACCAATAGACACTAGATGTATCTTTACCAATAGACACTAGATGTACCTTTACCAATAGACGGTAGATGTACCTTTACCAAAATACACGAGATGTACCTTTACCAAAATACACTAGATGTACCTTTACCAATAGACACTAGATATACCTTTACCAATAGACACTAGATGTACCTTTACCAATAGACACTAGATATACCTTTACCAATAGACACTAGATGTACCTTTACCAATAGACACTAGATGTACCTTTACCAATAGACACTAGATGTTCCTTTACCAATAGACACTAGATGTACCTTTACCAATATACACTTAATGTACCTTTACCAATAGACACTAGATGTACCTTTACCAATAGACACTTTATTAAACGGTCAGGTATGTCTGTATGGTCAGGTATGTATGTATGGTCAGGTATGTCTGTATGATCAGGTATGTCTGTATGGTCAGGTAGTTCTGTACGGTCAGGTATGTCTGTATGGTCGGGTATGTCTGTATAGTCAGGTATGTCTGTATGGTCAGGTATGTCTGTACGGTCAGGTATGTCTGTATGGTCAGGTATGTCTGTATAGTCAGGTATGTCTGTATAGTCAGGTATGTCTGTATGGTCGGGTATGTCTGTATAGTCAGGTATGTCAGTATGGCCAGGTATGTCTGTATGGTCAGGTATGTCTGTATGGTCAGGTATGTCTGTACGGTCAGGTATGTCTGTATGGTCAGGTATGTCTGTATGGTCAGGTATGTCTGTACGGTCAGGTATGTCTGTATGGTCGGGTATGTCTGTATGGTGAGGTATGTCTGTATGGTCAGGTATGTCTGTATGGTCGGGTATGTCTGTATGGTCGGGTATGTCTGTACGGTCAGGTATGTCTGTACGTTCAGGTATGTCTGTACGGTCAGGTATGTCTGTATAGTCAGGTATGTGTGTATGGTCGGGTATGTCTGTACGGTCAGGTATGTCTGTGCGGTCAGGTATGTATGTATGGTCAGGTATGTCTGTATGGTCGGGTATGTCTGTATGGTCGGGTATGTCTGTATGGTCGGGTATGTCTGTACGGTCAGGTATGTCTGTATGGTCGGGTATGTCTGTATGGTCAGGTATGTCTGTATGGTCAGGTATGTCTGTATGGTCAGGTATGTCTGTATGGTCAGGTATGTCAGTATGGTCAGGTATGTCTGTATGGTCAGGTTTGTCTGTATAGTCGGGTATGTCTGTATGGTCGGGTATGTCTGTATGGTCGGGTATGTCTGTATGGTCCGGTATGTCTGTATGGTCAGTTATGTCTGTATGGTGAGGTATGTCTGTATGGTCAGGTGAGTCTGTATGATCATGTTTGTCTGTATAGTCAGGTAAGTCTGTATGGTCGGGTATGTCTGTACGGTCAGGTATGTCTGTACGGTCAGGTATGTCTGTACGGTCAGGTATGTCTGTATGGTCGGGTATGTCTGTATGGTGAGGTATGTCTGTATGGTCAGGTATGTCTGTATGGTAAGGTATGTCTGTACGGTCAGGTATGTCTGTACGGCCAGGTATGTTCAGGTATGTCTGTACGGCCAGGTAAAATATCGGTGTTTCGTCGTATGTGTGATTCTACCACACGACGGTATTAAATAGTTTAAAACATACGATGAAGTACCGTCCCGAGAGTCAGATTTTTGAAATGCCGTCAAAACATCAGAAATCACTTACAACTAGTCTGTATGATGTACACGACTACTACTCAGTCTACTACAACCACGAGCCAAGAAAGATAACTGCAAATAATTATTAAGCGAGTTTCTATCGATTATCCAAACATGGCGTGCATTGTGATTCCAGATACGATAAAACTAGACCAGCTTTCACATATGTTTATCGTGAAGGAGAATGACGATAATCTAGTAGGTACATATACACACAGGAATACTTCCCCTTTTTGTTGAGGTGTGGGGCGGGAAAAGGGGTATATGTTAAAAATTGCAGCTTCTTTCCATTAATACAATTTAGATAAAGGTGTATACATACATGCACATGTATTACAAAATCATCACATCTAAAGACTCAAAACTGTACCTACAAAAAGTGATTTTATGTTTGTGACGTCGTATTAGTGTTATTGTCGCTCACCTGTTTCCTATATATTATTTTTCTTCTCTCTCGTTCAAATGTTTCTTCTGTTCCTGCTGTTGTCTTCTTTGACTCGGAGACATGTTATGTTTTATTTCCAATGTCTCCCTTGGATGACCTAGATTTTTGAGTGTTTAGACCATTACGTCCCCGACACAGCAAAGTCATTGTGAATACCATACATTTAAGTCTTACAAACTAAACCACCTACAAATGTATATCTGTATATATTGGCGTTATATTCCACTTGGTCACATTATACTGTTAAGGAGCAAGTCAAACTAATCCCACATTTCAAACCAAACGTCAGTACCGTTAGTACCGTTAGTACCGTTTACAGGAACAACAGGGGATACCGACATATCAACAAAACCGTAATTCTAACTCAAAATTAAAAAACGAGTGCAAAATGCAAACGAAATTCAATGGGACAAGAGGGTTCAGAACAAGACGAGGAGTTCCGAAAGGTCAAGCGTCATCACTTAGGCCAAACGTTTGTTAAGTTAGGCATTAGGGAACGTTATTCCTGTAGAAAGTATTTACAGTACTTTTGACAGGAGTAAATTCCTCGACAATCAGGGGTGTTTGACGGGAAAATATTGCAGTTATCAATAAATATCAAAACACAGAATCGATACGGTGTCACTCGTGTAGTGTTCGTGTCAAGTGATATATTTGTCTTTCTGCTTTACAATTACGATAGAGAACACTTAATTCTAGATTCCTGCACAAAACGGTGAATATTTATGCAACATAAATTTGCAAATAAATTTCCACTGGGACAATAAAAATGAAATAGCTTTGTTTTCGGAACGAGATAATGGTACCGTTTCAAGATCAAAAAACTTACGCAATTACATTAAATGCCTTTTTCGTGCTTGCTGGCATGGTTAACGGCACTGCTATACGGTGAAATTTGAATATGTATATATCAATTCCAAACACGTTCAAACTGAAACAACGGAAATGAAAAAAAAACGGACATTAAATCAATATTGATCTACTGGAGAGTTGGAGACGGGATCGATTATATGTCCTGGGCCTCGTCATGGCTTCCAACACTGTATAGATACACGCCGATCACATAGATCATCTCACCTATAGCTTGTCGTCACCTCAATCTAAGGTGTTACATTGCTGACACCAAACACTTTAAGCGGCATGATAACGTTACGGATTTCATTTACTATCAGAAATAAAATGGAGTACATGGTATTTTAAAGTTTTCGTCGAAATATGCCTCTAAATCATTAAACACAATTAAATATCCCCCTAAAGAAGTTTATTAAATGTTAAGCTTTCGATTTAAATATTTTAAACATTTTGACTTAGAACATATCCGGTCCCGGAGAAAATTAATTACTTGGTTGATATTGTGTTCAGTTTTCATCCATATCCACTAACTTTGCTAATTGATCATTATATCTATCAGTAACTATGTGTTGATAGGCTCCCTGGTGAAATGTGTACATACACTGTTGAATGTATGTATTTCAATTAATTAAACATTAAACGGGAAACATTGAAATATGTTGACTGAATATGAGTTAAAACGTGGATCAATATTAGAGAATCCAGGTAATGGTTTATTCAAAGACTCTTCGATTGCTGCTTAATTGTCTCGGGACGCTACAAGTGTATGGTACTATCATTCAGGTGTGTAGTATGTCGAACTAGCACCGTCTCAATCTAGGCAAACAATCACCATCTCGCTGATGACGTTACAGAGCGAGATTTTGGTGAATATCACAGTATAAGATAAATAGAGGTTCCCCAACGAGTGGAGATTGTTTATCATTTTTATCCAACTCTCGTTAGTTAATTTTCTAATTTTGAAAAGACACGAGCATTTAGCGAGTGTCTTTTCAAAATTAGAAAATTAACTAACGAGAGTTGGATAAAAATGATAAACAATCGTCACGAGTAGGGGAACTTGTTTATCCCATAACTTCTTTACTTACAAATGTAAGCATGTCAAGTTCAAATTCTCCCAACGTAGCAACTAAATTCCGTGAACCAAATCACTACGGGACAAAATATAGTTCGTTATGAACGAAAGCTTATCATCTATTTTAGATGCACGACTCATATCTTCTGTACTATATTTGTAAATGATATTATTTTACAAAACGAAATATAAGTTTGAAAGTCCTTGTATCTGTGTAATTTATTAATAGGTAACTTGTTTAAATAACTCCGCTCGAAATATTCGAAGACGACACCGTCATCGATATCGCGAAGTCGAACGTCACCGCTGAATATTAGACTAATCATGTCAGATTCAATTATCGGTCCTTTCCTGGATTTCGTAGGTATGCTATTACTGGTTATTGTGATGTTAAATGTTCATTCTGAGATTTATTCATTCAAGACATCGTGCATTTCAACAAATATTTCGGAAACCGAGCTTGAGTGTTGAGCAAGCCTAACAGTTATGTAGTTTACGTTTGTCAGTGTGTTTACACGAAATCTGATTCTCGTCAGTTTACTGACATGAGACAAATGTTTGAAGATGATTTTTAAATTTCTGTGTTTGGGATAAATATATTCGTAATAAAGGTAAGTGGAATGATAAGAAAACTTGTGTTTTTTCGTTGATTTTTTTTCTGTTCCGTACCGAATGACACCCAACTAAAAGGGAAGCTGCCAAACAGTTACGTTAGATGGTGCGACCGTTTCATTCAAATGACTACGATTTAGAGACAGCGATATAACCATTTTGTATTACATTTGTTCATTGTTTTGATAATTGCATTCATTGCTATCAGGATCCGCTGCATATCTAGAATCAAGGGGGGGGGGGGGGGGGGGGGGGGGGGTCAGTTTTAATTCGCTACTTGTAGGCCTATAACCGATGCAATATCTCGCCTCCGTCGTCTATTTTACCATCATCAAATTATATTTCGTACGACTCAAACCCCAGATTAATCGACATTTCCATGAGGACACCCGGGGACCCCTCTCATCCAGTTTAATATGCTAATGTTGAGCACCAAAAAATCCACAAAACGTGTCCATGCTGATCTTTTGAAGACAGACGGCAAAAAAAAAGAGAAGATAAGTGAGAGTAGTAAAAATAGTCCGTGGTCAAAGGCCAGAGGTTAGCCAATCAGATTCGTTGGAGGTCACAAATGACCAATCGGAGGCTTAGAAAGTGGTTACACACTGCGGTGTGTAAACAAAAACAATAACACACTGCTACGAATTTTATCACGTGCCATATCAGTTGTGAAACAAGCGTGGTTATGGGATAAATATGTATGCATATTAAAGTATTGGCGATAACGTTGCATAGCAAGATTTTTGTATATAGTATCGCAATAGGCATATCAAAATCACGATAACAACTTTATATAGCGAGATATTAGTAGACAGCATCTCCAAAGGCATATCACAACCTTGTCGATAACTTAATAAAGCGAGATCACCGTATAAAGTACAAGTATTGTCTCTTGATCTTGTTTAAAAGAGAGATCTAAGCAAACATGATCCAAATGGGCATGACACAATCTCGTTGTGGCGTTGTGGCGCGAGGTCAAATCACACGTGATTATAATGGTTAAACCTCATTGTATAAAGCAATGAAGTGAGATTTCAGTATTAAGTATATATTATGCTGTTTCAGACTGGATTAACACATATGCGTGTATGAACATCACAACCAAGCCCGAAGACTTTATAGCGCTCACTACTCATTACCGGTTTCGCACTAATACTCGTTTGGGGACGCATTAGAATAAGGTCAGACGTTTGAAAGAAAACAATACCAAAACAACCCTCTAGCACTGAACATTCAAACTGTTCTGTTTCTGTAAACAGGAATTCTGCGTCGTTAATTTTATTAAAATTCCTCGGATTCCAGTTTCATCAATATCCCTAAACTTAAGGATATTTTTTACCTTAAAATTTCCTCAGAAATCATTACGAAAAGGTCCTTATACTGAGGTCCAATGATCCAATAACGCTAGGGAGACATGTACACTAAAGAACGCTGATGGTAGCCTTGGTTTTGGAGGGAGACATGTACACTAAAGAACGCTGATGGTGGCCTTGGTTTTGGAGGGAGATATGTACACTAAAGAACGCTGATGATGACCTTGGATTTGGAGGGAGACATGTACACTAAAGAACGCTGATGGTGGCCTTGGATTTGGAGGGAGACGTGTAAACTAAGGAACGCTGATGGTGGCCTTGGTTTTGGAGGGAGACATGTACACTAAAGAACGCTGATGGTGGCCTTGGTTTTGGAGGGAGATATGTACACTAAAGAACGCTGATGATGACCTTGGATTTGGAGGGAGACATGTACACTAAAGAACGCTGATGGTGGCCTTGGTTTTGGAGGGAGACATGCTCACTAAAGAACGCTGATGATGACCTTGGTTTTGGAGGGAGATATGTACACTAAAGAACGCTGATGATGACCTTGGATTTGGAGGGAGACATGTACACTAAAGAACGCTGATGGTGGCCTTGGTTTTGGAGGGAGACATGCTCACTAAAGAACGCTGATGATGACCTTGGTTTTGGAGGGAGATATGTACACTAAAGAACGCTGATGATGACCTTGGATTTGGAGGGAGACATGTACACTAAAGAACGCTGATGATGACCTTGGATTTGGAGGGAGACATGTACACTAAAGAACGCTGATGATGACCTTGGTTTTGGAGGGAGATATGGACACTAAAGAACGCTGATGATGGCCTTGGTTTTGGAGGGAGATATGGACACTAAAGAACGCTGATGATGACCTTGGTTTTGGAGGGAGATATGTTCACTAAGGAACGCTGATGATGACCTTGGATTTGGAGGGAGATATGTACACTAAAGAACGCTGGTGATGACCTTGGATTTGGAGGGAGATATGGACACTAAAGAACGCTGATGATGACCTTGGATTTGGAGGGAGATATGGACACTAAAGAACGCTGATGATGACCTTGGTTTTGGAGGGAGATATGTTCACTAAGGAACGCTGATGATGACCTTGGATTTGGAGGGAGATATGTATACTAAAGAACGCTGATGACGGACTTGGATTTGGAGGGAGATATGTACACTAAAGAACGCTGATGATGACCTTGGTTTTGGAGGGAGATATGGACACTAAAGAACGCTGATGATGACCTTGGTTTTGGAGGGAGATATGTTCACTAAGGAACGCTGATGATGGCCTTGGTTTAGGAGGGAGATATGTACACTAAAGAACGCTGATGATGGTCTTGGTTTTGGAGGGAGATATGTACACTACGGAACGCTGATGATGACCTTGGTTTCGGATGAAGAAGACATGTACACTACGGAACGCTGGTGATGACCTTGGTTTTGGAGGGAGATATATACACTAAGTTACGCTAATGATGACCTTGGTTTTGGAAGAAAACATGTACATTAACATGCTTATAAAACATGTAACCCAACAGATCGATGAATATCATTAAAGTAGATGACATTAATTTGTTATTGTTGATATGAATCCCTATAGCAACCTAATCCCTGAACGACACAAAACATCTAAATATGGCCTAGATAGATGTTTTATATCCCCAATGGGTTGTTATCTAGTATAGACATTTTAATGCATTAAATGATCTAGCCGGAGTCTCGCATCAGTTGCCTCCAACACAACATTCGGCTTTGTTGATGAGTGCCTTATCCTAAACGCGTTGTTATGGTCAACTTTGTCTTCATTTCATATCTTAATCATATATTTCTAATAGACTTGCAAAAAAGAGTAAAATGTAATTTGAAGACTAATCAAGGTATCTATATTTCTATATTGACTACACGTTATATATTTCACAGAATCTCTCGTACAAAAGTATGAACTTCATCTACTATACACCACATACAAAAAAAATCTACCAGCATCACAGGTAGCAATTGCTGATGTAATCTTGCTTGTAACAAGCATTTTTGTTCGCTTAAGAATTTATTAGCGCATAACGAAACAAACGACGTCGTTTTTTGACTGGCTGAAAAATAATTCGTCAATAAAAGTTGATTTTCGCAGGGACAGCGAAGGAAAATATATTATATGTATCCTTAACACAAAAACATATTCAAGTTAATCTTTAACTTAACATCTAGCATAATAAATCTACCAGGATCACACATAAACAAATATGAACTTAACCCAATATACTCAACAATATAATAATTCTATCAGCATCACAGATAAAAAGCATGTATGAACGCAACATACCACACAGTGTAATAAATATACCAGGATCAGAGATATAGAGGATATCTAACAGTGTATAACAGCCACACGAGTGAAACATATTTGGTATTACTGAAGATACTGTTAGATATTCTGTTTATTATATTGTATAGCGAAATATGCCGATGCAGCTCAATCTCTCCCAGAATTCATTGCGGCCTCCTGTCAACGAATCACAAATGTACGCCAAATCGTGACGTTCTGTATTCTATCTTGCAATGTGACGTTATATAACATGACGGAGAGCTATATGCAAATCTTTATGTTCCCCATTGTCGTTCGTAAGCGGTGTTCTGATTGATCAAATCAGAAAAAAAGCAATTTTTCACTGGTGACAAAATATCAGAAAAAGTGATATTTTTCACTTGTGATAAATATTACTTTTATACAATGAATAATTTTCAATATTTCACTGGTAAAATGTAATAAAAACAAGTATGAACTTAATGAAGGCGTATTTCACCATAGAAAGGTAACGGAATGGCACAAAGGCTTTGTATCCAAACATTATAACATTCAATATATGACGACAGGAATCGATTAAAAAAACTTAAATATTCTAAATACAGAATCAACACTTAACTTTGGGATTTTATTAGTATATAATCGAAAAGAGAAAAAAAAACGTATAACAACGAAAACAGTTGAAATGAAAAATTAATATAGTACATTAGTATAGTGGTGTTATCTAACCAGAACGCCTAGAAATGGCTTTTCCACTGAGGTGGTACCCATTTATGTTTCTTTTTCTTTCTGGGTTTAGTACTTGAATCATCACCTGTTGTTCCAGTGTTATTTGTATTGGCGTCCGATTCTGACTTTGGTCGTTTACCATCGTCCTTTCTGTTGTTGGTTTGGTTATCATTATAACTGAGTATCCTTGGTTTCCTTTGTTGTTTATTGCTGCCGTCTGGCAGATCATTGTCATTTCTATCAGGTTTTGGTGACGGATTCCTACCAGTAAAAACATTGTTCTTGCTTGGACTTTTTACTGGGTTCCTAGCCTGTTTGTCATCTGCCTCTGGTATTTCGGCTCTGTGTCTCCGCGGTGCTATGGGTTCATCTTCAACTCTTCCGGGCCGTATTGGAGTTTCGCCTCCATTTGTCAGTGATGGTATTGGGGTTTCATCCCTATTTGTCCCGTGACGGTATTGGGGACTCGTCTCCATTTGCACGTGACGATATGGGTTTTTTGCCTCCATTTGTCCGTGAAGCTAATGGTTTCTTACCGCCATTTGCTCTTGACGGTAACGGTGTTTCATTTGTCGGCGATGTTGATAACAGTTCAACATTATTTGACCATGGCGATTCCGGTGTATTGTCTATTTGATCCTGACGTTGTTCATCGTTGTAGACCAAATCATTGTCGACGTCATTATCAATGGCATCCTCATCGTTTTCAGACATTCTGTCACCTTTATTGTTCGTTGTTAAACCGAAGTAGTTATCTGAAGGTTGAACTTTGGACGAGTCGTCATTGGTGGCCGGACGCGCCTCTAACACATCGTGTTTTCGTTGCTGTACGTCGTCTTCACGGTTTGTTATGGTGTCTTTCCCGTCGTCAGGAAATTGCTGTGAACGGATAACTGCATTAGAAGGATTTACACGGTCAGTTTGCTGAACCGTCCTTGGTTTTGGTCTTTGGTTCTTGCTTTGAGCAACACCTGTTTTTATTTTCCGTTTCGCAACGCATTTATCACACAACTTAGTGTCACCAAGTTTACAATCACACAAGTAGTCTTCGCTCCGCCCGTTGTTTTGCTCTGTTGGATTTTTCTCCTTTGACTTGGTTTGTGTGGTATGTTTACAGCTACAACAATACACAGACTCTGGACAGGGTGAGTGAGGACCCTGACTTACACTGAAGACGTTGGCTACAAGTACCCGGCCGCAATAAACTGGTGTAGATTTATGGTAATTCCATTTCCGGTTCCGTTCTCCGTCGTCATGTTCCGGTGTCATACACGTAGACCTATTGTTCAAATCTGGTTGGTATCTGTCGTGGGTTGCTCCAATCATCACAACCTGTCCAGTCTTAGTACCATGTACATGTGTTATATTAGTATGTTCTGACGCTTGTGTTCGCTCTTGCTTTGTCCGAGTACTCAATGTCGCTATTTCGTCTTGTCGCAGTGAGGTGATTGACGTTGATTTGTCAATATATATAAGTCGTTGGTATGAATCCCGTCCACATGAGTCACATACTGTATTCTCGAGTGTCCTTTTCATCTCCCTTTGTTGCCTTTTCTTCTTGTCGGAACGACAACATTTACAGCACGTAAAGAAACAGCAGAAGCCACAGCATTTACAACACGGCTCCCTTTCCTCATCATGGAACGGTTTGACTGGAGTTTGATGCGAGATTTTGGTTGGAGATCTGGTGTATTCCGTACGTATTTCACTCTCTGGTCGTACTTTACACGAGCTTTTCCATGAGAGTTGTGAAGATCTTCTTGTAACTATGGTTTCGTCGTCAGACCATGCCTTAGTCGGTTCTCGTTCGATCACAAGAGAAGTTGTTCTCGTTGACTCTCTGTGCATCACCTTTCTGTGAGGGTCATTATCATGTGTGCTCCATCTCTGGCAACATTTGCAGCAGGAACATCCAACAACAAGTAAAATGGCGGCAATCAGCGCAAGTATGGCGGCGATTACTGCCAGACTGAAGGATACGTGGAGGAGCCCCGTATGAGTATTTGCTCCATAAATGATAAGGCCAATAAGGATTAACACAACTGCAATGAATAATAAATAAAAGACTTAATGGTTACCATAGTGACAACATTTTCATCAAATAAAAACGGTAACTTAGAGGATGTATATCGGACCAATATTTAAAAGATGCGAAAGCTATTGAATCATGACGTCATGTTTGATTGTTTGCTGAGGTCCATTTGAATTTCCACAGTTTGACTCCCTAGATTCTTTGAAGGACGAGGTAGCTATTTATGAATTTATTCATTTGACATGTTTAACTTCCGCTATTATGACATTACAGCCTTTAAAACATGTCCGCTATCATGGCATTACAGCCTTTCAGCTGAGGAATGTAGCTGTTTGATTCTGTTTTATATATATAAATGGTATGAGTAAATTCAAATTCCATAAGTAAATTTTTGCTAGCAAATATAAATCTTGTTTCTAATTTCTATAAGTAGATTTTGATTTTTGTTATTTTTTTAATTACGAGGACTGATTGATAAGCTGTGAGTCTCATATTGAAGGTTATGAATTTTGTCGGACATGTTTTATTTTTCAAAATAATCCCCTTCAGTATCTATACACTTCATGCCAGCAGTGTTTAAGGGCCTCAATGCCACTTTTATAAAACTCCTTTTCTCGGCTGTTCATAAAGTCATCCACTGCATGTTAGGGTTAGGGTGCCTGAAATAGCTGCTTTCGGTTTTTAAAATAGATCAAAGTCTGATGGAGCGATATCAGGTGAATAAGGCGGATGCTCAAACAATTTTAAGCCAACATCGTGAATAGCAGCCATGGCGATGACAGACTCTTTTACCCTAACCCTAACCAAGTTTGTCCATTTTGCAAAAGCCACTTGTCTTGTTTACTTTAGAGTGCTACCCCGTCGGCATAAACTAACTAAATGAGACCAGTCCTTGGGTACAGGGCCCAATATATTCAGAGAATAGTAGGACTTTAAAAGAAACATCCTTGAGTACCTCCTTTCCATACTAGGCCCACAACTTATCAATCAACCCTCGTATTATTAGTAAACTAGTTATTGGTAGGTATATGTTTAAGGTTACTGTTCACTAGTGTGTCTAAAGTAGGGTCCTTAAAGGATTTGATAAGGTCTAGAAAAGTGTTTCCCCTGACGCTAGGCAATCTCGGAAAATGTATTATTGTTATTGATAATTCATTAATATGTCAGAACACTTGTTACATGAACCGGAACACCGTAAATATTAAATCGGTCCTCAGTAGTTAAACAAACATATTAATATAGTATATACAATACATACTAATGGTACGTACACTGTTGATTGTCTATACTGAGTTATATTACATATATGACTCTATATAAAACATGAGTATTGCTATAAATGATATATATGAATGTCTTGGTTTACACAACTACACTACACTATAAGTGACGTTGTAAGTATCTATATGATTAACTTACCGATCATTAAGAGGGTTACGACCGTCATACCGTGAAGAATTTCCTTCCATGATATGTCCAGAAGATACACAAATATTGCTATAACTGCCAGTAACAAGAGGATTAATGCCATCATCTCCAACGTTCTGACGATGAACAGCCATACTGAAATAAGTATATCAAATAAGTGTATCAAATAAGTGTATCAAATAAGTGTATCAAATAGGTGTATCAGTAAAATTTATCAAATAAGTGTATCAAATAAGTATATCAAATAAGTGTATCAAATAAGTATATCAAATAAGTATATCAAATAAGTATATCAAATAAGTGTATCAAAAAAGCGTATCAAATATGTGTATCAAATAAGCGTATCAATAAAATTCATCCAATAGGTGTATCAAATAAGAGTTTCAATCAAATGTATCAAAAACGTGTAACATTAAGTGTATAAAATAAGTACATTAAGTACGTATAAGAATTAAGTGTATCAAATAAGCAAATCAAATATCTGTATCAATAACGTAGATGTTTGTATGTCAATTTAGTGTGCTTCAAACAGGTGAACGTATAATTGTTTTCATAAAATAAAACCCATTCATTTATCAGGTTGTTTAGCTATGCTGTGTGTTTTATTTGGACAATCTTTCATTCAAATCCACATGAGTAATTGTGGTGATAATTACAAAGTAATAAGAAAATGTAGCATATATAATACAGCTTTTTCCAATAAAGCAAGAACATAAGTATGCAACCCACATTATACTGTATTTTGTTTCAAACTTCTGTTATTGCTGACATCTTCGTCATGCAAATAGTTAACTGGGATTATTACTATCAATAGTTAACTGGGATTATTACTATCAATAGTTAACTGGGATTATTACCATCAATAGTTAACTGGGATTATTACCATCAATAGTTAACTGGGATTATTACCATCAATAGTTAACTGGGATTATCACCATCAATAGTTAACTGGGATTATCACCATCAATAGTTAACTGGGATTATCACCATCAATAGTTAACTGGGATTATCACCATCAATAGTTAACTGGGATTATCACCATCAATAGTTAACTGGGATTATTACTAATAATAAATATATGTTAACTTCATTTATTTTACAACAATTGCGAAACAAGTTATAGTAACTGATATTAATCACGCTTGTTGGCCCGAATGGAAGCGCGCGATTGGTTTTACTGTGGGAGGAAACCGAAAGCCTAGGTGAAAGGCAGGTGTGTTACCACTGTGCCACCCGACCACTATTACTTATAATATCTAACTGAGACTAGTACTAACAACAGTTAATTGGGATAAGTACTAATAATAATTAACTGGTATTTAATTCTACATGTAATAATAGTTTACTTGGACTAGTACTAATAATAGTTAACTGCTATTTATTGCTAATTATAGTTAACGAGTATTTATTACTAATAATAGTTAATTGGGATTAGTACTATTGCTAATTAACTTGGATCATTACTAACAATAATTAACTGATACTTATTACTAATAGCAGTTAACTGGAAATATTGCTTATACTAGTTCACTGGTATTTATTACAAATAATAGTTAACACAATAGTTAACTTTGACTAGTACTTACAACAGTTAACCTGGACTAGGACTTATAATACTTAACTTGGACTAGGACTTACATTACTTAACTTTGACTAGTACTTACAATAGTTAACTTTGACTAGTACCTACAATTGTTAACTTTGACTAGTACTTACAATTGTTAACTTTGACTAGTACTTACAATAGTTCACTTTGACTAGTACTTACAATAGTTAACTTTGACTAGTACTTACAATAGTTTACTTGGACTAGGACTTACAATACTTAACTTGGACTAGTACTGACCATACTTAACTTTGACTAGTACTTACAATAGTTAACTTTGACTAGTACTTACAATAGTTCACTTTGACTAGTACTTACAATAGTTAACTTTGACTAGTACTTACAATAGTTAACTTTGACTAGTACTTACTAGTACTTACAATACTTTACTTTGACTAGTACTTACAATACTTTACTTTGACTAGTACTTACAATACTTAACTTTGACTAGTACTTACAATTGTTAACTATGAATAGTACTTACAATTGTTAACTTTGACTAGTACTTACAATAGTTAACTTTGACTAGTACTTACAATAGTTAACTTTGACTAGTACTTACAATACTTAACTTTGACTAGGACTTACAATAGTTAACTTTGACTAGTACTTACAATAGTTAAGTTTAACTAGTACTTACAATAGTTAACTTTGACTAGTACTTACAATTGTTAACTTTGACTAGTACTTACAATAGTTAACTTTGACTAGTACCTACAATTGTTAACTTTGACTAGTACTTACAATTGTTAACTTTGACTAGTACTTACAATAGTTCACTTTGACTAGTACTTACAATAGTTAACTTTGACTAGTACTTACAATAGTTAACTTTGACTAGTACTTACAATACTTAACTTTGACCAGTACTTACAATAGTTAACTTTGACTAGTACTTACAATAGTTAACTTTGACTAGTACTTACAATACTTAACTTTGACCAGTACTTACAATTGTTAACTTTGACTAGTACTGACCATACTTAACTTTGACTAGTACTTACAATATTTAACTTTGACTAGGACTTACAATAGCTTACTTTGACTAGTACTTACTAGTACTTACAATAGTTAACTTTGACTAGTACTTACAATAGTTAACTTTGACCAGTACTTACAATAGTTTACTTGGACTAGGACTTACAATACTTAACTTGGACTAGTACTGACCATACTTAACTTTGACTAGTACTTACAATAGTTCACATTGACTAGTACTTACAATAGTTCACATTGACTAGTACTTACAATAGCTTACTTTGACTAGTACTTACAATACTTAACTTTGACTAGTACTTACAATAGTTTACTTGGACTAGGACTTACAATACTTAACTTGGACTAGTACTGACCATACTTAACTTTGACTAGTACTTACAATAGTTAACTTTGACTAGTACTTACAATAGTTCACTTTGACTAGTACTTACAATAGTTAACTTTGACTAGTACTTACAATAGTTAACTTTGACTAGTACTTACTAGTACTTACAATACTTTACTTTGACTAGTACTTACAATACTTTACTTTGACTAGTACTTACAATACTTAACTTTGACTAGTACTTACAATTGTTAACTATGAATAGTACTTACAATTGTTAACTTTGACTAGTACTTACAATAGTTAACTTTGACTAGTACTTACAATAGTTAACTTTGACTAGTACTTACAATACTTAACTTTGACTAGGACTTACAATAGTTAACTTTGACTAGTACTTACAATAGTTAAGTTTAACTAGTACTTACAATAGTTAACTTTGACTAGTACTTACAATTGTTAACTTTGACTAGTACTTACAATAGTTAACTTTGACTAAGACTTACAATTGTTAACTTTGACTAGTACTTACAATAGTTAACTTTGACTAGTACTTACAATACTTTACTTTGACTAGTACTTACAATACTTAACTTTGACTAGTACTTACAATACTTAACTTTGACTAGTACTTACAATACTTAACTTGGCCTAGTACTTACAATAGTTAGCTTTGACTAGTACTTACAATAGTTAACTTTGACTAGGACTTACAATAGTTAACTTTGACTAGGACTTACAATAGTTAACTTTGACTAGTACTTACAATAGTTAACTTTGACTAGTACTTACAACACTTAACTTTGACTAGTACTTACAATAGTTAACTTTGACTAGTACTTACAATAGTTAACTTTGACTAGTACTTACAATAGTTAACTTTGACTAGTACTTACAATAGTTAACTTTGACTAGTACTTACAATAGTTAACTTTGACCAGTACTTACAATAGTTAACTTTGACTAGGGCTTACGGTGGTTATTTCGACCAGGACTTACAACAGCGAAGTGGGATTTGGACTTATGATAGTAAAGATAACACAAACTATGACTAAGAATATTGTCAAAACTAAAGTAACACTGTCTTTGTATGTAAACTAGAAATCAATGTTTTGTTGTTGAGTATTGTCTATCCGTAATAGATGAGTTTACTGGTTTGATAATCTAACGAGTTTATTGATATCAGAGCATCGGTTTAGTGAATCTTACCTTCTACCGATGAGTAACTCCAACATTCTGACGAGCCACTGTCCGTTAGACAAGTTGTCCAGAGTCCCTGTGTGACGTCACCTGTAGGGATAGTGGATACCTGCCAAAACGGCAGCGTTACAGCTACGATATGGACAGAGAGGGCTGCCAGCACCACAAACAAGGCGGCCACAACAAATCGTCTTCTCGGCTTCATTTCAACAAAATATCTAGTCTGTATTCGCAGAACCACAATTCATCACAATCCATTTGTTGTGCAGACGTAATTGGTAAAGTAAGAGAAACATTTAAAAGAAAACCCTTCTACTCTATTCAAAGCATGCATACACAATGAATATATTTCTGACATTAGTGGCTGCGTAGAACAAAAGCAGTTTACGCACCATTGGTAAAACAGCTCATTATCAACACCCTATGAGAAATTAAGGCACAAAGCAGGTCGTGTTTCTTATGAATAATTCACCCTAGTGATTTGCAGACAACGACACTTGATGAGAAAGTTGCGTCAAAGTCATTAGTGTCGCCTCAGTGACACGAAAGCACCGTGACGTTGTGGTCAGCCTCCGTGTACCATTAAGGAAAGGATCCCACTGACATAGTGATCCGTGTACGGTTACCATAGGTATATTGATATCATAGTGATCCATGTACGGTTACCATAGGTACACTGATATCATAGTGATCCGTGTACGGTCACCATAGGTATACTGATATCATAGTGATCCGTGTACGGTTACCATAGGTATACTGATATCATGGTGATCCGTGTACGGTTACCATAGGTATACTGATATCATAGTGATCCATGTATGGTTACCATGGTGATCAGGACATGGATACCATGGTGATCAGGACATGGATACCGTGGTGATCAGGACATGGATACTGTTGTGATCGGGACATGGATACCATGGTGATCAGGACATGGATACCGTGGTGATCAGGACATGGATACTATGGTGATCAGGACATGGATACCATGGTGATCAGTACGTCATATCACTATTTCTATAGGATTAATAATCTTGAACTTTGGGGTGTTCTCTCAACTCTCTTATGACTGTGTCGTTATTCATTTAAATGACGTGATATATGGCTATTGTGTTAGGTTATACCTCATAGTTACAATGATAAGTATGGTAGACGTGGAATGACAAGCAGTTCTTTATTATGTGTACATTATTGATGATCCTTTCCCATTCGGCTAACCTCGGCCGATTCCGGTATCCTTCATCTAACCTCGGCATTCGGCTAACCTCGGCCGATTCCGGTATCGGCCGAGATGTGACGAGTGGGTCCTTTCCGTGTTAATACTGTAAAAGTTATCTCCCTTGTTGACTGGGTTGGAAATGTATTTCAATGTAAGTAAATTTAAAACCTTGTATTTTAATAAGTTATTCCGTTACCATAATTTTCCCAACCATTAAGAAAATGTTGAACCAGTTATACCCATTCTATTTGACTGTATTATCTTTAAATATCAATATTTAATGAAATATTTTGGTTTTATAATCCATTTTGCAATAATTGTTTCGCCTCGGCAGAAAATAAAAGTTCTGAATCATTGTGTGAGAACCATGTGTTTACCACGCACCTTTGAGACTATAGTGGTAGAGAAACTTGTTGAATAAAGAAGAGGCTTTTTGGACCTTGTATAAGCCATGATCACCTGTATTCTTCACGTTTTATGATTGTATACAATGTAATATGAAGATGATGGGGTAGCAATACTTTTCTTTACTTTGAGCAATTACGGACGCCTGCTCCCTGAATGTGTTTACTGTACTGACACATCCGAACATAAACGAAGCAAGCTATTTAGTCAGTTTTTACCCTATCTGTTAACATGGTTTTCGATATATTATATACAATAGTATTTTTACTTACGGATCTGAAATATCGGGGCTGCATAAAGCACCCGAAGTAGAAAAAATTCATTGTATGGTATATTTTGAAGTTACTATGTAGAACGATAAAGTACTGTCTAAAATTTAAAAATACACACACACAGAAAATTGTATTTTACAGAGAAATGGTAAAAAAAAAATAACGATACATGTATCTGGATAATTGGTATTAAGAATGAGCTATATAGATTGGGGTGAGGGTACATATGGGAGTTATACCATGTGGACAAAAATATATATCCTGTTTATAAAGAAAGGATAATTGACGTCTTTCGTCAAGAGTGTTTCGAAAAAATAAATTCTTCGCCAAAAGTTACCTTGTATAGATTTCTTTGTAATAATTTTTGCATGCAAGAATATTTAACGAAGCCACGCGATACGTTGAGCTTAAAAGAAATTAGTAGAATACGTTTGTCTTCTCATGAGCTACGTATTGAAACTGGGAAATATTATAATGTAGAACGAAACCGCAGGTTGTGCTCACTTTGTATGTTGCAAGCTATTGAAGATGGATTCCATTTCATCTTAAAGTGTCCTTATTTTGATTCATTACGAAAGAAATACATTAAACCTCATTATATAAGAAATCATAGAATGTTCCAATTAGTAGAGCTGTTAACAACAAACAACAGAAAGGATATCTCAAATCTTGCTAAATATCTTATGCTTGCAAGGAAGAGAAGATTAGAAGGGCTTAATAACTAATAATTGTGTATAGTGATATAATGTTTCCCAAACATATGTTGTATTACTTTTATTATTATTTGAATTGTCTCTATGGGCGATTCCAGTACAAATCTATGGTAGGATGTTGTTTAATGATGTCGATAGTAAATTAATTGTTATATACATGTATATAAATACATATGATTATGTGTAATGATATAAATGTATATATGAGTGAACAGGCACACATATTTATACATATATGTGTGTATTGGGTGAAGATATATACTTTGTCTACATGATGTCTACTTGGTATTTACAATCTGAGAATTTTACAATATGCCAGCAATTGTCAATGTATATGTATTTTAATTTACTTTAATAATGTTATGGTCATTATCTACACTAAACGTTAGATATCATGTTCATTTGTCGGTGTGGGTGTGGTGCGAAAGTGATCAATGATTTTGTTGTACATGTAATATGAATATTCACATGTTTACTGTTGAGCCGAAAGGTGCAAAGTAATTAAGAACTTGAACTCGATGGAAACAACAAACCCCCACCCCCACCACAACTCCCACCGCCACCTTGGGCCCAAACTCAACCCCACCCCACCCCATCCCACCCATCCCATCTTCAGTAAATTATTAATGTAGCATTTACTAGTGTAGAAGAAGAAAAGCTATTACGCGGTCTAATTAATGTTTGATGTCGATGTAGATTAGAAGGTGTAATTAATGTGATCGGCAGAGGAACATATCAAGTTAGAACGCCGCAGTATTGTTTTCAACCACGTGCATTCCTTAATATTGTAAACAAAAACGGAGGCACAACATTTCATTAACCCTGTCTCTTCATGAAACGTTTTCCATTTAAGTGGAAAGCCCTACCATTATCATAGCTTGTGAAGATATCCCTGATCAGTAAAATAGATATTTACCGGATATTTATATCAAGTTTGCGTCTGTGATAACAAATACATAATTTCTTCAATTTGTAGAAGTATTTCCGCAAAATTACATTGCCTCGATAATTGGCCTCGATAACCGACAGAGCCGAAGGGACATAACTCTTCCATCTTTAACATCATTGTCCAGAGGGATTGCTTTAACATTCAAATTTTCTATTTCCTTCAATGAATCCCAAAATCTTTTACCCAAAATGTACAGACAGTCCGTGTTTTGCTCCACTTCTTCTCCAAGTGAAGATATTCATTTCAAGACTAAACTTTCCTGCCTGGAGGTCAAACTTGTTTGTATTAGATCTTTATGATAGCTACATGGTTATATAATTATTGTGGACACAGATCGGCTGTTATATCTATCTGGGTGTTACGGGAATTCCATATAAGACCGAACTTATACATGTAACTAATCACATGCAGCAAATCTATGATACTGTGATCAGTAGGCTTGTTACCCACAACAAATCAAGCTATAACCTTTTGAGTTGCGTATGGGGGAAATGATCGTTATATAACATCGGAACAATGAAAATGGAGACGACTATAACATCAGAACAATGCAATGTTTAAAACAATGTGAATTAACAATCAATGAAAGACAGCCATGGATCGTCAAAACGAAAGGAAAAGTAGCAACAGTGTATGTTAATTATCAAATAGATAAAAATACTGTAACAAAGCGCATGGTAAATCTTATTTTATTCCAATACTTCTGTTAGGGATCAATCCATGGAAGTCTTAGATATACATGTATATATCTCTAACATAAAATAAAACATAAAAGAAGTCAGGTTGATAAATACCCCTTCTCATGTAAAGAAAAAAGGAAAAGAATTACAGTCTGGGATACTTTATGTGTGAATATTTAGACCCACGAATATATTTGTTTTTTTTTATGTAGAAATGTTAATAGTATCTGTAGAATTCATGTGGTTGTTGAGGAGGAGGACGAGGAGGAGGAGAAGGACGACGACGACGACAGCATGTGTATTGTAGATATAAACAAGAGATACGTATCTTTATAATTTTATATATCATACTATGGCTTATCATTGTGTCTAGTACCTGTGATAGAGCACCGAATCAACAGCTAAATTGTCAACTTAACTTTATGATTTCGTATTCAAATTTCGTAGGTAGCGATGATGACCTAAAAACAGACTCTTAACAGTCAAGAAGATAATGAAAGCAGATATGATTCTTAACTCAAGAGTACTGACATCAAGTCTGAAACCTCTACTAGCTTGTACTCTGAGCTTGGTTTTTGATGGCGAAAATACTACGTTCTACTGACATCTAGTAATAGGAAACAACTACATCAGGACTGTATACTGTTTTATTCTCATCACTTTAAAATATAAGAATTAAAGATGCATCATCGTCGACAAAAATAATTACGATCGATTAAATACAGGAATAGGTTGTTGTATTTTAGTATTAACAATACCAAAGTTACATGCTTTATACGATTACATCGAAAAGTTTAAGATTCTCAATAAGCTCATTCCTGTAATCTAATATTTTAAATCAACTTGTAACTAGGGCACTGACAGGTCAGTAAGTCGCCATTTGCCTATTTCGCTGAGGTAGACATTTGATATAAAATGGACTTTAAAAGCAACCATAAGGAAGCAAAATATACATAATACCTTCATGTAAAGTGACTCGTGTTTCCGTCCAACACGGTTGCAGTATTTCTTTATATTTGTCATATTTTCTATCATAAGGAAGTCACTGTAAATGTTTTTTTCTTACATTCCAAAATGGTTTTTTTTGTCAAAGTTGCTATGAGTGCCAAGTGAGTTATTTTTCTGGTACTAAATAAAGTTTCTTTAATTGCTTGCGGCAAATCTCAGATTATTTACTTTTTGAGAAAATATGTATAATTACATGTATAATAATATATGCCAAAGGTTATTATGTCCATAATATATATTTCTATACAATCATCATCATCATCTTAAAGTCGAAACGACATCTGCATAAACAGTAAAATTTCTATTAACATCATAATTCGTGCCATTGTCATCTCATAACGATCAATCACATTTTTATAGATTACAATATTAACAGAACACCTTTATCATCTCCCAATATTTTTAGACATAGTCAACAAACAAAACTGAAACAAAACCTGAAATTAAAGTAAATCACTTCATGTGGAGGATCGTGCCTGAATATTATGGTAGTTTTATGATGATGTTTATCAAAAGTTATTGGCATGCATCCAAATTGCATGACAGCATAAAAACTACCTCTAAAATATCTGCATTATGTATCTGCACATATGTTGATGCAAATGAATATGAATTACAATATGAATTATGGACATAAATCAAACCAAGTAAACATGTAATCAGGGCTGAGATAACTTTTCGTGAAAGGTGTGTTCTCCTTTCTCTAACTTGAAAATTATAAAAAGAAGTGACAACTATAGTCTGATTCATATACAGGTATATATTACCGGGGTTTATATGTGTTTTCCCACAGTTGTATTATGCATTCATATAGGGTGAGGAGCTTGCAATACTTTAACAAAGCTTACTATTTTATCTTTTTCATCGGCATTCTACAGAAAATATGACATCCACAAAGACAAATGATATAGGCATGTGGATATTTTGGAGTAAAAGTTTTCTAAGAAGCAAATAAAATTCATATCAGAAAAAGATATTAAGTAATACCAAACCCTTTTAAGAATTACTTGATAATATCTATATATAAGGCATAAAATCGGTTCTTTAACCCTGACGCATATCAATTAGGTATGCTCCTTTTTATTATTATTATCATGGTCGGGGATAAAGTTTACGCATACATCAATCGTGTATATATCCTCTTCTGACATCACTTTTTCTTCCTTTTATCCAGTTATAAATCTTGTTAAATTACCCATGGTTAATCATATGAACATCTGTTGATATATATTATTTCCTTTGTCAACTCATCCGCAAAGCAAGGAAACCAACTAGCAGTTTTAAATCCTTTCTTGTCAGATTGATCTTTTTATCAACACCTATAAATTATGACTTGATCCTCAAATTCAATGATTTAACATGTATGTCATATCCTTTCATGATTATTTATTACAGAAAAGCTAAAGATATACCCCCACCCCTGGTAATCATTATTCCATTCTCAAAATTTTCTTCTAGGTCTCCAGAAAAGAATGTATCTTATGTTCCTATTTGTTTAACATTTGGACTAAAGGGACTTGATAGTTTTAATTTGAAACCACTAGTACATGATAGTTTTATTTTGAGATATCATACATCAGGGAATGGCCGTGCTAAGAAAAAAAATGAAAAAGTGAGGTGTCTTCTAGGCCGGCGAAGAAAAGTTTAGTAGTCTTTAATGAAAACCAAACTATTGACAAGCCAACATTGCTTCATACAGCCCTAGTAAAATGTGTACTAGTAAAAAAAAAAAATAATAATAATAATATTAATCTCTGGTCAGTAGACGTTTTGTTCAATCCAAATTTTGCTTTATAAATTAGATTCATCGTACGTGTTTTAACCAAAAATGATTAAAACAAAGAGTTTGACTTTTGAAACCATTGAGTTTGATGGTTGAACTTAATTGAACTGAATCTGTATTTTGAGAACACTTCTTGACAACTAGAAAAAATGGTAATAAATGCTTAAGTTGTCACCTGAAGACAAATTCGGGACAGTCAGATAAGATAATTACTTTTGATGCCATAACAATGCTACTTCTTAATCATTATATTGTCTCTGATTGATGATTTGAAAAGCATTATTCACATACAAAGAAATATCTTGTTGACAATGACATGTTTCTGACTGCAAAGTCATAGATCATAGTTGCAATAATTGTGCAATTCAACTCACAGCCGCTGTTGGCATTTCAAAGTCAAGCGTGAATCGATGGTACACTGTAATATTTTCATTAAGTCAAATTCTATCAAACAAATACTCGTACTACCTGCTATAGACACTTGTGAGCATAACGGCATGGTCATTTTGTGCAATATAACTGATGCACATGAGCTTTCTAGGTTTTCCCGAAACTAGCATTCTACACATGTTTTACCGAAATGAACAGACAGCTTAACAAATTAAATGGCAAAAGCAAGACCAATGGAAAGCCATGATACATTTTAACAATTGATCAGGTTACTTCTGTTCCATTTCACTAAAATAGTGATTTAACCATTAACCTTAAAATCTTGTAGAAACGAATATGTTAACTCACATTTCCGTTTTTTTATGAGATGAAAGGAGCCCAGCTCCGACAGATCAGGTTTGAGGTCGAATCCAAACAGAGAATATCCTTTTTACAATTGCTCTCGAGACATGCTACCTTGTCATGGTAAACTTTACCCGTGCTCATATAGAGATTCATGTAGCTGCGAATATGCTCACATTTCCCCCTGAGGTCCGGCTGTAACGGCTTGGCGGGAATCTGTTTCCCGTCTATATTCAGAGACAAGAATATGATCTTTGGATGTTTGAAATTGAAATTGAAAAAGATTATAGGTGGCGGCACCGTTAAACGCGTCCGTGTCGACCAACCCAGGACGATCCTCTGTAGCTACTATCCTTTAAATTAAATTTCATTACTTCATTACTTTCATTACTTTCATTTCTATTCTGCGTATTGGATACCTGGCGGCAGTTGTTTTTTTATATCGCTCTGCCGTGAGCAAGACGGTCGGTCAGATTCAAATGCACTTTCCTTGAGTACAGAAATATTTCTTGCACTATCGCTTTAAACGTGGCGCCTTCGACATTGAGACAGAACGTGTCTTTGCTGCGTCACATGTTTATTTTTACGTCGACGTTGTTAAGTTAATACCGTTATTGTCCGAACAGATCCGAATTGATTTCCCCCATCAAATCGACGGTGCGACTCTTTGCCGTCATTGCTTTCCTAGGTTTGCATCGCCTTTGGTATTCATTTCACCGGCGGTGTCTTTATACCACCTGGCGCCCAGTAGCCGTTTCGTTTAGACTGACGATTAGGTTATTGAACAGATAATGTAAAAATAAATTCGTTGAAGCCACTCTGAATCTCCCTTCAGGTCGCCGCCGACGACTTTCTTTATTAACTTCACTTTCATGAATGGGTTTTTGTTCCCCGGGTGTAGGCTATCTTCCCGGATCCCGATGTCTTAATTAAATGTGTACGGGCCGCACGGACGCCGTCGTTGACCATCATCACCGTGCCGATTTGTTTCCAGTAGCCGTCTTCGCCACTCGTCTTGTACACAAACAGATGTTATTTGTATTTGATACGCTCGCACGAACTCGAAATTGACATTTGCCTGAAAGCGAACTTCCAAGGCTCCGGATATCGCTGCAGATTTGATATGTAACTGTCTATGACGTCACCTGCTATTTCCATATCTGTCTTCAAAGCTAGGGTTCCCAATGATTTCTCACCTCTTGTCAACAATGGAGCTGCAGCCTTACACATTCGCTGTTACCAATCCCTAACCTACTGCAAGTTGAAACTACTACCATGTATGTCGCCGTGCATTATCGTTTTGTTAGTTTACAAGAACCAGTTCAAATCTGACCGTGTAATATACGGGAAAAGGTTGCGCCGTGAACATTTTCAATTAATAAATGAGGCACATATCTAAGGTCGCGTTATGCATTGTAGACTGGTCCACAACCACTGGTAACCTTGACAACATGTACATAATACCTGTATTTGGTGATTTAGTAAATGGCATGTTTATTGCCATGGTTTTATTTTCTCAGATTTATTATAGAAGTACAACAGTAACATTGCGTTGTTCTTTTCGCACTTTCTAGTTAACATGATTTAAGTCGAGACAAAATCGCTATCATCGTCGTCTTCACTTCACTTTTCCGGAATGTTACGTGTCACCGGCATTCTTCGTTAAGCGATTTTACCTGAGACTCGGTGGCTGCGATAGTAGTCGGTGCCTTTGAAGCATTGTCTCTACCCAAGAGTTGCGCACGTCGATCGATATATTTTCTTATGTGTTGATCATAAATCGTGGCTTTTTCGACATCTGACAGGTCGCCTCGATCTAATGTCCTTTCATTTCCCTGTCCAGAGACGTCCGGACGGGCGGTTTGGGTCTAGAGTACATGTCGCGTCAAGACATGACTGTGTGACGGTTTCTCATTGAATATCGAAGCCAACTTAGAAATGAGTGCTGGTAAAATCCTAGCCACTAATTACAATGGGATTAAAAGAGCCGAGAAAAGTTGATATTTCTGATATTTTTTTAATTTTCATTTTAAGGTAGATTTTTTCTTAAGATCTGTCTTACTCCCGATTTGTGCCGATTGAGAGCCGTGTTTTATTTCTTCGTACAGTGTACGTTTCCTTGCAAGATGTTTTTGAGCATTCAAGAATGTAATTAATCAAATTTCAGTCCGCTTTTTGTATGACTTCTTTCCTGGCGCGAGGTTTAGCGAAACATAAAAAAAAATCCAATTTTCTGGCGTGTTTCTTTGTTTGACGTCAAACGTAAGACTTCAAAACTGGCCGAAAGTTTAAACGATAATCGAAGGTATAATCTAATTTTCTCTTGTGTGTCTTTGTTGAAGTCGACGAACAAATACTGTTAACGTGATTATTGTCGCGATTTCGATATGTAAACTATACGCATGAGAAGCGTATTTATTATTGGCTGATACTACGTGTGTATTCTTGGAATGTGTTTTCTCATTGAATTGTTCAATGCGTACGATAAGAACATGTCGTGTACACGTGAGGTATGTCGACAGGTTGGTTTTTGTTCATTTTAAACGAATAACCTAAATATACTACATATTGTATTTAATTGCCCTTGGTAATATAAGACTCTAATAACTTAGTAAACCAACTCAATCATCTCACGAGGACTTACATTTGACCTTTTACCTTCTTCTGTTTCAATATATCTTCGATTTTCCAACTGGAGTCTCAATCTCTGTATACTTTCTGCAGTTCGTGTTTGTGAAAAGATCCCTGAATCTGCACGACAGCGAAATATTCACGGGAATATCTCTCGATAATGTCTGAGAGACACGACAAATATTTCTTCCGTCCATTTCTGTTGCCATTTGCGTCGAAACTGACGTCGTTTATAAATTTGTCTCATTTGATCGCCCTTTTTGAATTTAATAGTCCTTTCCTTCTTTTTCTATGCTGACTTTTTCTGCGTAGGACCTCGTAAGGATTGTCCTTACTTCTTTAGTCGATAATTCGTACAGTGTGTAATGCACTCTTCCGTTATAACCTCGAGTTATATCGGGCCATACGTCAGTTGACGTAAACGTCCTATAGGAATGGAAGTACCTGTTTAAGTTGAATTTTAGCTTCCCTATAAACAACTCGACAATGCACCTTTAGGAATACTGTGACAAAAGATATGTGTAATTCCTATCAGTCCAGTTCTGTTCCAGCTGTCAGGGTCGAAAAGGGCAGTCCAGCTCGGAGGAACTATCGTTTCGGTCACGGGCCCCCGTATAACTAGGATTTACATAACCACGTTAGGACGATGTCGTGATCCCTGGGAGCTCAGCCCCCGGTCCGTCGTAACATTGGTTACTGACGTCACATCACATCAACCCAACAGTACACAGTTCAGTTCAGTTCTTTATTACTTTGCACCTTTCAGTTCATCAGTAAACATGTGAATATTTACAATACATCAGCTTCATTAATTACTTTCGAACCACACCCGCACAGACAAATAACGTTATATCGAATGCTAAGTGTAGAGAGTGACCATAACATTTCATGATTAAAATAAACTACTTATATATTGACAATTACTGGCATATTGTAGAATAATTCTCAGAGTTGTCTATATCGAGCATACGCCATGTAGAAATATAATTCTCACTTTGTCTATTTCAAGCAAACGTAATGTAGAAATATATCTCCACCAAATACACACACATTTATATGTACGTCTATGCACATATACATTCACATATAAACATATGTACAAATGTACCTATACACACTTATATACACTACCGAATGCTTGTACTAGAAACACCGAAAGAGACCATTCAAATACTTATAATAGTAATACAAAATATGTTATGAAACGCTCTTTCACTGTACACAGTTTTCAATGATTGACCCATCTTATCCTCCCTTTCTTTCAAGCTTTTGATATGTTGCAAGTTTTGAGAGATCCTTCCTATATTTTTCTGTTAAATCATTTTACCAATTTCTAAAACGACAAGATTTACTGAATTTCTTTAAAATAAAGACGCTTTGAGATAGCATTCTTGCTTGCAAAATTTGTTACAGAGAAATCAAAGCAAGCTACCTTTTGACGAAAAACTTCTTTTTTGGATAGTGCCTTGACGAAAAACGTCAATTATTCTCTTTTTAGAAATTGGAAATGTATTTTTTTTACGTGGCATAACTCCCATACATAACCTAATCCCAATCTATGTAACTCATTAATAATTTCAGTAAGATATCGTTGAGTTGAACCATTCCTCTATAACAAATTCATGACACTAACCCAATATTTCTCTAAGAGTATTCCACTGAATCTGAATAGCCCCGACCTCTAGATAAACATTATTTTCATAAAAACAATTACTACTGGCACGCTTAACTTTGGCAATTAACCAATCAAGATCTTCAAAATTATACAAGGCACTACTCAATAATAGCTCTAACAAGATAAAAATATCTTAACATGAAAGTTACCCATGTTTACAATTAGCGAAAAGATAAGATTACCAGTTCCTTAATCAAACACTCGCAGCCCCAGCCTGCTCCACCGGACGAACACCTTCCGAATAAAGGAGCGGTTGTCGTTTGAGGTGTGGTTCTGTCATCACCTTGGTAGTTAACCGAGGGCCCGGCAAATCCAGGTCACTGATCTAGGAATGCCGCTTCAGATTGCAGCGGTTGCGTCCTGCTAAACCATTTGAATAACTCGATACCCTGGTAAACCTTTAAATCATCCCAATGGATGTCTCTGATTCCAACATCGTTATGCCGCTTCTGTCTTTCCGTCTCCGTCCGAGTTGTTCCCGGACGAAAGCATGAGCTGAACTAACGCTCGAGATCTACAACACAGTCAGTTCCGAATATGGTTTTTTCCTCGCCGCTCTCCATACATCTATCAGTTATCAATCTAATGGATAGTTTATTTTACAACCGTTCACCATTCGGTGTGGTGTCAAACTCGTACTCCCACGGGGTGTATTGTTGTATGCCATGGTAAGATAATCCATGCGATAATACTATATCTATTTGATATGACAGGCTATACTTCGAGAGCACATCCTGGACAGTTCGATTAGCACTTCAATCATACCGGTTGGAGAGCATGTCCTGGATAGTTTGATTGGCAAGTTCAATCCTACCGTCTGGAGAGCATATCCCAAATAGTTCGATCGGGACGCACAATCCTACTGTTTGAAGAGCAAATCCTGAATAGTTTGATTGCCAAGTTCAATCCTACCGTCTTAGGAGCATATCCTGAAAAGTTCGATTGGCAAATTCAATCATACCATCTGGAGAGCATGTCTTGAAATGGACCAGTAATATCGGTGGCAATACGCTCAAACCTATTCTCTAAGAAGTAAAATTTCATATAAAAACCTTTTCTTACACTGAGGATTATTTCTCTCTCCACAAATCTTGCAACTCTATATGCAATGTTCACGCTCGCCTGCATACCATTCCAGTACTTTGAACACAGTTAAGCCTTTCCCCTGTTTTCCGGATACCCATTTGGCCAGTAGTGTGGACATCATGAAGTTACCAAAAATACCTGGCATCATAGAATCTTGAATCTTGAATGTTATATCTAGCTTTGTTTACAGGCTGTTCCCACTATGAACAGAGGACACTATTTTTGCCATGTAACAACTCCCACCTAGATTTCTCAAGTTTTACTCCGCCTGATTATTTCGTCAGATTTTGGTTTCGGAGTATCTTTTTCTTTCATGTCCAAATTTCCCATATACACTGTCAACTTTCTGATTATTTCTAACTCACTCCAGAAAAAAAAATGTCTTGATTCGGTATCGGGCATGCCGATAGAGGCTTATTTAACCTCCTTCCTCTTTTCTTTTAGACATTTCTCCCGAAATATTCCTATTTTTCGCCGCAGTGTTTGGATTAACTTGTTTTTTACGCGTTATGGCTAACGATGCACCGCCTCCAATCGGTAAGTCCACCTGACCGCTAGCATTATCGGGCGGCTCAGAGCTTCCATACATCTTGCACTATGTATCCGGGGTTGTACATAAATCAACTTCGTCAACCATTCCAGCCGACAATCTCTTCATCTCGGATTTGACACGATCGTTGTACATGTAATCCCAATGCATCTCGCATTCTTTACAAATGTCTGTCATTGGCTTAACACAGAATAATAATCGAGACAGACCATCTGCATTCCCATGTCGCGTTAACGTATCTCTGGATGACGGACGGATAAGTTTGCAATTTGTAAAAACGACCCTTCCACTCAAAAATTTGGGGTAAAATCCAAACACAAACTTTTCCTTTCCCGAAATTTTGAACAAAAAAATTTTTCTGTTAAAAACCCCTTTTAAAACTACAAAAATTTCGGGGGGTTTTTTAAAACCCCCAAGGAAACACTTTTAACAAATTCGGGGGAGGTAAATATTGCGGGAAAAAAGTTCGGAAAAAATATAATCTGCAAAAATCCCCCGATGTAAACACGGGTTTGTACAAAAGGGTTTTAAATTTTTTTAAAATTTTTTCGGGGTACTGTTTTTGGGGCTGGTTAAACATATTGCAAAAGGCCCCAATATTGAAATTTTAAAAATTACGATTTTTTAACCCCAACTTTAGACGGGTGCCCTGTTTTTTTTTTTTTCCCAGCAGCCCGGGTTTCAAAAGGAATTCCCCTTAATTTAAATGGTTTAAAAAGTAAAAAACCCCCCAAACCCCACGGGCCAAACCCCCAAACACTGCCGTTAGAAGTCCCCTCGGGGAAAAAAACCAACCCCCCCCCCCACCCCCCCCAAACCCCTACCCCCCCCCCCCAAAAAACCCCCCCCAAATACCGTTTTTTTTAAGATAGACGTTGGAAGCCGGGGTTAAGGGCCCCAACTGCTTTAATGAAAATTTTCCAAACCCCTTTTTTTTAAAACGTTCCGCCATTCAAATGTAGGAAAGTTAGACTTCCAAAGGTGGTTTCCCGAAAAACTGTTTAGGTTTTTCAAAAAGAATCCCAAAAACCCCAGTTTTTTTGGGAAACCCCTTCATATTGGTATTATAAGGTTCGGGGGCGTCCCTGGGTGGTTTAAACTTAAACAAAAAGCTTCATAGGTCTAAAAACCCCTTTTAAACAACGGGGGTAAATATTCTTTTTTATTGGGGAAAACCCCCGCCCCCATGTGGGGTTAAAAACCCAAGAAAATCATTTTTTAAAACCACTATGCTTTGTTAGGAGTTCCCCCCATAACATCCCCCCGGTTAAACCCTGGTGTCCTCTGGGCTCATTATTTTTAAATTAAAATTTTTTTACCCTGGGGGTATTGGGAAAAAAATGAAAGATGGGAAATTGAAATTTCCGACTAAAACTTTTTTCCCCTTTCTCCCAAGATGGTTATTTCCCCTTCCCCTCACATTAAAAACGATTTTTATTTAGAAATCCCCACAAAAATTGCCCACAAAACCAACAAAAGTTTTCAAAACCGTTTCCAAACCAAAAACCTTTTGGACTTACAACCTCCCCATTGGCCCCAAACGTTCTTTTAAATAACAGCTCAAAAAACAAACCTTTTTTTTTGAAATGTTTTCCCTCCCATTCACTTCCCCTGAGCCCCCTTTGAAAACCGGGGGGTTTCCCGCCCTTTTTTCCATTTTTTTAAAATCCTCCAGGGGAGGACGGTTCTTTCTCCCCCCCCTCCAGAACCCCGGGCCCTTTCCGGGGGCCCCCAAAAGGTTTTCCCCTTCACCCCCCCCTTAAGTTTAAAAAGCGGAGAGGGGGAAAAGGGCCACTTCCCCCCCCACTCCGCGTTTTCTTGAAAAAGGGTTCCACCCCCCACCATCTCCCCTTCCCCGTTTTTAAAGGGACCCTCCCCCTTTAAAATGGAACCGTTTTTTTTGGGGGTCTTAATTTCTCCCCCCTTTTCCCGTTTCAGCGCTTCGTCTGAGGTCGTCCCCTCCCGCAAAACCTTTGGCTCCCTTGGAGGAGCCTTCATCCTCTCCCTTCCTAAAGTTAAAAAACCCCTTTTTAAAAAGGGTTTTTTCTTTTTCTTTATTCCCCCCCAAAAGCCCAAAACCTTTTTGAGGGTTTCTGCCTTCTAAACCCCTGTTCTGCAGAAAACCCTCTTCCCCCAACAATGCCGGGGGGCCTAAGATTTCCCCAAACCCTTTGGGCTCTTTTTGGGGGGCCAGTAAAAAAGGGCCCTTTTTTCCCCCAAACCCCCTTTACAAACCCCAGAACAAACCCCCCTCGGTAAGTTTTCCTGAAATTCCAGCCACTGGTCCAGACCCCGTTGGGGGGGGCGGGCGGGGGTAGGGGAAAAGGCTTGTTGGCCTTAAAGGGTTTCTAACCCAGGTTCTCAAGTCCAATTCGTTCATATTCTAACATGTGCTTTACCAAAAAAGCTAATAAAAGGGAAAAAAACAAAAAACCCCCAATTTGGTAACAGTACATCAACCACAGGCACACGGTACGGGGCTCTCTTTTGAAACTAAGGGTCCACCCAAATTTTCCTCTCCTAAAAGGTTTTCCCAGCAAAACTTTCCCCTTTTTTTCAAAGACCCCCGGTCCCCCCCTTTGGGCCCGAACCCCCCGGAAAACAAAAAAACCCAAATTGCCAAAAAAAACCCAAAATTAAAAAAAACCCCAAAACCCCGTCCCACGGTACCCCGTTACAAGCCCCCTTTATTGCCTAAAACACCCCAACCCCCTTACCCAAGACAGTAGCCCTTTTTTCCTCCCAGGATTCTTTATAAAAAACAAAAGCACCCTTTAGAAGCAAAAAACCGGGGAGAAAATTTTTCCCGTTTGGGGACTTTTTAAAATGCCCCCCCCTTTAAAGGGCCTTTGAGGTCTTGGGGGGGGGTTTTTTTAACAAAACAATTTTATCCCCCCGTCATACCCCATTTCAATGGGAAGCAAAACTGGGGGAACATCTTAAAAAGGGGGGATACCAAAATCTCCACAAGGCATGAAAAAACCAAATGGGAAAATGGCTTTTCCCTCTAGGTGGTTTTTTCCCCCATACAAAAAAGTTCCCCTTTTAGAACAGTTCCCGGTTTAAATAAAGGAAAAAAAACAAGGGTTCCCCCTGCAAAAAAAATCCTTTATAAAATACATATAAATAAAAATTAAATAGGACTAACATTCGCACACACATTTTTCGACCCCCACCTCATCGTCCACCCAAAAAAATCCCCTTTTCCTCCCCTTCGGTGGTACTTCAGGCTATCAACAACACCCAAAGTTTTTTTGGGTTTTTTTAAACCGGGGCCCTTTTTTAAAAAGGGGAAGGTTCCCTTTATTTTTTGATATTTGGAAAAAACCCCCCCTTTTAAAATCTGGAGATATAATTGAATTTTTTGAAAAAAAATTCGGAAAGAATTAAAAATACCTTTAATATTGAAAATGGGGTCCGGGGCCTAAAACCCCAAAGATTCAAAAACCCGTTTTCCCGAGGGGTGAAAGGTGTACCTTCTACGTAGAAGCAAATGGGGAAAAGGAGGGGGTGCAACCCCTTTTTGTGGGGGTGGGGCCCCCCCCCGGGTTTTCTTTTAAATTTTTAAATGCCAGAGGGCTTTGCAATTCTGGGGGAAAAAATTTTTAATTTATAAAATTTAAATCATTTACGGAATTATAAAACAAAAAAAAATTTTACCCCCCAATTAAAACAAAACTAAAAAATTTCGGTAAAATTTAACGTGAAAACTCCTTAAATCGTTTCCCGTAAAAACGTTTTTTTTAAAAAAACTTTTAAAATCAGAATTTTTTTTAAATTTGATGAATTAATTTTTTGGGGTTTTTAATTAAATTTACCCGTCAAAAAAAAAGGGCCAAGAAATTCTTTGGTTATCTATGGGGAAACAAATAATATTGACTTTCCGAAATAAAAATTTAACAGTTGAAAAAATTAAACCCTTTTTAACCCCCGGGTCAATCGGGGAACCTTAGGTCGTTTTCGTTTTAAGGGTAGGTTGGTTTTCGTGCTTTCCCCCTTATTCCTAAATTTGCCCCTTTTGGCCCAAAACCACATTCCCCTAGTTGGTTCCCTTTTCCCCGGGGTTTAACATTTTCGGGGGGTTTTTTTATGAAAAAAAAATTAAATTTAAAAATTTTGAAAGTCAAAAAAAATTCCAAGAAATTTTCATAAAAATTAACTTAAATAAAAGGTTATATTGTCTTATTTTATCAAAAAATCATTTAAAAAAAAAATTTTTCCAAGCCTTCCCGATTTTTTGGGTAAAAATGGGGGATCCATGGGTAAGATTCCGATAAATTAAATAAATCTGAAAAAAACTTTTATTAAACTGTGTAAAGTTTAGGTCCAAACAATACCAAGGAACAAAACTTCTTTTCAAAAAAGTTTTTTACCAAACAAAGGAAAATTTTTAAAGGAAAAAAAAATTATACTTTTGGTGTAAAGGGGTACAATAAGCTTCAGTTAAAAAACTATGCTGTTATAAAACCAAAAGGGGAAAAATTCTTTTGTTTAAATTTTTTCTTTAATTAAATTTTTAAATAAAAGGCCTTACGAATGATCAAAATAAAATCGGATTTAAAAACACAAGGTATTTTGAGTCCGAAAAAAAATTTTACAAAAAAAACAAATAAATTAAAGAAAAGGAAAGGAGGTTTTAAAAATTACCCAAAAGGGACAACCAACAAATTAAAAACCTATTTTGTTTTCCCCAAAAAAGGAAAGGAATTTTTGGGCGGCAACATGGACAACCGACATCAATTTTAATGTTCGGTTTTGAAAACGAAACGACTTCAAAACTTCTTTTGTATTTAACCAGCCAACGGTCCTTTTAATGTTAAAAGGGCCCACTCGACATACGAAATTCAATTTTGAATTTCACCGTTGAATAGACTACGACATTAAAAATTCATATCGGGTGATTTCCACCCAACGGGTCATTTTGAAGTTAGGGCTCAACTACAAAATCACATTAGTTTTTAAATGTTAAAGGGAAAAGAAAGAAAAAAAAAAAAGGGAAAAAAGGGAAAAAAGGGGGGAAAAGAAAGAAAAGAAAGAAAGGGAAAAAAAAAAAAAAAAAAAGGGGGAAGGAAAAAAAAGGAAGACCGGCGCCAACATACGACAACAATTCTTTTTAAATTTACCCACAACGAAATAAAATTAAAATTAAATAGGAAAAACCCAGATCAGAAGAAAGGGGCTAACAACGCTACCCCTTTCAGTTTTTAAATTTCACCGCAAAAACATACGACTTTAAATTTAAAAACTTAATTTTGGTTTCCCACCAACGGGGGTTAATTTTTAAATGTTCAGCCCTGACATACACATAAAAATTAAATTAAATTTCAGCCCGGAAAATAGACAAAAAGAATTAAAAAATTTTCAAAAATTTTTTTTTTTTTTCCCACCAAGGTAATTTTGAATGTTCAGGGGCTCAACATACGACATAAAAAAAAATTTTTGAATTTAATGAAAAACAACATACGACATTCGATTTGGTTTGTTTTAACCCGCTAAAATACGAATACGACTTTAAAAATTTTAATTTGTTTTTTTACCCCCAACGGGTTTTTTTGAATGTTCAGTTTTCCCCCAAAACGCATAAAACATTCAGTTTTTAATTTCCCCGGTACACTTTCGAGGTTTTAAATTTTCATGAAAAAAACTTCGCTTTAAAATTTTTGAATTTAGGGAAAAAGACTCGACTTTCCTTTTTAATTTCAGTTTTGGGGCCCCCAACTAGCCCTTAAAATTAAACGTGTTTTTACCAACACATAATTTTGAATTTTTAAAGGGCTAAACATACGACATACGACATTAAATTTTTAAACCGGTGTACACTCAAATTAAAAATTTTTCGGGGATTTTCCCCCCCAACGGGGGAATTTGAATGTTAAAAGGGAAAAAAGGGACTACGACATCTTTTTTTAAAATTTTCACCCAAAATCCCAAAGCAAAAATTAAAATTTTTTTTTTCCCCCGGGCCAAATCGAAAATTTTTTAAATGTTCAGGGGCCCTGAACAAACAAACATTAAATTTTTTAATTCCCCCTAAAATACACAAGGGGCATTAAAATTAAATTCGGTTTTTTCCCCCCAAAGAGGTCCTTTGAAGTTTAGGGTAAAAAAAATGTTAGATTTAATTTTCACCCGCAAAAAACATACGAAAATTAAAACTTCAATTTTGTTTTCCCCCAGAAAGGGGGCCTTTTGAATGTTAAAGGGTCAACATAGACAAAATTCAGAATTTTAAGTAGGTAAAATTTGGGGCAACGCTTAAAACTTCAAACGGTTTTTTCCGAACGGGGATTTTTAAATGTTCACCGCTGAACTACGACATACGACTCAAAATTTTAATTTTCCCCAAAACAAAAACCTTAAAATTAAAAGGGTTTTTTTTACCAACCAACATTTAAAATTTTGAATGTACCCCGGCCAACATCGAATCAATAAATTTTAAATGTTCAGCCCTGAACTACACTACGACTTAAAAATTAAATTTCGGGGTTTAAAAAATAGCTTAAATTCACCTGGTTTTCCCACCAACATTTAATTTTGATGTTCGCGGAAAACATCGACATCCGATTTTTTTTTGAATTTCACCCCGTTTAAACATAAAAACATACGACTTAATTTTGGTTGGGGCGCGCTCGCATACGACATAAATTAAATTTTTAATTTTTTTAACCCAAACATACACATCAATTCATTTTGTTTCCCCCCGGAATGACTGAACAAAACTCATACCCTTTGGTTTTTTTTTACCCCATATAAATTTTTAAATTTCCCCCCCCGGGAACTAGAATACAACAAATTTTGAATTTCAGCCGTGCTAGCATAGACCATTCAATTCCATTTGTGATTTTCAGAAAACGGGTAACTTTTAAATTAAAACCCTAACTGCCCAAACCCACATTAATTTTGATTTTCAGGGGGGGGAAAATAGAAAAAAAACGTGAAACCGCCATAAAAGGAAAATTTTTAAATGTTCAGGCGCCCTACGACATACGACATTCAAAATTTTAATTTTGGCCCCGCAAGATAAAAAAAAAAAATTTTTTTTTAAATTTTTTACCACCAACGATTTAACTTTGGGGTTCCCGCGAAACCTCCGAATACACTTCTTTTTTTAATTCAGCCGTTGAACATACAATACAAATTTTAAAAATTCAATTTTTTTTTCCCCCAAACGAGGTAACTTTAATTCAAGCCCCAAATAAACAACACATAGTTTTTGAATGTTCACCGGCTCCATCCTTTTAAAAATTCAATTTGGGTTTTTTCCGAACAAAATTTTGAATTTCCCCCTGACTTAAATAAAAAATTGTTTTTAATTTCACCGGAAAAACAATTTAATTAAAAAACCATAGTTTGGTTTTTATGCCCGGGGGGCCCTTTGAATGGGGGGCCAATACACATCGACATTCGTTTTGATTTTCACCGCAACAAGACTAAAATTTCAAAACTTAAAATTTTGTTTTTACCAAAAAATCATTTTAAATTTTCCCGTAACATACAAAACATCACATTAATTTAATTTGGTTAACATACATAAAATTAAAATTTTCAAGTGATTTCCCACCAACATTATTTTTAAATGTTCAAGGGGGAAAACAAACGCAAAAACCTTCAATTTTGTTTAAACCCGAAGGCAAATTTTGAAACGCATTCAAATTCATTCGGTTTTTAAAACCAACCCGGAAACTTTTTTTCAGCGACATCGCTGTTTTTTAATTTTTAAAAGTTCACCGCTAAACATAGCAAGTTAATTTTGGTTTGAACAGCGCTCGAAAAGAATCGAAAAAGGAAAGGGCCCTAAACAAGCTACGACTTTTGATTAATTTCAGACGGGGTTTGAAAAACGTAACTTAAAAAATTAAACGGTTTTTCCCACAAGATTTAAATTTTGAATTTTCAGCGGCTAAAAAATACGACTTTAGATTTTGTTTTGAGTTCAGCCGTGAAATCACATACGACATTAAATTTTTGGGTTTTAAGGGTTAACCTCGACTACGACTCGAAAAAAAATTTTGAATTTTCCCAGCCCTGAACATACGACTCCGACATTCAAAATTTTAATTTTTTTAAAACAACACAACGAATTAAAAACCTTAAATCGGTTTTTCCCCCCCCTCAGGAATTTTGAATGTTCGCCGCTAAAACGACTACGCCCATTCTTTTTAAATTTTGCCCAACAAGAAAATTTTTAAAAATTCTTTTGGGGTGATTTACACCAACAAAAATTTTGATTTTAAAAAGAAAAAAAAGGGAAAACCCGAACTCGACATAGACTTAAAAACTTCATATTTTGGTTTTTAAACCAGCCATCGCGTAACTTTTAAATTTTCCCGCCCCGCTAAACTACGACATCACTTTCAATTTTAAATTTCAGCCGTGAACAAAAACCCTCGACCTTAAAAATTCATATCTTGTGATTTAAAACCAAACGGGGAACTTTTGAATTTTTCACCCGGGAAAAATAGACATACGACTTCAGTTTTAAATTTTTTCACCGCTGAAATACGACATAAAACTTAAAAATTTCAATTTGGTTTTTAAAAGCCAACGGAAAACTTTTGAATGTTCACGGCTAACTACGACAAAACGACTTCAATTTTGAATGTTCACCAAAAACCTACGACATTCAAACTTCAACTTTGTTTAACCACCAACGGGGGTTCCATTTTGAATTTTATGGCTAAACATACGACATCAATTTAGATTTTGAATGTTCGGGCCCCCCAAACTACGACATACGACTTAAAAAACTTATCTTGTGATTTTCCCACCCACAGGTTTTTTTGAATTCAGCCGTTTGAACATACGAAATCGACATTCATTTTTGAATTCACCCAAGAAAACCGACAAAAAACCCAACTTTTTTTTTTAACCACATCTTTTTTTATTAAACCGGCCCAAATGACTAAAATTTAAAAAATTTAATTTTTCCCGGGCTCACATAGAAGCACTTATACGAATTTTAATCTTTTAATACATTTTAAAATTTTAAAACATTTTTAAATTCAATTTTTTTCAATTTTTTTTTATAATTTTTAAAACAATTTAAACGATTTGGTAAGATTTTTATGAAAAAGTTCCCGCGAATTTCCTTTTACATAATTATAAGCATATATCATTTCAATATTGATTAAATCTTACGTATACTTTCGGTGTACATGATGTACTTGATTGAGAGATTCTTACCACAGTATTATCATGATGTATTTGAAACTTGCATAACTTTAGCAATACTTTTGAACTTGGACTCTAGTAAGTAATTATGTTCATTTGTCAGGTTTCATTCAAATTGTTAATATGTTTAAATTTGATGTGTTTGTTGGATAATGGTTTTATTATGATATTTTGGGCCATGGCTTTTTTATAATGCTATGTAACTGAGACCCACCTGGTATAAATGATTATTTCATTTTAATGAAAAAATTTAAATGGATGTAATTGTTATAACCAAATCACATAGTCTATCATTTTTATCTATGTTTCATACATTTATTATACCCCCGCAACGAAGTTAGGGGGGGGGGGGGGGGGTATACTGGAATCAGGTTGTCCGTCCGTCCGTCCGTCTATCTGTAGACGCATTTTGTCCGGACAACTCCTCCTAAACCGATGGGCCAATTCCGATTAAACTTCACACAAATATTAATGATCATGTGTAGATGTGCATGCCACTTTATTTTTCTCAAAATTATGGTTGCTATGGCAACTGGTCACTATAAACAGGTTTTCCGATAAGAACCATAACTTTAAGATTGTCCGGACAACTCCTCCTAAACTAAATGGCCAATTTCAATGAAACTTCACACAAATATAGAGGACCATGTGTAGATGTGCATGCCACTTTCTTTTCTTTCGAAATTATGGTTGCTATGGCAACTGGTCTCTACAAACAGGTTTTCCGATAAGAACCATAACTTTATGTTTGTCCGGACAACTCCTCCTAAACCGAAGGGCCGATTTCAATGAAACTTCACACAAATATAGAGGACCATGTGTAGATGTGCATGCCACTTTCTTTTTTTTCAAAATTATGGTTGCTATGGCAACTGGTCACTATATTACTGGGTTATCTTAGTTAGCCTCTAATTAACAGTTCCAATTCACCATTGACTCGTGCAGATTGCGGGGGTATTAGTCAGCCATCCTGGGGACAGTTCTAGTTGCTGATTTCTTAGGATTCATGGCGTTTTACACTTAAATATTTGTATTCAAGTTCGCGATCGACAACAGGCTAACTGTATCGTTGGTGCCTTTGACAACGTTCTGGCAAAGTATAAAAATTGCTCTTTAAATGGATGTAAATAATTATTGTTCCAAAAATAAAAGTAATAAGCTGTCATAGTAAAATAATTGCCTTTTCATATCTGTATCTGTAACAATCTTTCCGAAAATTGTACATGTACACTATCAGATAATCAATTCCTGAATCTACATTATATTGCACACATAACCATTTCCAATTTCCCGGCGTGCGCACATCTGCCGTGACGATCCGAGTCGCACATTTCACGCATCGTGCAGACATCGCGCGCACATCGTGTAATGTTATGCGATCACAACTTTATATTTTGCCCCGTTGCGACTGCACATTATTATTTTTTAGATCAGCAGACAAGCCTCAGCAGTACGACGTCATTAATAAACGACGTTATTTATTTTAACGACACATAATTTTACACCGTCATAAACTATAATAACGACCACCACACTCTCATACACGATGATAATTAGAGCAAGGGCTGATATCTGGGTATCGGGCTGATAAAGGGTGTGCTATCAAAATTGTCATATCACAACCTTTTTATCACACCTTTGGAAAATAAAACAGAAAAAACAAAAAGAAATTACTCGAACAATTCAACAACTTAAGTAAAAGTAAAACAATGGTCGTTGGCTCAAAAATAAATTAGCATTTTAACAAAAGTGGTGCTAGGTGACGAGTCCTGTGTCAATATAAGAATAAAGTCTCTCTTAAGATACATAAGAATTAGTGACTATCTGAATCTATGTCTTGAACTCTCTCTCTCTTGAGTTTTTTTGCCATGAAATGGTGGTTCCTGCTAGAACCAAGACGGCTGTAGAACCGAAGCTATAACCATTTTGTCCAGAAATAGTTTGTTGCATAGAATTTTGGTTTAAATTTGAAACAGCTTCGGTAATGGGAACCAAAACATTGTTAGTGTTTGCTGTCTCATGAGCTGTAATAATTTGCAAAGCATCTTCAATGTCCTGTGAAGCCAGAATAAGATCTTGGTCTTCAGGGTCATATTTTTCACCCACTTCAGCTTGGGGTGGTACCGACTCACTGTTGCTAGATAATATATCAGACATTTGCTTCTTTTGCTGTGAATTAACTTGGTACATGTAACAGTCCGGAGTGACGAAACCGGATGACGTGATATCAACCTGGGCTGATATCAAGTTATCAGCCCGGGTTAGTGTAAAAAGGTGTAATAAAGACTGTTACATTGTCATACTCTATAATATACAGTTATTGTATGTGTGTGAGGTAAATAACACTTTTTCATTATTTTCTTTTCCGAAATGTTCCTGTATCATTCCCTTAAACGATTACTGTCTGCTTCGTCTTGGTGTCGAAAACGCGTATGCATTGTCCAATCAGAATGAACGAAGAAAAAAAAAACCACGAAAATCTTAGTGCGTTCATTCCGGGTAAATGGCACTTTTGACTATTAACCTTGTTAATAGCATTTTTGGAGGATGTGGTTCAAATAGCATTTCTATTGTCTACCTTTTATATAGTGTAAAATAAGGAAAGGTATAATAATAACGAATTTTACCCTCATACCCTGTTATTACGATTGCTGAACTGTCATGCATTATACAAACGACTTTTGCATTGTCATTCTCATACATTATATTAGTATTCAAACACTGCAATCAATTTTTAGCTCACTTGGACCGAAGGTCCAGTGAGCTTATGTCATGGCGCGGCGTCTGTCGTCCGTTTCTTTCTCCGTCCGTTTCCTTTGTTAAGAAAGTTGGCAGGATCTTCCTCAAAAAGGTTAAAGATGCCACACCTCCAACAGAGTTTAATAAATTGTTATTATTTTGACAATAAATGACATTAATCCATATATGTATGCCTATTTAAGACCTACAAATAATGTCAACTATTGTCGTAATGAAGCCAATAAGATTCGAACTTTTGAACATTATAATCTACCTTGCCTACGCTTGACCTTGATCGCAGTGCATTTTGGGAAGAGATTTACATACAGAAGACAACTGTATATATTGCCTGTTGCCTAACTTAATAACAACTTTTAATTGCGAGGTTTTAATGCAAATAGCAAATAAAAACAAAATAAACATTTCAATATTATCCGTTGGGAAAAATCACGATCCTTTGCCTTGTCGTCGCCGACGAACCGAAACGCCTTTTTAGCTTTACCCCCTCGGTCCAAATTCGCTGGGTTGATACAGGTGTGATTTATTAAAAGTTTTTAAAAGATGGCGAACTATAAGTAGTGAATCTGCAATCACTACATATCACAAAAGAAATCCTAGCCGTTGATTCAATCGCATCATATGCTTTAATACGGTTTAATAAAGATGACAACAGACCGAACACTACACTACGTATGTATGTACGTTACATACTTGCCTCTCCAACAAAAACTCAACTGTGTCATTTCCGCATGAGTTCTGATTCCATTGTTTATAATTCCATAGGTCTGTGCAGTCTCCGATTGAAACCCTTCCCTTTCTTCGTTCTCTTTTCATAATCTAATTTATGCTTCCTTCTTTCTAGACATGTTAGGCTAACACATGTTGCCTTTTTCGCTTCGCCATGTGGTTCCTACTTTCTGTTTTCAGCGCATGCGCCATCAGTATTTCATTCAATATGGAGGCGGAGCGAAATGGAATTTCTTCAGGACGCAATTAATTATTTTATTTCTTTTTTAGTTTCAAAGATAAATAAGATGATGAAACTTTCCGAGGGTGGTAATAATGTCAAGTGCGTAACTTTTATTCCTGAAGAACAATACATACGAGTTTATTCGTTTTTTTAATTGATAAAAATACTATCTGTCGGAGTTGTAGCACCTTTAAGATTAGAACAAGATAATGTTCGCCTGGTGTGCTTCTGATTAACTGTCAAACGTCTTGATACCCATCGGGCTGAACACTTTCTCGTTGCGAGATCCACGGTCAGAATCGAATGTACCTTTTCACTGTAGGGGGCATCTTTCCCTAGTGTTGCTACCATATCATTATGGATGTCCTTAGGTGTTACACTTTTTAGGTCATCTAACCCGAAGGCCAGGATGACCTATACTCATTGTGCTTCGTCCGTCGTCGTCCGCCGTGCGCCGTTCGGTGTGCGTATTTTTTTCTCATTTCAAACTTCTTCTCAAATTCCAACATTTAGATTTAGCTGAAACTCGCCTGAAAAGATCTTGAGATAATCCTGAGCTAGTTTTGTTATTTTTGGGTATGTCAGAAATCGAAGATGGCCATCATGGCAGCCAACTTGAAAAACACATTTTAAACTTCTTCTCCAGTTCCACGGGTGCCATTGAGCTGGATATTGGTGAGAGTGTTAAAGAACGAGAGCAAACAAAGTGTTATTTTTTTCAGCCTTATAAAAACTTTGACATGGCAGTCACGACGGCCATTTTGTAACATGATTACGCAATCATGGGTTTCCTGAACAAAACCCATTTCAAACTTCTTCTCAAGTTCCACTTGTTGGAGTCAGCTCTAACTTAATTGAAATGATCCTGAGATGATTCTGATCAAGTGTTGCTATTTTTTGGGTCAATCCAAAATCCAGGATGTCCGCCATGGTCAACAGTGCCACTATACTTGCTATAGAGTATGTGTACTAAAATTGTATAAGGGTTTTAAGAGTCAGATGACCGTTAAGGCCCATGGCCCCTTGTTGATGAAAAATAAAGGATCACTGCTCTTTTACTGATGTTGTTCATTTTGCAAAAGCCGATTGTCTTGTTTACTTTATAGTGCTACATTGTCAATATAAACTTACCAAATGACACCCAGTCCTTTGGTACACGGCCCTATATAGCCAGAGAAGAGTAGGACTTAAAAAGACCATCCTTGAGAACCTCCTTCAATACGAGGCTCACAACATATCAATCATCCCTCGTATGCACCCAATCTAACGGTATCGAGAAAATAATTTCCGAAATCCTGGAAAAAGGAGAAGCCTCATTCAAATATTCCGGTAGAGCTTCAGCTTGGATATTCATTTTATCTATTCCAACCGAATATGTATGATTTGCGAGATGGATTTTCATGCAATGAACGAACTCACAAATGAAACAGTGCATTCCTCTTTACTCTTTATATCATGTTGCAATTGTTAGACAGAAACATGATATTAACAGGTATGTGACATAAAGAGGAACATATTTTCCCACTAAATCTAGTGCATTCCAATCTCCATAACCAAATGAAAGCTATTCAATAGTAACAGTGACCTTGCGTTTGCTTGGCCCAAGGGATCTCAAATTATCTTAAGCAAACATATCATCTATTTATAGTAACAGTGACCTTGGATCTTTGAACCTGAAAAGCAAGCTAAGCAAGCACTTTTGGTAAGGAAGCACTGTATGAAGTTTGAGCCTAATTGGCTAAGGAAAACTTTAAAAAGTTTGAGTTTGATTGGCCCAAGGAAACTTGAGTTATTGCATAGAAACCAACTTTCTATTAATAGTAACAGTGACCTTGACCTTTGACCTTTGAACATGAAAAGCATCCCAAGCAAGCACTGTTTGAAGTTTGAGGTTGATTAGCCAAGGGGAACTCAAGTTATTGCACAGAAACCATTGTAATGACGACCCCGCCGACACCGCCGACGCCGACATAGTAATACCTATATGCCAAAACACTCTCTGATGAAGATGACCTTTATGTTTATTTTGATGCCAAGGGGTCATTAAACGTTGCAGGTAAAGTCTTAAAGCTTACAAAAAAAAAACAAAAAACAAAAAACAAAAACAAAAACAAAATAAACTCAGTTTAGCCTTCATGTAAGCATGCCTCTTCACTTTCAACCGTTTGAATATCAAAACCTATCTTCAAAAGTGCATGGGAATTCTAAAAACATGGATTAATTGAACAGCTTTAACCTCTTCCACGAGATGTGGACACTTGGTTTCCGACGCATGTCTTCCTTGTGAAACAATATTAAGAACCACTCTTTTCATTTTCATGAATCGGGGGTGATGATGCGGATGCATGTCATTAACTAAAGTGATTTGTTTAAGCTACTCTCTATGCCTGGGTATCCATGTTTTTGCTCTTTTGAAATGACTTTGGATTTATTTCATACTTGTATTAATCGGCAAATACAAGAATACAAGAGCATGTTGTTTCCATTTGGTGAAGTTTACATAATTACCGTTACCGTTAAACTGAGCATTTAAGTCATACTATAAATGCCAAAAGTTTATTATTAGGACCATGTGTAAAATATTTTCATTTTAAAATAAACTGAGAGAGTCAAAATAGCTTCACGTCTGACCGTACTGTCATTGGAATGTGGAAGTGGTCAATTTGTTTTAAGCAATGGCAACAACAGTTAACAAGAGGCCCAGAGGACCTGTATCGCTCACCTGGATTTCATGAGATATGAAACAAGAATGATGATTAAGTATACATGTATTTGTCACTGGTAATGCTATGTCAATATATCATAGGCATTTTATATGGGTACGTGAGGTTTTTATGCCAAAAAATGCATTAATCAATGAAATGAAATAGACTTTTGGCGCAACCCCATAGGGATGCTACAACACAAATGTGAGTGATATCCATTGCTTAGGTGCAGAAAAGAAGTTGTTTAAACCAATTGATCCCTTTTGACCCCGCCCTCTACACCCCGGGGGCTAGTTCCTTCCTTTATAAAATTTTGAATCCTTACCTAAAAGGATGCTACCAGTCAAATATGAGCTGTTTCAGAGAAGAAGTTGTTCATATCAATTTAGCCAAATTGACACCTTTTGGCCCCACCCCTCAGCTCCCTGGTGGGGTCAACTCTAAAATGTGTACACTTTTGAATCCCCACCCCATTACCATGCTACCATACAAATGTGAGTGATATCCATTGCTTAGTTTCATATAAGAATTTGTTTATATCAATTTAACCAAACCTTTTTGGCCCCGCCCCTCAGGCCCCAGGGTTGGCCCCGTCATTTGTTCTATTTTGAGTCCTCAACCCAAGGGAATGCTACCAGTCAAATATTAGAGATATACCTTGCTTAGTCTCAAAAAGTTGTTTACATCAATTCTGCCAAAATGACCCCTTTTGGCCCAAACTCTCAGCCCCAAGGGAGGTCGGCCCCACTATTTGTTCAATTTTGAATCCCGACACAAAAGGGAAGCTTACAGTCAAATATGAGCAATATCTATTGCTTGGTTTCAGAGGAGAAGTTGTTCATATCAATTTAGCCAAATATACTCTTCTTGGCCTCGCCCCTCAGGCCCCTGGGGGGTCAGCCTCTTTATTTGTACAATTTTGAATCCCCACCTAATAGGGATGCTACCAGGCAAATATGAGCGATACTCATTGCTCGGTTTTAGAGAAGAAGTCGTTAATATTAATAGAGCCAAATTGACCCCTTTTGGCCCCGCCTATCAGACCCCTGGGGGGTCAGCCCAAACCATTTGTACAATTTTGAGTCCCCACCCCACAGGGATGCTTCTGACCGAATTTGGTTAAATTCTGATCATTGGTTATGAAGAAGAAATCAATTATTGACTCTTTTGGGTTCATTTTGTGAATTCCTTTCTTGATTTTCCACGGTATATACAATGTATATATATTTGTTGACATGATTTAAACGTATGTAAAATAGTCTGATCAATGCATATCTAAATCAAACATTTATCACATTTCCTAAAGGCCCACGGAAATAATAATAAATGTTAAAGCTGCACGGTTCGTAAACGTTAAACTTTAACAAGAGGCCCAGGGGCCTTAACGGTCATCTGACTCTAAATTAAAACCCTTATATTATTGTAGTATGCATTCTCTATAGCAGGTTTAGTGGCACTGTTGGCCATGGTGGCCATCTTGGATTTCTGACCGACCCAATAAATAATAACACTTGGTCTGGACAATCTAAGGATAATTTCTGGTATGTTAGAGCTGAATCCCACCGGTGGAGTTTTAGAAGAAGTTTGAAATAGGTGTTGTTCAGGAAAACCATGATTGCGCAATCATGTTACAAAATGGCCGCCATTGCTGCCATGCCAAAGTTTTTACGAGGCCGAAAAAATAACAACACTTTGTTGGCCCTCCTTCCTTAACATCCTCACCAATTTCGAGCTCAATGGCACCAGTGGAACTGGAGAAGAAGTTTAAAATGTGTTTTTCAAGATGGCGGCCATCTTGGATTTCGGACCGACCCGAAAAATAACAACACTTGGTCGGGATCATATCAGAATCATTTCTGGCAAGTCTCAGCCCAACAGCACTGGTGGAACTTGAGAAGAAGCTTAAAATGTGTTTTTCAAGATGGCGGCTATGGCGGCCATCTTGGATTTCGGACCGACCCGAAAAATAACAACACTTGGTCAGAACCATCTCAGGATCATTTCAGGCAAGTTTCAGCTTAATCCAACTGGAGGAACTTGAGAAGAAGATTGAAATGTGAAAAGTTTACGCACGGCGGACGGCGCACGGCGGACGGCGGACAACGCACGGCGCAGGGCGCACGGCGCACGACGACGGACGAAGCATGATGACTATAGGTCATTCTGACCCTTCGGGTCAGATGTCCTAAAAACTTTTTTAATGCCTCATTTTTACCATTGGTATGAAACTTGGATTGAACATAACACCTTCATAACATTCAAAATCTGAATGTTGTATGTCGTATGTTGAGCCGCTGAACATTCAAAAGTTACCTCGTTGGCTGGTAAAAACACAAGATATGAAGTTTTGAATGTCGTATGTCGTATGTTCAGCGGCTGAACATTCAAAATTTGAATGTCGTATGTCGTATGTTCAGCGGCTGAACATTCAAAAGTTACCTCGATGGTTGGTAAAAACACAAGATATGAAGTTTTGAATGTCGTATGTCGTATGTTCAGCGGCTGAACATTCAAAATCTGAATGTCGTATGTCGTATGTTCAGCGGCTGAACATTCAAAATTTGAATGTCGTATGTCGTATGTCGAGCCGCTGAACATTCAAAACCAAAATCTGAATGTCGTATGTCGTATGTTCAGCGGCTGAACATTCAAAATCTGAATGTCGTATGTCGTATGTTGAGCCGCTGAACATTCAAAAGTTATCTCGCTGGCTGGTAAAAACACAAGATATGAAGTTTTGAATGTCGTATGTCGTATGTTCAGCGGCTGAACATTCAAAATTTGAATGTCGTATGTCGTATTTTCAGCGGCTGAACATTCAAAATTTGAATGTCGTATGTCGTATGTTCAGCGGCTGAACATTCAAAAGTTACCTCGATGGTTGGTAAAAACACAAGATATGAAGTTTTGAATGTCGTATGTCGTATGTTCAGCGGCTGAACATTCAAAATCTGAATGTCGTATGTCGTATGTTCAGCGGCTGAACATTCAAAATTTGAATGTCGTATGTCGTATGTCGAGCCGCTGAACATTCAAAACCAAAATCTGAATGTCGTATGTCGTATGTTCAGCGGCTGAACATTCAAAATCTGAATGTCGTATGTCGTATGTTCAGCGGCTGAACATTCAAAATCTGAATGTCGTATGTCGTATGTTCAGCGGCTGAACATTCAAAATTTGAATGTCGTATGTCGTATGTCGAGCCGCTGAACATTCAAAACCAAAATCTGAATGTCGTATGTCGTATGTTCAGCGGCTGAACATTCAAAATCTGAATGTCGTATGTCGTATGTTCAGCGGCTGAACATTCAAAAGTTACCTCGTTGGCTGGTAAAATCACAAGATATGAAGTTTTGAATGTCGTATGTCGTATGTTCAGCGGCTGAACATTCAAAATCTGAATGTCGTATGTCGTATGTTCAGCGGCTGAACATTCAAAAGTTACCTCGATGGCTGGTAAAAACACAAGATATGAAGTTTTGAATGTCGTATGTCGTATGTTCAGCGGCTGAACAATCAAAATCTGAATGTCGTATGTCGTATGTTCAGCCGCTGAACATTCAAAAGTTACCTCGTTGGCTGGTAAAATCACAAGATATGAAGTTTTGAATGTCGTATGTCGTATGTTCAGCGGCTGAACATTCAAAATCTGAATGTCGTATGTCGTATGTTCAGCGGCTGAACATTCAAAATTTGAATGTCGTATGTCGTATGTCGAGCCGCTGAACATTCAAAACCAAAATCTGAATGTCGTATGTCGTATGTTCAGCGGCTGAACATTCAAAATCTGAATGTCGTTTGTCGTATGTTGAGCCGCTGAACATTCAAAAGTTACCTCGTTGGTTGGTAAAAACACAAGATATGAAGTTTTGAATGTCGTATGTCGTATGTTCAGCGGCTGAACATTCAAAATCTGAATGTCGTATGTCGTATGTTCAGCGGCTGAACATTCAAAATATACCTCGTTGGCTGGTAAAATCACAAGATATGAAGTTTTGAATGTCGTATGTCGTATGTTCAGCGGCTGAACATTCAAAATCTGAATGTCGTATGTCGTATGTTGAGCCGCTGAACATTCAAAAGTGACCTCGTTGGCTGGTAAAATCACAAGATATGAAGTTTTGAATGTCGTATGTCGTATGTTCAGCGGCTGAACATTCAAAATCTGAATGTCGTATGTCGTATGTTGAGCCGCTGAACATTCAAAAGTTACCTCGTTGGCTGGTAAAAACACAAGATATGAAGTTTTGAATGTCGTATGTCGTATGTCGTATGTTCAGCGGCTGAACATTCAAAATCTGAATGTCGTATGTCGTATGTTCAGCGGCTGAACATTCAAAATTTGAATGTCGTATGTCGTATGTCGAGCCGCTGAACATTCAAAACCAAAATCTGAATGTCGTATGTCGTATGTTCAGCGGCTGAACATTCAAAATCTGAATGTCGTATGTCGTATGTTGAGCCGCTGAACATTCAAAAGTTATCTCGTTGGCTGGTAAAAACACAAGATATGAAGTTTTGAATGTCGTATGTCGTATGTTGAGCTAACTTCACACAGCCGTATATTACTATTTATCTGCAATTTTTGACCAGTGTTCGGGAACTAGTAAATGAACAAACAATTCCCGATTTTTCCTGAATACATTGTAAATTGACTGAATTTGGATACCAATTTTTGTGTCTTTATTAACATCTAAGTAACAAATTCCAAAGGTAGAATATTGAATGTATGTGTATAGTTAACATTTCGACAATTTTTACCGGTTGATAAGCCATATTCTTTTACCCATTGCACTTTTTGCAACATTATTGACAAATCATTATCTTAGAATGGAACATGTGACTGATGCGTAGTACTGTAGTAACTGTGTAGTAAAACAGATCATGTGATCACATCTCATTTAGTCGATTGGCTGAACCTCGCAATGCATTATGGATAACAGGCCGGTGACGTAAATCTATGTGTATGTCCTTATATAGCGATCGACTCGACCTGTATTGGGATACTCAGTTGCACATCTTTTGTTGCTAAACGTTATACAACAATATTGTTTTATATTAACGTACATTTTCAAGTTTTACACCAATATCGGATAGGAACCACACTCTTGAATACTGCGTGATACTTTACAAAATTTGCCATCATCGGCAAAAAAAAAAAAAAACTTTGGAAAAATGTAAAACAGAGGGTAATTAATTTAAATCGTGTAGTTTCAGGACTGATATGATATAGATTTTTTTGTATCATCACACTAACATCATCATCAAAGTCTCTATCGCGGAGTTCGCCCTATGATACCTCGTCAAAGATAGTTGGAATAGCACAAACTTCTTCACGGCAACGTTGCTTTACTTCATTAAGAAACACATCCGCTGCTAGTTTGATAGAATTTGATAATTATACACACAGATTTAAATAGCAGTCATTAAAGACACTTGTTAATACTTCTATCATTAAAAATTTATCATTAATTTAAACTCTTGAGATGAAGATTAATATAGATATGTAGACTTAATAAATCTCGGTTTTTACCGTGAATATCTAAGATTTGTTATGATAAGTAGCCTACATAAATTCATTTGAATCATTATTTTATAAGTCATATCCAATTTGACATTTTCATATTTTCTTTCATGAAAAGTAAGAACAGACTAAAGTTTAAACTCACTCAGGTGTAAAATTTGACCTGTTGGCCAAGTAATACAGGTAAATTTCAGAGTACAATGACAATTTGTTTATTCTCGTAAACAGTACAGTGTAGAGAATAATAATACAGACAAATGGATAATAATAAAACATGGTAAAACAGGATGGACATCAGGATTGTGAATTAATTATAATTATATCAATAATAAATTTAGCCAATGAAATAAGTTCATTTTTAGTTACGTAATTGAATAATGTATGAAATTTAAATGTATTTGGTCTTTCGTAATAATATCTAGACATATATTTCCGTCTGCTATTGATTATAAATTGCTGATCACAGTTAAATAAATAATGGAATTGGTCGCCTATTTCTCTTAAATTACATAAAGTACATATTCTATGTTCCCGTGGTATATTAGTCCATATACCACTTTCAATTGGAATTTTTGTATTACCTACTCTAAATTTACAGTACGTACGCTTTGGCTAATTTGGGAGGGAGTTCTAATAAATAATTCTCTAAACAAAGTTCGGTCTTGTAAATTCTATAATTGATACCTTTCGTGGAAGTAAAAATTTCATTTCTCCAGTTTGCTAAAAAAATTGCCTTAAGTTTATAAAATATTGTACTCTTCAGCCAATTTATACTTGAAAACTCAGAATGTTTACTAAGTGAGAATGAACCAGTAATTGGTCCCCGGGGGGTTAATTGGGGACAGGTCACCTGGCCACTAAAGAGCTAGACTGATCATCATCTTACAGGTAAGGTGTGATGTGATGCATGTCCTCTCAAGGCTATGGAGGGTTGCATATTGGGCCCAGGTGGCCATTGGCAACAGGGTTATAGGCCTGTTCCTAGATGTTTGGCTTCACTATAGTATTATGTAATGTACAAGCAGAGACATATCTGTATATATGTCTCTGGTACAAGTAGTCTGGACATGTACATGTCTCAAGATCTGTCGACAGAACATACAATGTAATATCATATAGATGACACTTACTGTGAAATTTTCGAGTTAACATTCAATAAAAATTTGAAATGAAGTACATGTTTACCTGAGTCAGCCATTATTAGGCCTCTGAAACAAACTGATGTGTTAATAGAAGCATGTAAATGATTAAAATGATCGTGAACAGCATCAAAATTAATCTCTAAAGCAAATTCTTCATTATACACTGTTGAAGTCTTTATATATATATATATATATATATTGAAACATTGTGCATTATATTACCGGGGTTATGTCTTTTGTGATCATAAGTTAAAAAAAGTAGTTGTGCACTTATTATAAGTTTACTTCAGTACTTTAAATCCAATGCACTCCTCACTTCTTCTTGGATGCAAAGGTTAACTGATCGACACTCAACTGAGGGGAACGCCCCCCCCCCCTCCCCCCCCCCCCCCCCCCCCCCCCAAAAAAAAAAACCCGTTTTAGATGTTTGACCTAAAACCTAAAATTTCAAATTCAAAAAATATTTTGGAGCTTTTTTTAATTTTTGACAAAAATTGTAAAATTTCAACTTTCCAAAACAGTTTTGAGTTTTTTGGTTTTCAGGTTTTAAAACATAAACCTAAAAATCTAAAAACCCAAAACAGTTAAATTTTAGTTCAAAACATCAGATAACACTATATATACATTGTTTTGTATATATAAGACTTTACCCCTCCCCAGCCAGAGATTCCTCTGATCCCGACATCACACTTTTTAACAAATCTTCAATGCTTACACAACAGTAATATGTACCAGTGATCTTGCCAGACATGTACATGTACCAAACTTGTTGTCATGGGTCTCAGGTGTGTAAGTCATCACCACACCTGGTCAGTTTCTCCTTTTTACAATTAGCCCTATAGGGGGTCTATTCATAGCCTGGTCAACTAAGACAATTTATCTGTGGTAAGATTTCTTTATCTGTTTATCTGTACCTAAATTAACACCTTGATACAGGTTTTTCAATTCAATTTATTAGTACAAATACAGTGAATAAATACAGTGAAAACATAATAAATACATACAAACAAAACAATAAAGTTCGGACACACAGAGACCACACATACGCGACCGCAGCACTAGTGTAGAGAGTGATTTTATTTTATTATAAAATCTTATCGTCTTTTGTTGCCGAGAATAATCACTTTTCCTAAATTTGAAAGATCCTTATATGACATTTCCGTTTTCTAAAAGTTGTACACATCTCTCTCTCTCTCTCTCTCTCTCTCCCTCTCTCTCTCTCTCTCTCTCTCTCTCTCTCTCTCTCTCTCTCTCTCTCTCTCTCTCTCTCTCTCTCTCTCTCTCTCTCTCAATGACATCCTCACACAGACCTAATACACACACGCCTGTCACATCCATTCAGCTCGGGCCGTATCGTAACGCTATACTCCATTAATGCATCATATTATACAATGTAAATTAATTCCATCATCATCAGATATATTATTATTAATTATGGATAAAATTCTTTCATTAATAGATATAGAACATAGAAGAACGGTTTTAATGCATCATACCAATTTACAAATGTACGTCCTATTTTGAATCGCAACACGCTCCGTGACGGTATTAATTCGCAGAACGATATACAAGCAGCGACAACTTTCTATTCGTATGTAGGTTATAAGGAATATCAGAATAGGGCATATATATTAATGGTAACTTGTAGCATGTTCTGTCGTTTACAGTAAATGTACTAGATCTAACTTGTATATACAAATACTGTACATCAGATAGAAAAGAGGCGATGTGACATTGAGCAATAATGTATTATAATTTCTTTATCACAATTATGTCAACTCTTTCTTACATATTTCGATTTGGTCGGTCTTTCCTGTCATAGATGTGTCCCTGGACAAGACACCTAACCCTAATTCAAGATCTGATTATTTTTCCCTTATGTCACAATACACATAGGAGAGTTGACATTGAACTGGTACATGCATATAAGATAATAGTACAATACTATAATAACAATTACAATGTAATACAATATGACTGTGACATACATGTAATTATATGACAATGGAATTCACGTACATTGTACACTATTACAATTTGTATCAATGTATATTGGTGTATAATGATATCAATATTGTGGAATGATATTATGTCATGTAATACAATATCAATTAGCAACATCAATATGTAACAGAAACATGTACATATTTTAACATGTAACTATATATTAGTGATATATGTTGTTTCATAATGCATGTACATTGTAGTTTGCTCTGGATGACATGCGAAGGGCCTCTCGTTTGTTATTCAGTGAGTTAGTTACCATCTACTTTAAAGAGACCCCGCCTCAAAATGGCCATGTCTGTTTACGAGCCACAAACTCAACAAACAAACACAGGAAAGAATCGCACTTGAATACAAATTAACACAAGCTTTTCGTCAAGTTATACTATGAAACATATAATATAGATTGTACTATGACTGTTTATGCATAATTTTGTATTACTAAATTGACATGTATTATGTGTTGCCTTACCAGACCATGCTTGACTTTAAATTAAATGGGTATTTTCCCAAGCAAGAACATCTTACCACATGCAAAAGAAAAAAATACTCTTACTTGTCTATGTCAATACCACTTATACCTAAGTACACCTATACCCAAGTACACCTATACCCAAGTATTACTATACCCAAGTATTACTATACCCAAGTACATGTACCACTATACCAAAGTATTACTATACCTAAGTATTACTATACCCAAGTATTACTATACCCAAGTATTACTATACCCAAGTATTACTATACCCAAGTATTACTATACCTAAGTACCACTATACACAAGTACCACTATACCCAGGTATTACTATACCCAAGTACCACTATACCCAGGTATTACTATACCCAAGTACCACTATACCCAAGTATTACTATACCCAAGTATTACTATACCCTAGTAACATTATATCTGTGTATTACTATACACTAGTAACATTATATCTGTGTATTACTATACACTAGTAACATTATATCTGTGTATTACTATACCCTAGTAACATTATATATGTGTATTACTATACCCTAGTAACATTATATCTGTGTATTACTATACCCTAGTAACATTATATCTGTGTATTACTATACACTAGTAACATTATATCTGTGTATTACTATACACTAGTAACATTATATATGTGTATTACTATACCCTAGTTACATTATATCTGTGTATTACTATACCCTAGTAACATTATATCTGTGTATTACTATACACTAGTAACATTATATCTGTGTATTACTATACACTAGTAACATTATATCTGTGTATTACTATACACTAGTAACATATAACATATCTGTGTATTACTATACCCTAGTAACATTATATCTGTGTATTACTATACCCTAGTAACATATAACATATCTGTGTATTACTATACTGTAACATAATATCTGTGTATTACTATACACTAGTAACATTATATTTGTGTATTACTATACACTAGTTACATTATATCTGTGTATTACTATACACTAGTAACATTATATTTGTGTATTACTATACACTAGTTACATTATATCTGTGTATTACTATACCTTAGTTACATTATATCTGTGTATTACTATACCCTAGTAACATATAACATATCTGTGTATTACTATACCCTAGTAACATTATATATGTGTATTACTATACACTAGTAACATTATATCTGTGTATTACTATACCCTAGTAACATATTATAAATCTGTGTATTACTATACCCTAGTAACATTATATCTGTGTATTACTATACCCTAGTTACATTATATCTGTGTATTACTATACCCTAGTTACATTATATCTGTGTATTACTATACCCTAGTTACATTATATCTGTGTATTACTATACACTAGTAACATGTTATATATCCGTGTATTACTATACCCTTGTAACATATTATATATCTGTGTATTACTATACCCTAGTAACATATTATATATCTGTGTATTATTATACACTAGTAACATATTATATATATGTGTATTACTATACTGTAACATAATATATCCGTGTATTACTATACCCTAGTAACATATTATATATCCGTGTATTACTATACTGTAACATAATATATCTGTGTATTACTATACTGTAACATAATATATCTGTGTATTACTATACTGTAACATAATATATATGTGTATTACTATACATTAGTAACATATTATTTGTCTGTGTATTACTATACTGTAACATAATATATCCGTGTATTACTATACCCTAGTAACATATTATATATCTGTGTATTTATATACTGTAATATAATATATCCGTGTATTACTATACACTAGTAACATATTATATATCTGTGTATTACTATACCCTAGTAACATATTATATGTCTGTGTATTACTATACCCTAGTAACATATTATATATCTGTGTATTACTATACCCTAGTAACATATTGTATATCTGTGTATTACTATACCCTAGTAACATATTATATATTTGTGTATTACTATACTGTAACATAATATATCTGTGTATTACTATACCCTACTACCAGGTGTCATTATACCCATACAGCAATATGTATCAATTATGGACTTTTGGTGTGGTTAATATGGCGTTAAACTGACCTGGTAGAATCAACTATAACTGATGTCATTAATGTTACTTTAATACTATATTTGAAACGTATTGGCAAAGGTGGATTTTCATTATACATTGGAGCACTGTGACGACACAATGACTATGACGTCATAAACGCAATATTAACGAGGTGATTATATAGAGGATATTGAATGGTTTCCCGTTTAATATAACATATATTTCACGGGTATGACAGAATATCGATATTTTCACGAGTGCGATTCTGTCATACGAGTGAAATATATGTTATATTTAACGGGAAACCATTCAATTTTCTTTTTATTGCATTTAATAAACTTAAAAACAAAGTTAAAAACATCGAAAAATTAATAGCGTCAAAAAGTGCCGGAATCAGTAATGACGTCATTTCTTTGTGACGTTACTCCACGTCAACTTGACGGCGCCATTTTGAAAGGACTGATCAACGAATATAGGAGAATATGTGCATGAAGAGCTAACGTCAAGTGAGTATTTTGTTAAAAACTGGTCTGAAAATTTCAGAAATACAGCAAAATAACCAATCTATCTATCTCCGCTTCGGTTGGAAAAATATAAGTTTTGCAGTGAAAATATAAGTTTTCCGTTTTTGACCAGTCAGAGCGGACCTTTGTATTCACCTCGTTGAAACTTGCCGATTTGTCCAATCGAAGCGGAGATAGATAAATTGGTTATTTTGCTGTATCTTTGAAATATTCTGACCAGTTTTTTGACATAATACTCACTTGACGTTAGCTAGACTATTCATGCACAGATTCTCCGATAACAGCAGAAAACGCTTACATTGCGTTGATCAGTCCTTTCAAAATGGCGCCGTCATGTTGACGTGGAGTAACGTCACAAAGAGATGACGTCATTACTGATTCCCGCACTTTTTTACTATTAATTTTTCGATGATTTTAATTTTGTTTTAAGTTTATTAAATGCAATAAAAAGAAAATTGAATGGTTTCCCGTTAAATATAACATATATTTCACTCGTATGACAGAATATTTCGATATTTTTCACTCGTGCTTCGCACTCGTGAAAATATCAATATTCTGTCATACTCGTGAAATATATGATATTAAACGGGAAACCATTCAATATCCTCTATATATTTAATTCACTGGCAAAAATGCAATAAAGAATTATAATTAATGGGAATTGATGAAAGTCGGATCATATCTAATATACCAAAGTTTCAATATTATATCTGAGTACCAATTACACCCATTTATCACTATGTCGATCGCTCGAGAAAATAATTAAGGTTTCAACTGCAAATTCATAAAAACCGATCAACCAGATAATAATTAAAGGTTTTAAGGTTTCAACTGCAAATTCATAACAAAACCGATCAATCATATTTGATTATTTAATGCTACATGTAGATTTATATTAGTCATCTATATTGCAAATAGAACTTTCTATTCTAGAATAATAGAATACTATGGCTTTGAATAATGAGGGGAGAAATGGATACAACATATAGGTATTGTGCTCTGGCATAGTAAAAATAAAAAAGTGGTCTAGATTTGTCTCGTGATATCAACCCACCGGTTACTATCTTGGTTATCATCTGTATTCAAAACGAAATAAATCATGCAATAAATGTGCCCAATAATTTTGCTAAGGGCCATTAAATATATTTTTTCTTTAACCTTCAAGTATGACAGGCAGAGACATATAATAGTATAGACTAGAAGTCTCTGTTCACGGTAGATCATTATGAGCGTTTGCGTTCAATATTTACATACTAGGGTTATCTCCCCGAATAGCATACTTTCAGTTTCCAGCAGATGACGCCACTTGCTCTTCCTTACGTCAGTTGCTGTTTATCATACACATGCATTACAGTAGCTGCTTTCAGCCGGGAAAGAACAGATGTCGGCATGATAAACAGAGGTTATACATAGAGTCTGCCAAGTTACCAAAGAGAGTGAGTATCTGTATGAAGGAACATGTGTCAATATATTTTAACTGAAGCCGATAATAGTCACATTTGGTTGATAGATAGGCCTAAACGTTCTTTTTACTGCGTAAACGCAAGTTGTTTACAAAATCAATATTTCGTACGTTTGCTGTCATGCTTGTAAATATGAACGAAATATGTGTGGGTGATAAATTGGCCGATTTTGTTTCCAAGGTTCACTATTCCTATAGATTGCTGTGGCACATTTTACAATTCACCGGTTTGTTTTGATACCCGGTCAGTTTTCATTTCTGAGCTTGTAAACATATGCAGCCATGCGTAACGAGAGCAGGGCCTCGAGAGCATACCTCCATTGCCAGTAATCAATTCGGACATAATGTAAATTGATTTGGCTAGTTGATCACCTGTATCTGTCCGTCCGACCTTGGTCAATGGATGTACTAGTATTAAATCTATTAGCTGTTTACATTCTAGCAATTTATCAAGATGTGTATATAACTTCTCTGCTAACTCAGGCGAAAAAAATCCCTTTAGCAAAAGTTGCTAAAATACCATTTTTTCTTCAGAAATAAGAAATGGTATGGTTTTAGCGAGACAACTTTATTGTTGAGAAGTCATTAACTATTTATAGCACACATACATTTTATTGATACCTATATCTAATAAATCTGTTAATTAGAAACTAGATCTAGTTTCATTACTAATTCTTTAAGATTAATTGAAAAATAATAAAAAAAATCATTACCATAGGCAAAAACTGCATGTCAATCAGGAAAAGTATTGTATCATACAAAAACAATTGTGTTTTAGCTACTGTTATTTTCGTCAGAGACATATATACAGAGAGATTGGCAGCTCTCTATTTGCCCTTGTGTTTACATAGTGGCCCCTGACCTTAATTCCCACAATCCTTTGCGGTCGCTCGGTTCAGTCTTCACTAGACGCCATATTGGAGAAAACTTGAAAACCAGACACATAATTATCGATAATTTCTATTTGAAATCATCACCAGGATCCAATTATGTGCTTTAATTTTATTAATATCAAAGTGCAGAAGTGTCATCAATATGAAATATATCACAATTTGCTGTCCAAGTGTTTGTATTTTGAGTATGAAAGTCAAGCACAACGCAGGAAAGATCGGCGGGAATCTCCAATTTTCGAAAAGTCCCCATGGGGTTTTTGAGAATACGGATAAATGACAACAATGTGCATGATAATCAAGACCACATTCCATAAGTATGATAGTTTTTGGTTAATGTGGTAACTTTTGTAGTGGCCTAGATAAAACAATGTGCTTTTTGTGTGCGTTTAAAATTGACGATGTTTTGGTCGGACGTAATGGCTGCTTAATTACAAAACTTGGACATGTCGAATAGGACCCAATGGATTTTAGAAAATACGGATAAATGGCAACAATGTGCATGATCAATAAGACTATATCCCATAAGTATGATAGTTTTTGGTTAATGTGGTAACTTTTGTAGTGGCCAAAATAAAACTATGTGCTTTTTGTGTGCGTTTAAAATTGACGATGTTTTGGTCTGACGTAATGGCGGCTTAATTACAAACTTGGACATGTCGAATAGGACCCAATGGATTTTCGAAAATACGGATAAATGACAACAATATGCATGATCAATAATACTATATCCCATAAGTTTGATAGTTTTTGGTTAATGTGGTAACTTTTGTAGTGGCCAAAATAAAACGATGTGCTTTTTGTGTGCGTTTAAAATTGACGATGTTTTGGTCTGACGTAATGGCGGCTATTTACAAACTTGGACATGTCGAATAGGACCCAATGGATTTTAGAAAATACGGATAAATGGCAACAATGTGCATGATCAATAAGACTATATCCCATAAGTATGATAGTTTTTGGTTAATGTGGTAACTTTTGTAGTGGCCTAAATAAAACGATGTGCTTTTTGTGTGCGTTTAAATTTGACGATGTTTTGGTCTGACGTAATGGCGGCTTAATTACAAACTTGGACATGTCGAATAGGACCCACTGGATTTTCGAAAATACGGATAAATGACAACAATATGCATGATCAATAAGACTATATCCCATAAGTTTGATAGTTTTTGGTTAATGTGGTAACTTTTGTAGTGGCCAAAATAAAACGATGTGCTTTCTGTGTATATCTAAAATGACGATGTTTTGGTCTGACGTAATGGCGGATTAACCAGAACATGTCGAATAAGTTCCAATACTACGATACACACATGCGCATAGCCCGATTTACCTGCGCTCGCGTGTGTTTGATAGGAGACCGGACGCTCTCGATAAGGGATATGCTTGAGTGGTCACGAATAAAGGGAGCCACTACGTGTACGGGGAAATAGCGATGTTACTAATCGCTCTGTATATATGTCTCTGTTTTCGTTATTGAAAAAAAAAACACTTTGGAATACATTTTGATAATTTTATACATTTGATATAGTTTTTTTAGCATAATTTTCAAACCATTAAGTGGGGGTATGTACACTGTCTTACAATAGGTTTCAAATTGAGAAATAGTACCTTACAAATGCTTTGAAACATACTTGTGTGTAACCTGATGTGCACACGTACATACATGCCATACTTTCAGGAGACCAATAAGGGAGATTGATGATTATTTTAAGGGAGTTTTGCCTAAAATAAGGGAGATTTGTGCGCGACATGAATATCAACATTTTTACTCAATTTTAAAGCATTAAACTAATTTTGAAAGTGATAAAGAATATTTATATTTATTTTGGATATTAATCATATTGTATATACAAACAACAAAAAGTTGTATAAGGTAAAAAATGCAATAAGTATACATTCAGATTATGATGATATGAAAATAATTTTTTTTTAAATTTTTTTATGTAACACAAAAAGTTTCACAGTTTTATGCATATAACATAACAGCATTTGAAAAGGGTATATTATAATTACATGTTGTAGCTAAAGATTAAGACAAGCAAGTTAATCATTTATCAATTTTGATTTTCTTAAAATGAGAAAGCTTGATCCACTCTGAGGGAACACATCAGTTGTAAAAATCACTATGAAATGTTCTGTGGCATCCCGAATGTTATAAAAATATTCCAAATGTGCAAGTGTATACATGAAGTCATGAGAACTGAAGTGGTTCATGTTAGGAGACTGCAGTAAATCTTAACACGATCATTCTAGATTTTGTATATTGTCTCTGTCATGGACGGTACAGTCATTGTAAACATCATGATTGACCACTACGACCAACAGATACATATATGTGCTAATTTTGATAGTTTTCTAAAAGAAAATATCGGATTTCATCTTGCTATCACTGATCAACGATATACATGTTATATGAAAAAACAATTTTTAGCATAAAAATTCAAAAAAAAAATTGAATTTTTTTTCCATTGATTATAAATTACATACATTTCACTCGTATGACAGAATACATCAATATTTTTCACTTGTGCTTTCAGGCCTCAAAGTGGCATTTAGGAATTACTAGCCATGTGGCGAGTGACCTCTGAATTTTACTCGCCACATGCTCTTCCTAGCAACAATTTAATTTGAGATATTACTAGTATGTACTAGATATGTTTCATTTAAGTGACTTTTTTTAAATCAAAAATAACATTTCACCAATCATGGTGTGATGTATAAACAGAGGTACAAGTATTAAAAACAAAAAATCATATTTCTGTATTTTGTCATTTTTATTCATGCTGTTTACGTTGTCTTTCAAAATTTTGTTCGACTCTGCCACTTGCCTTAGAAGCGATAACAGCATCATGTACGTCTTTGTGTCGTTTGCAGTTTCCATGCCAGACACAGAATTCTCTTTTGAAAGATGTGCTACCTGATACAAAGTCAGTTTTACCTGCCATTGATGTACTCCTTCACATATTTTACAAAATTTTGCATTCGTCAAACCTTAGTTGTTGAGCTATGATGAAACAAATGATGTTGTTAACTACCAGTGCTGCTATATATATATATAGGTAACGGTAGATGCTTTGGGTTCTGCTTCTTTTCCTACATCTGGATCTGCTGGTGAATCTGTCGTTTTGGACTTCTTAAAACCGAAAGATGTCGGCGGCATCTGCCCTGACCTTTTTAACGCCATTTTGCTCACACGGTAGCTTGGTCATTTAGACGCTTGAATGAAGATGGCGAATTATACTGTTCTAAGCGCTTTTCTGACTCTGATGCAAATAGGTTTATTCTAAAATATTGATTTCTGGTCGATTCTAAGAAAATATCCGGAAATGTTCCAGAATTTTTTACTCGCCAGATGGCGATATATATATACCATTAATTTAAACTCGCCTTTTGGAATATTTACTCGCATATGCGAGTAAATTTCTCTCAACTTTGAGGCCTGTGCTTTGCACTTGTGAAAATATTGATATTTTGTCATACTCATGAAATATGTTATATTCATTGGGAAACCATTCAATATCCTCTATGTATTTCAAGTTTTACACATTGCACAGAACACATATAACCTATGTTTACTTGAGCAGTTAGATGATAATATGTACATGACCTCTGCAAGCTTCTCTGAAAAGCACACATAAACAAGTGATTTTTAACCTCTTTCTTGAATTTGGCCAATGTTTTCAGCTTCCTGGTAGCAGATGGTATGCTAGCTGTTCCACAAATTGGCCACTACATTCCAAAGCATGGTTACCACAAGTCACAGTATTAGACATAAACAGATTCTGTCTCCAATCGTAGTGAATTTGACGGCTGGTAGAGATTGACAAGTTCCTGTAATTGCTCCAAATTTAAAGCTGTTCCATTTATTGCCTTTTATGTGTTCATAAAAATATTGTACTGTAGTGTGACCTGGTGCTGTTCCAATCAATCAATCTAATCAACATCACCTCGTTTTCCCAGGAAAATTGATTAGTCAATCAATGATTTCTTTAGTCGATTTTGAAATGACTAAAACTAGTAAAAGTAGAAATTTATAGATTCAGTATCCTTATGTTGTTTGAGATTTCGGCAATGCATGTTACATGCGTCGTCGGCGATTCTGTAAACAAGTTGTATAGCGGAATATAATACAGTTTCTGATTAGTCACTAGTCACACAGACTCACCCAATCATCGCACACATTATTTCAGTAGTGTGTTTGCATACGGTAACAGAATGGCAGAGATCAAGTAAATCTACGATCACCCAGGAGCCAAACTTCCTATTTGTGGAACTTTTTTGGCTTCAAAAAAGTGCCAGACATAGAGTCTGTATTGTATAACATAATATTTAGTATAGCACTAGGATGCAGGTGAATTTAACGGAAGTAGATATATATTTGATAGTGACCCGGTTTCAGTCCACGAAAAAATAAAATAAAAATAAGACAAACTCATGTCAACTCGATCTGGAAGAATTAATTTTCCTGAAATAACTTATAAATAAGCTCTAATGCATAAATAATCAAATCTAGATGCTGTTATTTTGGTAATTTGTGTTGAAATGATCGTGTGTCGCGGAGACAAGAACTCGTCTACACTTTTTAAAAAAATTTAAAATTTTAATAATTGAAACAAATCATTTAAAGACTAAAGATGCACATGAATAAACCAACTTTTAAAAGGAGATAATCAAATATTATGTACAATGTTGAATTTGCTTCAGAGCATTAACACATGTCTGAAAAAGAAGACAACACAAGCGAAATTAAATCCATACTTCAAAATTAGAAAACCTGACGGGCCAAACACAATTAGTCGATCAAAAGTTCATGATCAGTCATTTAAATTTAATTAAGTGATGATCGATCATGAATTTATAGATGATAACAGCATCTAGATTTGATTATTTATGCATTAGAGCTTATTTATAAGTTATATGATACCCAACAATACTGTGACCTGAAACGCACAGCCACAGGTAGCTGATACAATAAATAAAGCATTGGTGTGATGTGCTCCCTCTTTCAAGTACAGGAAACCAGACATGCTGTAGTGTTCTGGACCCTCTGCAGGTGGCCAATCAGTGCATCAGATACCCAAAAGAGCAAAGCATTATCATAGTCTAATTGAGAAGTAACAAGTAAATGTACCAATGTCTTGCATATATACATATATGTGGTGATGAATTGCCGGATACACACGATATGTTTCTGATGTGGTAATAACAAAAACTGCAATAGTGTTTACTAGTTTCTCCATGTTCAGACAGCTCTCAAAGTGTACATACAACATTCAACATTCAGAATTTGAATGTTCTGGAAAGGCAACATTCAACAAACAACATTAAGAATTTGAATTTTGTGCCGACACAATGTGCAATTGCAACATTCATCATACAACATTCAACATTCAGAATTTGAATGTTGTGGCAACTCAGCATTCAACATACAACATTCAATATTCAGAACTTGGTGGGCATGCCAGCTCAGCATTCATCATACATGTTCAACATTCAGAATTTGAATGTTAATATGTGCTGACGTGACATACAACATACAGCATTCATCATTCAGACTATAAATGTTGAACCAGCAGGGATATTGATATAAAATATTCAACATTCAGAATGTTGTCACAGCTCGACATATGACATGTGACATTCAACATGAAGAATTTGAATGTTAATTGTGCCAGCTCAATATTATTGCATGTATTTTTATAATATTCAACATATGTCATGCCCGTACAACATTGAGCTGAATGTTGAATGTCATATATTGAACGTTGCACACTGGCACAACATTCGGATTCTGAATGTTGAATGCCATATGTTGAATGTGAATTGCATTTGCACAACAGTAAAACTCTGAACATTCAATGTTATATGTTCTTTGTTACGTTAGAACATTCAAATTCTGAATGTTGAATGTATTACAAATGTTGCCAGCACAACATTCAAATTCTGAATGCTAAATATTGATTGTTGCATCTGCAAAGCATTCAAATTCTGAATTCAATGTCATATGTCCTGCAGGTACTTTAACACGTTGAAAACACATGTACATTCCTCTATACTTGATTTGGCCAGTAATATCAAAGTGGAACAAGTAAGATTGTTTAGACAAATTGGAAGGACAGTTAGGTAAAGGCCAAGAATTATCATTTTCAGTTTAGTAATTATAATTGTAATACAAGTAGCAATATTTCAAGTGTTTTGATTTTTAAAAACTATGTGGCTTAATCAGTATGCATTTTGTTTATACTTTTGCTGTTTAGATGAGAGGGAGAGAAGCCAAGGAAAACTCAAGATGGTAGGGAGAGGAACTGCCCTATCTTCTCAGTCCTGTATTACCAGACATGTTGGAACATAACACAAAATACCTGTGCCCACGTTTGGTGGATTACATCATAATCGTGGGCAGCAGGCATCCTAACCACAACAATAATGTTGCACAAACACCAGAACTTCTTCGACGCTATCCACTGGAGGATCACCAAGATTTTCCTCTACCGCCTGACATCATTTTTTTCTGTCAACCAGAAGGATGCATCAGTGTAGGGCCGAAGCGTATGAGTCTGAGAGAGACAACTTCATTTGTATTTACACTTACAGAAAAAGACTCTGGGTTAGTTAGATATGGCATCTGTGTTAACTTTTTCCGGCCAATAGAAAAGAAATATTCGGAAAAATCGAAAGTCTGAACGTTTTTATGGAGGAAATGCAGATGGAAATACATTAGGTGTTAATATTGACTCTGATGGCCGGCAGAGGTCGCCAAGAACTAGTCGTAGACTTAAAACAGCTGGGCGTGTAAGGAACAATACTCTCACTTCATTATGCATCGTCAGTCATCATCCCTTCTTTTCGACATTCCGAGAATGCATGTTTATACTAAGAAAACTTGTTGATTCATGTCATGACCGAAGTTGTACGAAAAGAATTGGTGGATCCAGAGGCTCTTCAAGGTAAAGCATATTCTTTATTTATTTATTTTTCTTTTAGTATTTTATTTTTTTTTTTTTTTATAATACCGAGTATTGAGAAAGTAAACACGTAGACATAATTTGAAAATGAAGAAAGCGGCAGGTACTTGCCAAAAGATAGAAAGCTTTTTAAAGCTAGTCAAAGAGATTTTCTTTGTGTTTCTGGCACAGTGGTAAAGGTACCATTTTTTTTTATCCTGTTATGGACACTGGGGCTTTGCAAGATTTTATAAATGATAGTCCATATATATACATCATGATTTTATAAATGATAGTCCATATACCGTATTTATTCTAATAAACGCCCCCACCCTAATAAACGCCCCCCCACCCTTTTTTTGGAAAGAAAATTCCTCAATTCGAGAAAAAGAACTTACCGTGGCACATCCACGTGTGTCCAGAGGTAATTATTTAAAGGATATCCAACATAAAACTAACACAAACCACAAAACAAAGTTTCAGTAACTATATACACAGTACCACTATATCGTATCAACAAACGTTAATGTCCCGGGCTGTCATACGCGCCACTGACCTCGCTGTCATCATCACTTCCGGTGGATTCACTTTCACTTTCACCGAGTTCAACTGCACCTCCCATTAAATTTTCCAGTACATCCTCAGCTTCCTGGACGTCAATATTTTGGAATTTTACTGACCTTCCTCCTCCCTTACAGCGTTTTGATGTTTTAGAAATGTTTTTTAGTTTTTGTTTGTTTTGGCACCAGTCCCGCACTCGTTTCCGGTCAACCTTAAACACAGTAGCTGCCGCATGTTTTCCCTTTTGCTCGGCGTAGTTTACAACTTTCAGTTTGAAACTTACTTCATATAACTTCACTTCAAACCCGACATGATTGATAGCAGATATAATAAACTACAAGTGATGAGAGTAAACTGGATCGTGACCGGTTTATGACGCAATTTAACACACTCGACCCCGTGTTTCAAACAATGTATATGTTGTACGTAATGTACAACTACCGTAAGTATAAATAACAAAGTTTATGTTTCTTGCAATTTCATACACAAAATGTTTGTCACTTAGTTTTACAATGTTTTGGATACATATACACATGTTTCATGGCGTGAAATGGGTACATACAACATATCTCACAACTTACCGACTCTGAAATTTTGATCTCCATTAAACGCCCCCCCTTGGAAAAATTTCACGCCCCCGGGGCGTTTATTAGAATAAATACGGTATATATATGTATATATGGACTATCATTTATAAAATGATGCTAAGCCCCTGTGGTTATGGACATAGCCCCAGCGCCAGCGAGAAGTAGCTTCAAGCCTAATCCAAAAATAACAGAATACCCAGACATATAGTGCGATTGGGGAAAGAATAACTGCTAATAACTAATAATGACACCATTAAGTTGTCCCTGATGACAAACACATGGAGAATAAGTTAACAATGCCACAATGCTAAAATATTCTTCTTTTTCCTCAGATATTGTCAGATTTTGCTGCAATTTGGTATCTAGATACATCATGGGACACCGGTCACTCTCGTAACCTCACTTTCACATTTTAACGAAATGGTCTTCATTTACAAGGCTCGGATTTGTCGAAATTAAATATTATTCCCTTTTGTTGAAAATTGGTGTTTAGTGGTTTTGAGGGATGGCAAAAAACAGCGATATGACTGCGGGGTCATTTGGGGGGGGGGGGGGGGACTTATGTAAATGTTTCCCATTACAATTAGTAATTGTTCTTTATTTTAAAGTTTTTATGTTCAAGTGCTCAAAAGGCCTAAAAAAAATCTAATTTTCTCCCGTTTTGCGTACACATCAAAACATGCAGGTCTAGCTACGCCACTAACATTGAACCTTATAGTAAATTTTATTTTATATACACTCAAGTATGTAAATGCATACTCCACTTGAATTGAGTTCTTGTATGTGCATTTATTAGGTTGAATATTGTATGCTAATTTATGTGCAATGATTCGTGATCTGTTTCTTGTGCATATGTCTTCTTTTGAAGGATCTGAAAGCTTTGAATATTTGACAGTGAACTTCATTACATGTCTGAACGCTGTCATCATCACTGAAGGGCTAAATTCTATCTGTATTTCAATATATAGATGATGACCGAAGTAAAAGGGTTGTTTTTAATGTTTTTGTAAATCTGGCTCTGAGATTACCATGACAGTGTAGTGGTTATATGTAATTATGGGTGATTTTGTACGGCGATAGACATAATTCTGGTGACGTCTGTGGTCTGCAGAAGTCAGATTATACCGTATATATGTATGTGACATGGTAGCCTAAAGATCTATATGTTGTACAAGAAATCAAAGCTTTTTCTACTATAGATAAAATTGGTATACAGTGTCATAAAAGTAGTTTTGAAGGGATACATACAGATGTAGTTAGGGCGATGACTTGGTAAATGTATAGAAAATCAATATTGGCCTTAAATCAAGACAGCCACAAGAATTGAATGCTTAAGGCCTCTATTAACAATAGCTGTCATTTTGGAGGGATGAAGGTGTCTACATGTGAAGAATTATAAATGTTTATTAAAACATTATGGTATTACCCAGTATTTATTATCCCCTCGCGACGAAAGTCGGGGAGGGGATATAGCGTTCCGTTCGTACGTAAGTACGTATGTTCACTTTTTGTCAGCGCTCTTGCGACTTCATTTTTGAACGGATTCTGACCAAACTTCATATATGGGTCCAGCATGGGAATACCTCGAACGAGTTCGTGTTTCAGGGTGCCAAGGTCAAGGTCAAGGTCACCGTTACTATTTATAGAAAATCATTGTCAGCACTCTTGCAACTTCATTTCTGAACAGATCCTGACCAAACTTCATATATGGGTCCAGCATGGGAATACCTCGAACGAGGTCGTGTTTCAGGGTGCCAAGGTCAAGGTCAGCGTTACTATTTATAGAAAATCTTTGTCAGCGCTGTAATGCGACTTCATTTTTGAACAGATCCTGACCAAACTTCATATATGGGTCCAGCATGGGAATACCTCAAACGAGTTCGTGTTTAAGGGTGCCAAGGTCAAGGTTAAGGTCACCGTTACTATTTATAGAAAATCTTTGTCAGCACTCTTGCGACTTCATTTCTGAAGGGATCCTGACCAAACTTCATATATGGGTCAAGCATGGCAATACCTCAAACAAGTTCGTGTTTCAGGGCGCCAAGGTTAAGGTCAAGGTCACCATTACTATTTATAGAAAATCTTTGTCAGCGTTGTTGCGACTTCATTTTTGAATGGATCCTGACCAATCTTCATATATTGGTCCAGCATGTGTAACCAGATACTGTTGAATGCATAACAATATATACCATATTTATCTGGCAATGAGCCCATGCCTGATAATAAGCCCATCCATGTCTATTGCAGTTCAGTGCAAATGACAACTGATGTTATTTCAATGTCCTGCAATAACCCCACCCCCCATTTTGCGTCAGAGTTCACGCGAGGGGATTTGTATCGTTTGCGATGCCTTGTTTATTCAGTGATTTTTGGGACTTGATATTTGGACTCCACTGTTTTTTCTATAGACTCACTCAAATTCCCTCTATATTCCGTAGTGCAGACTCATCAAAATGTGGTAAAAGGTGTGCTAGCTGGACTAACCTGAAAAAAATCAAAGCAAATATTGTTGCTTTATCATTTATAGAAGTTCATATAATTAAAGGAAATAAATTGAAGATCTTCGAGAAAATTATATGCAGTGTTCTAATTTTTTTTTTCAATCTACAACAAAAAAAATAAGATCTTATCAGAAAGTGAGGGTTAACATTATTTCAGCACAATATCTACACAACAGGAGGACTTCAAGTATGTCAAACAGGGACCATCCATAAAAGTGATTCAAAGCAGTATACAATACCATATGATAGCATTTTCTCAAGTACCTGTCCTTTCATGCATTGAATTTCATTTTTACTGGATTCCTCCCATTGGATATATATGTTACTATATAATGGCCCTGATGTAAAAAATGATGGCAACAATTTAACTGTAAAGCTTTATCAAGCTCTGTACTAGCAGGCAAGGTGACATAATTAGTTTAATGTAATAATAGTTTTACCAGTACTAAATTTATGTTTTCCTGCTGAGCTTCATGTTACATTAAAGAATCTTTGGTGATATATGTTCTATATCAGATTGATTTTAAATGTCAGTAAGTTAGTATGAAACCTAAATGGTGAAGTAGCATATGATATAAGAGACAACTTGGTATTAGTATTTATACATGATTGGTCTTGTAATGTACCCTGGTCCCTTGAATCCTGATCATGTGACACCAAGTCAGCTGGCTAATTGATGATTAGGACATGTACACTGGATCAGGTTATATGTCAATAATCAGGGCATCCACTAACCCGAGACCTCGGGTCAATGACGCAGCAAAATTTAATTTGACGCACGACTTTTGCATACCGTGCGTCAATCTGACGCTTCACATTTTGACCACCACTGTAATTAGTCTGTGTGTTGTCCAATACCCAGGCCCAACAAAGGGTATATTTGCTGTGGTCAGTGACACTAATTAGTAGAATACCCCTAGGAGTCAATTAAAAGAGCCACTCAACTGTGACTAATCCAACTGTGGCTGCCGATTGCCAAATTGGGGCACAGGTGAAGTATCCACTGTACCTACCTGTAGTGGCCGATCTGCACTTTGTTCTAAGCAATCACATTTTAATAAATGAAATAAGTAAGCTATAGTAGATTCCCATCCAAACAAATAAATGTAACACATGTTTGTGATAACTTTCAATCATGTACATAACAAGAATGAGATCGTTTGCAGCATGCCAACACAGGCGGCAGCCATTTTGTTGTTAACCTGAATAACCTTACATGTACATGACCTCTGCAGTGCTTGTGACAGAGTGGGAAGCGTAAATCATTCATGTTACATTTTGGCGGCAAATATGAAAACCTGATTAGCATACAAAAATAACCTCTAAAGGCTGAGCAGATTAAAAAAAAAGAAATAAAATGATGGTTTTACAAATTATGCTTAACCAATGTAACAAATTTAAACATAATTTCAGCAAGAAAACTGTGATACAAGTGTTTTTGTTAAAAGGTTTACAAGAAATTTATTTCAGTTATTTAAATCAAATAGAAAATTAATTGTTTTAATTATACTTTATTCAAACAAAAATATGTAATTTTTAATTGTATCTTATTCAAGCAAAAATATATAATTAAAAGAAAAGTTTAAATTTTTAAAATACTTTTATTTATTTCTTAAAAAACAAATATTGGATAACTAATTAAGATGAACTAAATTCTTTTGAATATTATTCAATTAATTATAATTTAAAAAAGAAGACACTTTTATCAGTTTACATTTGGAAACGATTAACCGTCAAGTTTGAGAATTTCATATTTTGACTCTCAGGATTTTGATTTGACTCTCAGGATTTCAGAGCTGAGGGTCACTGACTCTTGAGATTTTAATCCTACTGGATGGCCTGCTGTCATTGTTCTGTCAAATATTGTCATCATCCAGTTTGTCAAGCGTACCTAACTGGAGACATAAGCATCAGTCATCATGATGAGTACCTATTTTTAGCTACATGCTACCATCATGCTGAAGACTGTAACAATTAAGTCTAGCCAAGTGTACATTCGATATTGGTATACAGATGTATATATGGATTAAGTTTTGCTCAAAGACCTATAGATTGATTGTTAGCATAGCTAGCTACCAGCATTGTATCCCTAACAGGATGAGCTCGAGGTTCGAATGGGAATTTTCTTTCATTTAAGGTAAAAAAGAGCAGTATATTTTGAACATTTAAAGATATGGTTTTGTGCACTTTGAACTAAAACTTCATTATTATATTCTTTCAAAGTGTGTTGCTTTTGACTTTATTAAATTGTTCAAAATGTAGCTGTAATATTTTGACATATTGATATTATACCATTCCATACTCAGAAATCACATAATATAATATATCACATGACATTGTTGGAATTGGTAGAAAGTTTCTCTTTCTGAACTGTAAATATACAAAGCAATCAATTAATTGATATATTAGCATTATCATGAAGGCTAAAAGTAATGTAATTAATAAGCAGAATTGATTTTATTTTGGAAATATGTCATTTTTTGGGTCATCATTGATTTTTTGGCATCTACTGAAAAAATGATGTAGAATGAGAGTAAAATATTTTTGTACTTGCATTTTGTGTCAACTTAGTGTCAACTTAATTAGAACATACCACCGGTACATGAGATGTAAGCCCTGTGGCATTAATTAATTTGTAAGTATGATTTTGAAAAAAGAAAAGCTGAAAATAAAACAACTTTTTGAGTAAGTAAGTACAGATATATATGAGTAGGTGGAAACGGAATCATATGACCATCATTAGTTTCCAAAACATTTCTACCTTGTAATGGCATGGCCATTTTGAGAGAGAAAGTAGGAAGCTAGAAATCAGAACCACCCACATACGGTATATGTATTGATCTGCCTTGATCAACAGCCTCCACAGAGAGTTGATCGGGACGCAGTCACACTTGGCAAGCTGCCAGGACTGGATCAATAATCTTGGGAGAGCTCCCATCAGTCTAATGAATGGGATGTTTAAACTGGACCTCTGGTGGAAGGCAAACCTTTAGTGCCACTGACTATAGATATTTTCAGAGCTCCTTGTGAGAAAATGGTTGGTTATTGGCACACTGTTTATAAGAAAATGTGATTACCTAGCAGTTCCTTCTTTCTACTTATATTAAGACAGTCCTCAGCCACTGAGTTTACAAGTAATTTTCTCCTGGTTTCTTCTTATTGATCTTAGGCTGTGGGGATCTATAAATAGCCTATAGGTATAATCTACAATTTTTGGTCCCTACTTTGTCTGTGTATGGCATTCACGTACATACAATATGTATTACTATTAATTACTAATTCATACTGCACTGTACATTAATACTGACACTATATATAGCTACATGAAAATTTATTCAAAATAAAAGGAAGTTTTCTATTGGAACAAACCAGAAGGAATTATCAATAAAATCATTGCAAATTAAGAGAACTGTCGAAGTTATTGAAACAGAATTTCCAACATAAATGTAAAGATGGTTCAAAGCCAGTGATAATGATGAAGGTTAAGATGGGGCCATGCATATGTCATGTCATTTTAATGGTGATAAGAGGTTAGGATAGGTCAAGGTCAGTATTAATGGTGATTAAAGGTTAGGATAGGTCAAGGTCGGTATTCATGATAAAAACTTAAGCTTGGTCAAGGTCATAAAGTATTGATGAGAAAATGTTAGGATATGGGTCAAGGTTAGTATTCATGATAAAAGGTTAAGATGGCAACAAGCTAGGTCATGCAGTGATAATATTGACAAAAAAGGTTAAGATTGGTCAGGGTCATACAATATTAATGGTGATAAAAGGTGAGGATGAGTCAAGGTCAGTGTTCATGATAAAAGCTTTGGAAGGGACAAGGTCAGTATTAATGATAAAAGGTTAAAATTAGACAAGGTCAGTATTAATGTTGATGAAAGGTTAAGATGGGTCAAGGTCAGTATTAATGGTGATAAAAAGTTAGGATAGGTCAAGGTCAGTATTAATGGTGATGAAAGGTTAGGATAGGTCAAGGTCAGTATTAATGGTGATGAAAGGTTAGGATAGGTCAAGGTCAGTATTAATGGTGATGAAAGGTTAGGATAGGTCAAGGTCAATATTAATGGTGATGAAAGGTTAGGATAGGTCAAGGTCAGTATTAATGGTGATAAAATGTTAAGATGAGTCAATGTCACTGATTGTGATGAAAGGTTACGATGTGTCAAGGTCAGTATTAATATTGATGAAAGGTTAAGATGGGTGTAGGTCCTAGTGTTAATTGTTGATTATGGAAATTAAAACAGTTAAAGTGAAGTATCAGATAGAATTGTTGAAGCTGCAGATCCATCAATATCTATAATGTTCATATGGCAAAACAAATATTAGTATTTGTTGTCTATTTACTTTATTGTAACTCAGATTATGTCAGTATGTAACTGATATCAATTACCAACCCAGTAAGTATATGAATTTCTGTTATACTTGAGTGCAAGTTTGATCTTCCATCAGAATTAAATTACAGATGTTGGCAACTTTGATGACATTGAATATACATTGGTGATCTGAATATATTGATATATTATATGATCAGTAAAACTCATTGTGATATTGGTGTTACAGAGACACAGTATGGGGAGTGCTGACTGGACAAGGTACAGACAACATTACAGGGCTAGTGATGCACGAGGTCAAGGAGATTGAGACTTGGATCCTACGCCTGCTGAGTGCACCTGTACCAGTCCCGGGCAAGACACGTGTTGAGGTAAGCAGATTTTTCTACAGTGTTCTAAAAAAGCCTTCTGGTACTACCAGCAAAGTGGAATGGCCAACTAGCTAGTTGATGTTCTACTCAATTGCCTATCTCTTGTTTGTTATATTCAATAAAAAATACAACAAAACTATAACCATCTTGGCTGTCTTTAGTCATGTTAGTTATTACTAGAAAGTCAACTTACAAAACTATGCTATCAATAACTATGATATCAATAAGTTGGGTTTATGGTATACATCTGTAGTATTTACTTCTGATGAAGACTCGGAGAAAAGAGATAACTTAGTTCACTGAATCATTGATCAGTTTATAAAGGAGATAACTCATTGATGAATGAGTAGATAACTCAATGATGAAGGAGGAGATGACTCAATGATGAAGGAGGAGATAACTTACAGATGAAGGAGGAGATAACTCCTAATGAAGGAAGAGATAACTCCTAATGAAGGAGGAGATAACTTGTTGATAAAGGAGGAGATAACTCACTAATGAAGGAGGAGATAGCTCCTGATGAAGGAGGAGATAACTCCTAATGAAGGAAGAGATAACTTATTGATAAAGGAGGAGATAACTCCTAATGAAGGAGGAGATAACTCACTGATGAAGGAGGAGATAACTCAATGATGAAGGAGGAGATAACTCCTAATGAAGGAGGAGATAACTCACTGATGAAGGAGGAGATAGCTCCTAATGAAGGAGGAGATAACTCACTGATGAAAGAGATTACTCTTTGATGAAGTAGAAAACTCCTGATGAAGGAGGAGACAAGGCACTGATGAAGGAGGAGATAACTCAATGATGAAGGAGGAGATAACTTGTTGATAAAGGAGGAAATAACTTACAGATGAAGGAGGAGATAACTCACTGATGAAAGAGATTACTCTTTGATGAAGTAGAAAACTCCTGATGAAGGAGGAGACAAGGCACTGATGAAGGAGGAGATAACTCACCAATGAAGGAGGAGCTAACTTACTGATGAATGAGATAGCTCATTGATGAAGGAGGAGGTAAGGCTCTGATGAAGAAGATAACTCACTGATGAATGAATTTGAAGATCATTCATTGATGAATGAGAAGATAGTTCACAGATGAAGAAGGAGATAACTCACCTATGAAGGACAAGCTAACTTGCAGAACTTACTGATGAAGGATGAGATCACTTACTGATGAAGGAGGAGATAACTCATTACTGAAGGAGATAACTAACTGATGAAGTAGAAAACTCACTGGTGAAGGATTAGATAACTCACCAATGAAGGAAAAGATAACTCAGATGAAGGAGGAGATAACTGACTGAGGAAGGAGATAAGAAACTGATGAAATGTTTTTTGGCTCGTTGAAGGAGGAGATCACTTGTTGATGAAGGAGGAGATGACATGTCGATGAAGGAGGAGATGACATGTCGATGAAGGAGGAGATGACATGTCGATGAAGGAGGAAGGAGAAGATGACTCACTGATGATGGAGGAAAGAACTTGCTGGTGAATGGAGGAGTTAACCAACTGATGAAGGAGGATAATTGATGAAGGAGGAGATAACTCACAAATTAATGAGATAACTCACAAATTAATGAGATAACTCACTGACAAGTTAATGAAACTGGCTGAACCTTGCCTATAAACCAGTCCTCATTTAATGAATGTTGACTACCATGAAAATCTACTGAATATTTATTTACTGTAAGATTTGTTATTATTAGACTCTTGGCATTGTAAATTTTATGAAGAACTAGAAACCTGAATCTGACAGTTCTCCCAGCTGATTAGTTGTGAAACAACCTTAATGGTCTCCATATTTAGATTAGTTAATTAGTCGCTGAAAATAGAAAAAGAATTTTATGGCTATCAGTTGTGTTGATGTCAAATTAACTTCACCATTTATTGATGAAAATAGCTATTTTTTATTTGTTTACACATGTGGACAAAATACTTAAATGTTTATGACCTAAGCCTAGATAAGTGTACAATGTACACAGTGAGCCAGCTGTTACTGAAAATGTGTTGAAATCCTCAAGTGTGTGTGTGATATTAGGTGTGTAGAAATATCAGTCATTTATAGGAAAACCCAGCCATGGCACAAAACAAACCTTGACATGGTGTTAGGAGTATAATATCGGGTATTTTAAGTTCAAAGTTAAGAAGTGTTTTTATTTTCGTCCTTAAAACAAAACACCACAATGACCTGGATTAAATGAGAATATTGGGAGCTTCCTTGTACTGCTTTGGATAAGGGCCATGGTGGCAGAGTGGTTAAGGTGTCCCGACACTTTATCACTAGCCCTCCACCTCTGGGTTGCGAGTTCGAAACCTATGTGGGGCAGTTGCCAGGTACTGATCGTAGGCTGGTGGTTTTTCTCCGGGTACTCCGGCTTTCCTCCACCTCCAAAGCCTGGCACGTCCTTAAATGACCCTGGATGTTAATAGGACGTTAAACAAAATAAACCAATAGTACTGCTTTGGTCTTTGTAGTTTATATAGTTAACTAACAATACTGACAAAAAAAAGGAACTCTTTCACAAATTGTCTGTGAGGTGACTTGAATTTTAATGTACGAGCCAGATACTGCTCATGTTATGACATATTGACGTAAAATGATACAAAATTTACATCAATTTTTGTTGAGCTTCGCACAAAAAGTAATCAATTTGGGCTGGTGACTAGACAGTAGGATATATTTATCTATGGTTTCATAGTTTCCTGGCTTTTATTTGTTATAATAAAAAGTCGAACACCTGGATCTGTTCCAAGTTGTCATTCTCTTTGTGAATCAGATTTTACACACTGTGCAGGGTCAATAACTTGGATGCTGAGGATGATATTGATATGAGATAGAAGCAGCTAAACATGTTTGGTTAACAAATTACACTCTCACTGTTCCTAATACACCAATACATATTAAATATGGAGTGTAATTAATTAGTGTCTTTGTTATGGGAGTGATGGGTACAGGTGCTTTGTGATTAAATTACTTTAGCCTGATGCCTATAATCATTACTATAACTGATATCCAATTAGGAAAGGGACTGATCATGATCCTTATAATGCTTTATGTTTGTTGAATTTATCATCATGATATGAATAAAAAGAAAGCTTTCAGTTGTTGAATAAGTTTCTTAGGTTCATACCTGTGTTAATCCTTTTTATTGGTGTCAAGTAAGGAAATATTGTGGTCCTGTTGGATGTCAATTTAGAGAAGGTGTTGTATGTTTTTCTGGGCAGTACGGTATGTAAAATCTCAGTTTACAGCATCACATTTTACCATTTCCTTTAGCCTACGTACATAACACATTTATAGGTATTATAACATAATTTAGTGGGTACAATCTCCAAGGACATAGTTGTCATTATAATAATTAGCTCACCTAGCTGGTACAAAGGTGAGCTTATACCATACCATGGCATCTGTTGTACGTCCGTCAACAATTGACTTCTTCTTCATAACTGCCACAAGGGGTAAATTTAGCTATATTGATATAAGCGACTTCTTCTCTGAAACCAAACAATGAATATCGCACATATTTGACTGGTAGCATCACTATGGGATTGGGAGTCAAATTTGTACAAATGTTGGGGCTAATCTTCCCAAGGTTTTGTGTGTTATTGACCAATATTTTTCTCTTGCTTGTCAAAGTTATATACTGAATGGGAAAAGAAACACAGTTAGAAATTGGCCGGTTTACTACGGGAAACGGATGGATGTTTTCTGCTTTAACATGTACATCTAAATAATTAATTTTTCTTTGTTTTCATGGTAAATACTCAAATGTGATTGGTCGAAAAATTCTTTTCATTCTTCTATGAAAGAAATTCCGAGAATGGCGCGAAAAATGTGACGTCACAATACGACAATTGACGTTGCGTATTGATTTGAGAAAAATTATCTCATTTAAAACCAGTAAAATTGTACATAAAACATGTTTTAAATTAGAAAATCATTTTCAAAAATTAATTATAAGCATTGATGTCAATTATTTTTTAGTTTCAGCGGGGTATGAAACAAATTTTGTTTGCAAACTTCTGTAAGAATCCGCTACGCGGATTCTTACAGTTTGCAAACAAAATTTGTTTCATACTCCGATGAAACTAAAAAATAATGACATCAATGCTTAAATGAAGTTACGATGAACAAAACACTATTATTTTCTTTTGCTGTTTTTAAACACCTGACTGAATGGGATTTTCTTGTGAGAAGGCGCCACTTATAACCATCTAAACATTAAGTGCAAGATGGTTATTTAAAAACTCTCCAAAGGCGATTGAGTAAATACATGAAGGCTGTTTGAGAGTGTTTGTAAAAGTTATAAACGTGTATGACCCAGACGTTATAACACTTATAATAAAGTAAACATTGGAGAGGAGATATTCCAACCATTATTTAACTTCAGTAAGATATAATCATACTGTGAAATGATCTCAATTAGTCTAAAACAATAAAGCATTCAAGTGTCTGTGGCCAAATCAGAAAATGTTTTGGGTCATGGGGATATGTTGATAAATTGATACAATTGATGTATTACATTGAATGTTGACCTATTTTTAGAGTTAAATTGTCGATTTGTTCCTCAAGTTTTATGCAAATCATAATGATAATAAAGAGACTTATGAAATGGGAAATTAATTACTTCTTTCTTGCTGATGTCTATAATGATTCATTAGCAATTCCTTTACCTCATCAATTAACGAGGCCACAGAGCATCAGACTCTGATGGAGAACTGATGTGTGTGGTTCAACCCTTACCCAAGGGTGTTTATAAGTGTGTATAAATCACTTGTGGAACCTACCATCCTCTGCTGTCATGATTCTATCCTAACACTTGATAACTCCTCGGAATTTCCTTGGGGAGATTATGCAAGTTTTCAAGCTGTAAGAAAAGTATGTTTATCGATTACCTTTTGGCAAACTATATAAATACCCCAAATCTACATATTTAATGTTGCTCCTTCTTGTGGACAAATACGGAAGGCAAGACACATGCCATCTAGAGCAATTAGGGTAAGTGTCTTTGCCCAAGGACAAAACCACAACAGCACAGAACGGCCGCTTCTCAGCTTCCTGGTAAACACAGACACGGATAGGGAGAGTCGAACCATGTACCTCGGATTTTCACCTGAGGTTACGTGGCCGATGCTTTAATCAACTGAGCTATCGTAGCGACAGGGTGATTAAGCATTAAATATACATGAGCATTATTACTGTCAATTTCATTGTAAAGAAATAGCATTAATAACTATTGCATTGGAAAAGGAAATTCAGTGTTAAAGTTCTGATATTTGAGTATGTTCATTGGAAAATATACTTTATAGTCTGTTTATAAATCAATAGACTAGTTTTTCATACTGTTTTATTTTCATTTTAGGTACAGGTGCTGCCAAAGGATTTACAGCCCCCATTGTTATTTGCCCTGCCAGACCACACCCGGTTCTCCCTCATCGACTTTCCCCTCCACCTACCCCTTGAGCTCCTTGGTGTAGATACCTGCCTTAAAGTCTTATCTGCTATCATGCTCGAATACAAGGTAAGACAGATTCTGTCACAGATATTGAAAGACATGAAAGCAAGTTGTTGACCTTTGTGTCATAGTAACATATTAACATTTTATTTTTATCACAGCTTAATTAAGGAAATTTCACAAGTGCTGTGAGGTATTCAAAACAGTTTAAGTTTCATAATGTCAAGGGCCAATATTTCCATTGCTATTCATGTTAAAATATTTATCTGCCTGCACTCTGATATTTCTTTGCTTCAACAAATTTTCACCAAACTCTATACAATTGTCAGGTAGTACAGCTTGAATACATAAAAAGAAATGCTATATGATGTTATAATAAAGGTCAAGGTCATTGTCAACTAAATACTAATAAAGATCATCTTTACTAGCTGTCCTGAATATTGACCATATCACTTCATATATAGATTTGCAGAAATTCATACTGATTATAATGAATTCAATTTTCAAAATGAATTTGCTTTAAGTATAGTACAGTGTAACTTTCCAAAACCAATCCTTCTCAAAACTGATCACCTCTTGATACCGATCAAAATGGTGATGTACGGGTTGGATCCTTCTTTATTATAGTAATAAAAAACTTCCCAATATACCGATCCATCTGAATTCCGAAAGCCGAACCAATTTTGTGTCCTGAAAAGTTAAAATATACCCAAAACTACTTCTGCAACCAGTCTTACCTGAGTGAATATGATAGGTGCCTGGCCAACCGACCATGAAATCAACACCTCTGGCAATTGTTGTCGTAAGCTTTGTCTTTGGATATACGTATGTAGTCAGTAAATTGTTACATAACACCCACAACTCGAGGAGCATTGTGATTTAATTGTGTATTAGTCAAAACAGTCGAGATGAAACCATGCAAATTACCATGCATCATCGAAGCGGTACAGTCTATTTACCGTAAGGAAACAAGTAGAGCTAGAAAGCCAGATTTTCAGATGTAATTTGCATGAGGCCCTGAACATATTATTTTTGCAGCTGACAAATTTGCACAACACAAAGAAGCTTAAAGTAGATCAGGCTTCATTTTGAATGCCATATCGATATCCTGAAGAAGGTCGGTAGGGACTGGTAAATGTATTATGTTGTTATGTTTTTTTGAAAAGCCATTCATTGAGATCATTGAACTTCCGTAAAATTATCAATGATTCAAAGATACAAAACGTCATCAAATCAATAATTATCCCAGAATCCTGTTGTATCCCGACCTGTCAAAATGGATCACTTCTCCAAACTGAACCCTCACTAAACCAGCCAAATATTAATTTACCGTGCATGATTGGTTTAGAGAAGTTCCATTGCACATATGAAATATATTGTTAAATTTTCAGAGAATGAAATTGCTAGACTATATGGTGATTAAAATTATTGGGGTTTTTTCCTTTACCTCATATTAACAAGGACTTCATGCCTCAGTGCTGGTCAATAGAATACATCTGATATATTTCTCCAATTCACTCCAGGTTCCATTATTAGTTTCATGATTTCATCTTGCCATTAATAACCTTATAATTTTGTTTTGAAGTCTACTGTGTACTGAATAAAGAATGAGATCCTACACTTGGAGAATATAACTCAATCCATCTTGTTATCTAAGGCAAACCAATAAAATTAACAATTAGTATTTGTGCCATTTATATTAATATTTCTTGAATTGGTTATCACCCTATTTGTAAAGTTTGTTGTTCAGTTGTTGATCTGATGTCCCTAAACCACTCGGTTCTTGACGTCCACTCCAAGCTTATTGTAGGTGTATATGAGAATGCCCCTCCCTGGCTCTACATGTATGGTGTGATGCCCCCTCTAAATGTGTGATGCCTAGACTCCTCCTTGTAATGTGTGATTCCTGTCACCTTGTAATGGATGACCCCATCCCCTGTGATGTCCCTCCCCTTGTAGTGTGTATTCACCTCCCCAGCCCCTTTTTAATTGGTGACCCCCTCCCTTGTAATGTGTGATGTCCCTCCCCTTGTAATGTGTGATGTCCCTCCCCTTGTAATGTGTGATGTCCCTCCCCTTGTAATGTGTAATGTCCCTCCCCCTTGTAATGTGTGATGTCCCTCCCCCTGTAGTGTGTATTCACCTCCCCAGCCCCTTTTTAATTGGTGACCCCCTCCCTTGTCATGTGTGATGTCCCTCCCCCTTGTTATGTGTGATGTCCCTCCCCTTGTAATGTGTGATGTCCCTCCCCTTGTAATGTGTAATGTCCCTCCCCCTTGTAATGTGTGATGTCCCTCCCCTTGTAGTGTGTATTCACCTCCCCAGCCCCTTTTTAATTGGGGAACCCCTCCCTTGTAATGTGTGATGTCCCTCCTTGTAGTGTGTAATCACCTCCCAAGCCCCTTTTTATTTGGTGACCCCCCCCCCCCCCCCCCCCCCCCCCACTGTAATGTGTGATGTCACCTCCACAGCCCCTTTTTATTAGCCCACCATCATCAGATGGTGGGCTATTCAAATCGCCCTGCGTCCGTGGTCCGTTGCCCGTCCGTCCGTCCGTCCGTCCCTCCGTCCGTCCCTCCGTCCGTCCGTCCCTCCGTCCGTCCGTAAACAATTCTTGTTATCGCTATTTCTCAGAAAGTGCTGAAGGGATCTTTCTCAAATTTCATATGTAGGTTCCCCTTGGTGCCTAGTTATGCATATCGCATTTTGAGACCTATCGGAAAACAACATGGCCGACAGGCAGCCATCTTGGATTTTGACAATTGAAGTTTGTTATCGCTATTTCTCAAAAAGTACTGAAAGGATCTTTCTCAAATTTCATATGTAGGTTCTCCTTGGTGCCTTGTTATGCATATCGCATTTTGAGACCTATCGGAAAACAACATGGCCGACAGGCAGCCATCTTGGATTTTGACAATTGAAGTTTGTTATTGCTATTTCTCAGAAAGTACTGAAGGGATCTTTCTCAAATTTCATCTGTAGGTTCCCCTTGGTGCCTTGTTATGCATATCGCATTTTGAGACTAATCGCAAAACAACATGGCCGACAGGCTGCCATCTTGGATTTTGACAATTGAAGTTTGTTATTGCTATTTCTCAGAAAGTACTGAAGGGATCTTTCTCAAATTTCATATGTAGGTTCCCCTTGGTGCCTAGTTATGCATATCGCATTTTGAGACCTATTGGAAAACAACATGGCCGACAGGCAGCCATCTTGGATTTTGACAATTGAAGATTGTTATCGCTATTTCTCAGAAAGTGCTGAAGGGATCTTTCTCAAATTTTATATGTAGGTTCCCCTTGGTGCCTAGTTATGCATATCACATTTTGAGACCTATCGGAAAACAACATGGCCGACAGGCAGCCATCTTGGATTTTGACAATTGAAGTTTGTTATCGCTATTTCTCAGAAAGTGCTGAAGGGATCTTTCTCAAATTTCATATGTAGGTTCCCCTTGGTGCCTAGTTATGCATATTGCATTTTGAGACCAATCGGAAAACAACATGGCCGACAGGCAGCCATCTTGGATTTTGACAATTGAAGTTTGTTATCGCTATTTCTCAGAAAGTACTGAAGGGATCTTTCTCAAATTTCATATGTCGGTTCCCCTTGGTGCCTAGTTATGCATAAAGCATTTTGAGACCAATCGCAAAACAACATGGCCGACAGGCAGCCATCTTGGATTTTGACAATTGAAGATTGTTATCGCTATTTCTCAGAAAGTACTCAAGGGATCTTTCTCAAATTTCATATGTCGGTTCCCCTTGGTGCCTAGTTATGCATAAAGCATTTTGAGACCAATCGCAAAACAACATGGCCGACAGGCAGCCATCTTGGATTTTGACAATTGAAGTTTGTTATTGCTATTTCTCAGAATGTACTGAAGAGATCTTTCTCAAATTTCATATGTATGTTTCCCTTGGTGCCTAGTTATGCATAAAGCATTTTGAGACCTATTGGAAAACAACATGGCCGACAGGCAGCCATCTTGGATTTTGACAATTGAAGTTTGTTATCGCTATTTCTCAGAAAGTAATGAAGGGATCTTTCTCAAATTTCATATGTAGGTTTCCCTCGGTGCCTAGTTATGCATATTGCATTTTGAGACCAGTCAGAAAACAACCTGGCCGACAGGCAGCCATCTTGTATTTTGACAATTGAAGTTTGTTATCGCTATTTTACAGAAAGTACTGAAGGGATCTTTCTCAAATTTCATATGTAGATTCCCCTTGGTCCCTGGTGTTGCATTTTGGGACCAATCCGAAAACAACATGGCCGACAGACAGCCATTATCGCTAAATCTTAAATTTTATATATAGGTTCCCCTTGTTTGAAAAGTACTAGAGGGCTGTTTCTGAATTTACACAGATTAGTAAGACTTAGAGGAAGGGAAAAGTAGAGAAAAGTTCCATCTGACATGGAACCTATAAAGATCATTCAATGGTGGGCACCAAGATCCCTCTGGGATCTCTTGTTTGGTGACCCCTCCCCCCCCCCACTGTAATGTGTGATGTCCCTCCCCTTGAAATGTGTGTTGTCCCTCCCCCTTGTAGTGTGTAATCACCCCAGCCCCTTTTTATTTGGTGATGATGTCATGATATACTTTTTGTAGGTGGTGATGCAGTCTCGGGACTACAACGCACTCTCTATGAGTGTGATGGCCTTTGTGACCATGCTCTACCCCATGGAATACATGTTTCCAGTAATCCCACTTTTACCTACCTGTATGTCGTCTGCTGAGCAGGTAAGTCATCATTAACGAACCCATATTGAATTCCTGGACCATTAAAAAAGAATATTTTTGCCTTATTTTTTTTCTATTTTGGGGGGGGGGGGGGGGGCTGTCCAAGCAATTATAGCATCTATAACTATCTGAGTATCTCAAAGAAATGATGGATATTGGGCGAGGTGAGTGAAGGGGATTCCTTTGCTATATATATATATATATATATATATATGGTATACTGTATACCTGGTAATTTTTGCCCCATGTTATTTTCGGTCTTTGTAGCACAAAATATATTTGCCCTGTTTTAAATTTGCCCTAAATTGTTTTCAAGAAATGTCCTTTTCCTCGTTTGTAAAATCGGAAAACTCTGTTCGGAATTCTGAATGTAATTGCTCTAGGAACACATCGGACTTATTGAGTTCCCCCAGTTGTCTTATCAGCTGGGCTATGAAATGTAATCAGGTGTGAAATAAGGAATGTTTACCCGTGCTCAGATTTTCTTTTAGCTCCTATTGATTTAAGTAAGATCGGGTATGCATGGGTGATTTTAAGCAAACACAATCAATTGTAAGTTCAACATGCTGTGACTATGACAGACCAGTGTTTTCTCTTGCTTGTTCACTTTGTACATGTTCATGAATGGAAGCTACAAGCGATGGTGAACTCATAAAATTAGCCTTTTCCATGGCAGGAATTTGATGTCACTCTGCGTTTCATTCTGATCATGACCAGACTACATAATTGTCAAAAATGACTGGATTTTCAAAATAACTTATTATGTATCATTCTTTTAATTGAAAATACTAAGACTCTTACGCGATTTTGACCCATATTCTTTATTTAAATCAATGTGATATTTCAAATGTACTAGGCCTAGATTTAGATATAGATTTTATTTCACATGCATATATTTGAATAAAACAATGTTTTATTTTATAAATTCAGTGGAAAAATATCTAGCATTGTGTTGCTTGTGATTGTATAGAAAAAAAGCACAGTTGAAAAGTACGTAAGAGGGTTTGTTTTTGATCTGACTATATATATACACTTGACCAATGTACTATGGTTTATAAATCTTTCATTCCGCTAGAAATTTTCGCCTTCATCTTAAATTTGCCCTATCTTCAAAGGGCGAAAATGGCAAAATTTAAACGGGTGTGAACGTTTACCAGATATATACAGTATGCTGTGTGGGAAAAATTTGGCTTGCATTTCTTTCTGCTAACAGCTAGGATATTTTTTGTTAATTATCGAGTAAAACTAGACTTGGTATACGTATGTTCTGAAGAAGAACTGAAGCATTTATACCTAATGAATAGGATAACTTTATTTCTTAATGTCCTTTACTCATAACTAAATTTTATAGGTACATGTAAATCTAATTCATTTGTGAAGGACACGTCATGACGAAGCACTGTATTACTGTTAAAATATTCCACATATAATGATCAATATATCAATGGTAGTCAATTTGGATTATTCCTTTATACAGTGTTTGCGTAACTTGGATAAAGAAATTGTTTATTAGCAGCTTTTAAAGGATTGATTCCAAGGCAATCATTATAAAGCCCACACAGTTACAATCCTTAAATTCTCCCTTCTCTCTATTGTTGTGTGGCTGCATGCTGTTGAATGTAAACATAATTTAGGCCCGTCTCTGTGACAGATTGATCAATATGTTATAGCGGGCAAGGACTAGAGGGGCCACCATCTTCTAGAAATATGGAGAAGCAATGTGCTGCCTATCCTTATCAGTTTGTCCTCTACTATATATTTATTGGATTATTAATACATAATATTAGTCCCCTACCAATGAAACCTCTTCTCCAGTGGTGGAAACCAGGGAAACTAAAGGTTTCTGTTCTATACGCCTTGTATGTATGTAGTACGTATGTACCTAATACTTATGTAGGTAATGCCTACGTTTGACAGCGTTCTATCCACCTCGTTCCTAGAGGGATTTTGATCAAGCTTCACACAATGATGAAGGGCCATTATATCTCGGACAAGTTGGAGTTTTAGGGTTGTTTGGTCAAGGTCTAGTTCACTTACTATTTTTAGTGGGCGCTTATATAGGGGACATGTATTGCTTTAGCAATACTGAGTATGCTTGTTGATATTTAGCTGTCAATGTTTAAGCCACTACCTTACATAGTGCAGATCTCTATTGTGTTACTTGGCAATGTATAGCCCTTTTTAGATCATCTGACCCAAACGGTCAGGATAACCTATAGCCATGGTGCTTCATCTGTCATTATGCACCGTCTGTAAACTTTTCACATTTCAAAGTTTTCCTCAAGTTCTACCTGTGGAATTCAGCTCCTACTTGCCTGAAATGAACTTCTTCTTGAAAAACACATTTCAAACTTCTTCTTTAGTTACACTGGTGCCATTGAACTGAAAATTAGTAGGATTATTAAAGGAAGGGGAGGTCAGTCATCAAGGTGTTGTTATATTTTGGCCTGGTGAAAGCTTTGACACTACAGACATGATGGCCAACAACTATGTATCCAACCTTATATCAATAAGATCTTGGACAAGTTGGAGTTTCGGGCAGATTCAATAGTAATTTTCAGAGTTATGGCCCTTTATAGTAAAATTACGATTTGACCTTGTGAACATGATTACTTGACTAAATATGGACATGGAACTTGGTATGCAGCCTTATTTCAATAAGATCTCAGATGAGTTAGACAATTGGGCTAATTTCATTTTACCTTGCAGAGTTATGGCCCTTCAGAATTTTATTACCATTGAACCTTTGTTGTGAACAAACTAGCTTTCGTTAATATGATAAGATATTGCCAATATCTTGAATGTAAAGACTTATAAAAAAAATATAGGTCTCTAACGAGATCAACAATGGGAGATGAGGCTGTATACCGTATTTGACCTAATAAAGGCGCCTCCCCTAATAAGGGCGCCCCTACCTTTTTTCCAAGAAAAAAATCTTTGACTGAGTGTCAAAATGGTGTTCAAATGTAATAATTCATTTGAAATGTTTGGCTATTTAATGTGTTCAATTTTCTTCAGGAAATTAAGTCATTGGAACACAAGTTTGCTTTTCATGTGCACCTTTGTTCTTGTAGCTTTCCATAGATATAAAGGATAACACAAGAGACTATCCAAATGAGATTATGTTATACTTTATCAGCTGCGCATGCACAGTCAATATTAAACTTTTAAAACTCCCAAGCCCACATTTTATGTGTAATAATTTGTTGTATAATTATTTGTCTTAGGTATGCAAGAAATGGTACAAATCAATTCCATAATGATTTTGATATATTTTCTAGGATCCCATTTTTAAGCCTTTTCAGTATTGACCAAATTCAAAGAAAACTACAATTTTATTTTCTTTACAGCTGTTGCTTGCACCTACTCCTTACATCATTGGAGTGCCTGCTAGTTTCTTACCCTACAAAAATGGTTTCAAGGTACCCGACGATGTTTGGCTGGTCGATCTTGACTCAAACAAGGTATGTCAATACTGAAATTTAGTCATTGAAAATCTAATGAACAATGCCACGAAAAAAGCATGAAAAATTCCTTTAAAAACCCATATTAAGAAACACCATGAAAAAGGTAACATAAATATGACCAGGAAAAACTCATGAAATCCATTTTCATGCCCGTCCAATTTTGGCTTGGATGAAGAGCTATGAATCGAAGTTTATGCAAACCATTGACCTTGACCTACTTTCAAGGTCACAGGTGTCTAATGTGTCAAATGTGTGAAAAGCTTTAAATGACTACTTCTCAATAACCAATACTCAGTATTGTTTAATTCACTGACATTTTCTTACATCAATTTTTTGTTAATTAATGCAATTTTTATCCTTTTTAATCAAAACATGTAAAAAAAAAGTTTCAATTTCCAAATCAACAAAGGTATTAATATCTACATCGTTTTTGTTCATCAAAGAGTTACATCCCCTGACAGATTCATTCACATTGTGTGATGATAATGATTGAAAACCCCCATGACAATTATCCCACAGGGCGAGACTTTATAGATATATAGATGGATAACAGACTGATCTTATTACACACAAATTGCAAGGGCTTACATAATTATGAATACATGCCATTTCCTTTGTGTATTTTGGCTTCGGTTGAGAGTTATTTTGAATGTAAATAAGAGTGTGTGTTTTCTCACATGGAAAATCTATGTGTATACTTTTGTGGTTGTTCAAATGAGTTATAATACACATATAAAGGCCTAATTTTGCTGCTTGTCTAATAAGATCCATAGTGTTAGCTACAAGGTTATCTAGAGGACATGCACAGTGCTAAAGTCTTGGTATTGTGATTGTTGAAATTTTCTGCTGATTGGAACATCACGTACACCTTATGCATAAATGATATGCAGAAATTGATTGCGAACATCTTGTTGTGCTTGTTCCAGTAACTGCCTAATGATCATTACCATCTGTGTAAGATTTCAAAAATGTGTTTCCTTTATTAATCTTTTGATTAATTTTCGTGAAACTTTGAAGAAGTTATGTATGCAGATCTAATTCTAAGGACTTTCTAAGCCTGTACATTGTATATATAGAGGATATTGATTGGTTCCTGTTTAATTATTTTGCTGTTATCAGAGAATCTATGCATGAATAGCTCACGTCAAGTTAGTATTTTCATCAAAAATTAGTCTGAATATTTTAGAAATACAGCAAAATAACCAATTTATCTATCTTCACTTCTGTTGGAAAAATCAGCAAGTTTTAATGAGGTGAAAACAAAGGTTCAATCTGATTGGTCATAGAAGACAAAACTTATATTTTCACAGCAAAATCTTATGTTTTCACTGCAAAATCTTGCAATGAAAATAAAAGTTCTATTAGTTTGATTTTCTATATTTCACTGGCAAAAATGCAATAAAACGATGTCCTCTCTCGTACCCCAATGTGATGCAGATCTTGAATATGATGGGGGCCTGCAGTGAATTCGTGATAAGCAATTGGATAACATTTATTCACAGATTAGATCACAGACTGGGAACTGACAGAACGACTTACATTTATGTATCCCCTTTCTATATACATTTATATATCCCCTTTCTATATACATTTATATATCGCCTTTCTATATACATTTATATATCCCCTTTCTATATACATTTATATATCCCCTTTCTATATACATTTATATATCGCCTTTCTATATACATTTATATATCCCCTTTCTATATACATTTATATATCGCCTTTCTATATACATTTATATATCCCCTTTCTATATACATTTATATATCCCCTTTCTATATACATTTATATATCGCCTTTCTATATACATTTATATATCCCCTTTCTATATACATTTATATATTGCCTTTCTATATACATTTATATATTGCCTTTCTATATACATTTATATATCGCCTTTCTATATACATTTATATATCGCCTTTCTATATACATTTATATATCGCCTTTCTATATACATTTATATATCCTCTTTCTATATACATTTATATATCCCCTTTCTATATACATTTATATATCCCCTTTCTATATACATTTATATATCCCCTTTCTATATACATTTATATATCCCCTTTCTATATACATTTATATATCCCCTTTCTATATACATTTATATATCCCCTTTCTATATACATTTATATATCCCCTTTCTATCTAGAAATATTGATTTGAACAAGTTATTACCAGTTTTTTTGTAATATAAATAATTGTCATGCATTTGACTTGTCCACTGAAAGGCCATCAAGCTGCAATAGTGGACACTAACACCTGTTAATGATATGCTCCAATAAAATATGGGTTTCAACATTATACTTAAACTGCTTGATACACAATATTTGATTGATTGCCAGATGCTCATAAGATATATAATTACAACATTGAACATGCACAAGTGTTTAATTAACTTTGGAATTTAAATGTAGAAGCGTGATGATGTTTCTGCTGTGTTAATCAGCCACCTGCACACAGAAGCCATTTAAACTGTGGATACATGCATATCATACAACTTGTTGTGGACTTGTTTACACTGTTTTCTAGGGTCTAGATCTAAATGGTTTTGGTCATTTTCACTTGGTGTCCCAACATCTACTGAAATCATTTTCACTGTGAGAGTTGCTTATACATGCATCTTATATATTAAAGTAGGTGACTATCAGCTGGACAAAAAAAAAAATTATGTGACTGCTGTCAGATTCAAATATTGACTCAGAGGTATTTTATATTCCATCATTATTAAACTGACAGGTAGGGTACGTGTACTGTATATAAAATCAAATCTTTGAATGGGTTATTCTATGTACTGGTATTTAAAGTCTGTGAATCGACTGAATCAAATGGCAAGAGATATAGTATTGCTCCTGTGTGGTCGTCGACACATATGGGATGCAGTCATGCAAACATGTTTACTCATCATATGAATCTATTGCTGGTCTAATTGACAAAAATGAATGTTATTGATATTTGTACATGTTTGAATGCAGCAGTCAGGGGAAAGCATAGATTACTAGTCGAGATATGTCGAGATGTTTGTTGATTACAGCAAGTCATTTTTAGCTCGTCTCTTCGAAGAAGAGTGAGAGCTTATGTCGTCACTCCGGCGTCGGCGTCGGCGTTGGTTTTTCAAATGTTAAATTTGTGGTGCAAGTGTTGAAAGGCATAGTAATTTATGGTAATATGGTCCCTGTGGGGGTCAAACTATCCCCTGCCGGAGTTAAACTAAAAGATTTTTTCGAATAAAAAAAGATTTTTGAAAATTTTTGGACCGCTCCCTGCCTAACAATGTCCTCGGGTCCAAAACCTTCAAAATCAGGTTCACTGTCACTATTTTCATTGAAGATATTTTCAATATAATCGTCGTTGTCACTGTCCCAGTCGGAGTCAAAAGCGGCCGCCATGATTGAATTTTACGATTTGTTTACAATCTTTGTCGGGGCCTGTTCAACAGAGCATATCGTAGTACTCCTGCATTGTGTATAAGTATACACACCATATTATGCTAGTTTGGGGCCTACACAACCAATCAGAATCGTTTATATTTATAAACATGTGGATGGGAAAATACTACGAGCCGTGCGAAAAAGGTTGTCAACAGATCGACATTTGCGGTGACCTTACGAGACCGATACTAGCGGAACGACATTTGCGGTGACAAGCGCTCAAAGGGTTAATACATCACTTTATAATTGTACTAGGGTGCTGATATTTGGTAAAAGAGTCCCTATGGAGTTACATTATCCCTTCTTGGGGTAAAACTGTAAAAATGCTCACAAATGACAATTTATACTGGTCCACATTTTTCAAGGGAGACAACTCTCATTAGGATAATATTTTGTCAAAAAATTGAAGAAATATGTCCAAAAGCAATTACATTTGTTTTTAATATATTCATTTAATCTACAACAGCATAGCTTGTCTCCCGAATGTTTGTCAATAAATAATTTATATATATATAAATTGGTATGGTTTTGAAAATTGCATGAATTCACAAAACATGATCTGATCAAGTAAACAATATAAATATTATTAATGCAATTTGCGAAACCATTCCAATTAATATATTTTAATTATTTATTGACAAACATTTGCGAGATGAGCTATGCTGTTCTCCAACAGCTCTTGTATTTTTATTCAATAGAAGTATACAAATCTTTTTTCATTTAATGTTACCAAATTCTTTTTCTGACATTCTGAATGACTCAAACATGTAGTTTAAGCTGCTTTGTTCATATTATTTGATCTTTATAATCATAACAGTTTTATGGAGAAAGCACAGGTCTGCTAGAGCTTGATAGCTAGAGTCGAAATCATTTTCAGAGGTGTCATACAATCTTTTTATTGGTAGTAAAATATTGAGTTCATGAAAGTAAAGCTGGTGTTTTCAGAACACGTTTTAGGCTATACATATATATGGTACTTTAAGGAAGGAAACCACAGCCTGAAATTGCCATATTGGATCTATCTTGGTCCTTTTAATTTGGAGCTTTGTGTAAAACAGTGGGTGTTTTAGCACATCATGTTATCACACTGTAGACTGTTTAATCAGCAAGGTGTGTCTACCAACTAACGACACTCCTCATCAAAGGTCACACCTCAGTTTTTATACTCGCTTTCCAAGTTTGAATAGATTGTACACATCAGCTTTTTTTAACTAGTAGTTAAATTAAATATAATATGTTTAATTAGCACAACAGTCAGGTGTAGTCCAGGACAAAGCTCAGGGAATTCAGTTTTATCACACCCAGACCTCCAATTTGAAATATGTTTTGCCCTCCAAAATTTATCGTCATTTCAGCAGGAATCTCATTTTAGCAATTTCTACGCTTAAGACATTGCCCTGATTGCACTTTTGACATTTTCTTCATTATATCTCTTTATATTGGTGAAAAATTTTGGGTATGCACTCATTGAGTCATTATCTGCTGAAATTAGATATCCCACTTAAATGTGCCAAAATAATTATGTGCATAGATGAATCTCAGAAATCTGTAACAAATTGAAAACATGCTTTTGAAATAAAATCAATGAAGAAATGTTTGCTGGTATAAAAGTTTGGTTCACCAAAAGAACAGTACCTAGATATGACCAGATCTCCATTGATTTTATCTGCCTGTACGACGTGGTACATAGCAGAGAGTTTGAGGTGCTGTTCTCAGCAATTCTGGGTGAATATAGTATGTATTAGATAAAAGTTTTAGAATTAGCTTGTCCTAGACAACAGATGATGGAAGCACTGTTATGTAGTTAGCCAGGGTTTGTACTGGGTATTTTATAGATTGGTCCTTTTCTGATTAAAAGGGGTTTGATCTGCAGAGTTTTAATGGCATTAGACACCATTTGGAATGTTCGTGACCATATTTAGAGGAAAAGTTCCAGGCCAAGTCGGTATTATTGCTGGTACATTAGGGTCATATGGTGTGACTGTAATGGTGATACATTTGGACATGGGACAGGACAACCCTGTATAAATTTATCTTTTCCACTGAAAATTATCTGTTGAGTGAAAATGCATTTACTGTTACTGTAGAACTTGGTTTGATTGGTAGTCATAGCGACTCTGCCTGGGACAATGTCAGCTATATAAGGCTATAAAACACCGTTAATAAATTTTAATTTTGGATCAAATTTGCAGTCAATATGCAATTTAATTTGTGCTTTAGAATAAATATCAAATGTTTTTTATGGATTCTATATATATATAGGACTTGATTGTTATCACACTTTTAGACACAGCTGCTGATAGAGATTTACTGAACGTATCTGTCCCCTAAAAACATATGTGGATGTTTTGTTGTCCAAAGGACCCTTTATACTATATATAATAGCTGATACAGACAAAACTCTCGCGGATATATGGATTTTAATTAATATCAACACATACCAGACAGGAAACAAATGCCCTTTGTAAAGGAGATATGACATGATATCAGGAAATGATTAACTAATCTTCATGAAAATTGACCTGACTGAACTTTGTAATAAAAATTACTAAGTGGCTTAAAATTGGTAATTTTCTCAATATCTTGAGACTTTTTGGAGAAAACATGCAATTTGATTTTCAAAAAAGTGATGATTTGAAATTATTAGAATGAAAAAATGCCTCGGTATTCTGTTTATAGGGATATTTAAGTTGATAAACTATATCTAGTACATATGTAGTACATATGGAAATTTCATGACTGTTACTAAATATTTTTTCCTCACTTGACCACTAATACCTGATTACTTACTAATAAGTACTTAGTGACCCCTAGTGTATCTATGTAAATATAATATTTAAAAACTGGTCTCTTAGAATATAAAAAGTTTAACAGGTAAAGACATCAAATAAAAATGTTTTTCACTAATCTATACAGAAATCTGTTTTAACTCCTGAAATTTCTGGTTTTCATTAATTAACCAGCTATATAACATCTTTAATTTTTCATTAGCATAATAAAATTATGAGACAAAGTAGTCTGCTGAATGTGTGTTATTGTCATTAATTCATTACAAGTATTCCATCATCAATGTGTTCATATGAAACAGCATTATGGTACGTGACCCTGTACAGTTAGTGAAAATTAGCTCCTTGCCAGGGGTAGGGGTAGTAAAATTACCCTAAATCTTTTATTTTTGAACAGAATAACTTCAATTTTTGTTTTCAACTTAAACATTTATATAGAATACTGCATGCATAATGAAATTTGATTTTTCAATAGTTCACATATATATACAGGCCTTAGAGCACAATTATACTTTGGGGTCGTTGTACACGAATGTGGTATATTTGGAAATTTCAGAACCATTTCTAAATATTTTTTCCTGACTTGGCTGTTGCAGATATGTGCATAATTTTAGCATAGCTTTAAAGTGCAATATTAATTTTAGTGAAAGAATTTTTTTTGATACCATTCCAGGTTTGTTTGTGTGGTAGGACACATAGAGTTAATAATTAAGGCTTGAGTACTAATATTTTGTAATTTTCCCGTTTTCCCTTTATATAGTGCGGTGGTGGCACTTAAATGGATATATCTTTCTGAAATGCTGGTCATGAGGTACTTTCTAGCTCACTGTAGGTTCAGCTTGAATAGTTCTACAACATAATATGAAAACCGGATATTTTTGCAAAGTTTTGGAATATTTTAATTTTGATTTGGGAAATTGATTGTGGTCTGAGGCCTGCATATCAGTGCTCACAGGGGGATAACTCTTACGAACTGTATTCAAACATGGGTCCAATCAAACATAGTTCTGACATTAGATTGGAAATCTTTTTCCTGGGAGGTATCATTTTTTTAATGTGTCAATATATTGCATTAAATTGAATCCGTTCAGTACTGCTAGTACTGCACTAACTGCAGTTTTATATCTATTGATGAATTGATTCTCATCTTATAATTAAAATGCCAGGGATTGTAGGTATGTGTTACTTATATATATATACAAATGGTACCAGGTACTTAAGATTTAAGTTTCATCCTGTGCCATATAATTTGAAGGCATGTTTTATAAATATACAGAAAACTTCAGTAGGAAACAAACTACTGCCTTTATATCTAATTGTCATCCTAATGCCTTGGAGTTGTCACTTCTGGAAAGTTGTCATAAACATACAAATCGAAAATGTCAGTAGGAAGCTGAGCCTGTCATTAATAAATATAACCTACCGGGTATGTAAGATTTAATTGTCATCCTTTGCCATGGAATTTAAAGGTGTATGTCATAAATATACAAATAGAAAACATCAGTAGGAAGCTGACTTCTTACTGGTACTTTTGATTTAATTGTCATTCTATGCCATGGAATTTGAAGGTATACGTAGGTCATGATAGTATACAAATGGAAAATTGTGGGAAGCTGAAATTGCTTATTTTAGACTTAGATGACGTCTCTGACCAAGGAGTGTTCCTAAAGTATTAACAACAGTTTACATCAAGGAATTAAAAGTGTAGACAATGGGGGCGGGGGTTAGCTATACTGTAATGTAGCTGCCATTCTTGGGGTTGCTTTCATTCTAGTGGGGTGGTAAGTTCAAAAAATATATTGCTGTCACTCTAAGGGTGATGGTAGCTGTGTATATTGCTGTCGCTCTAGGAGATGGGGGGGGGGGGGGGGGGGGGGGGGGGTGGGTGGGTAGCTATATATATATTGCAACAAAAATGCGGTTGTTTTTGCTCGGTTCTATTGTACTTTTGTATAGTTTTAAATGAACTTTCTAATTTAAACAGTCAGTATGAAAGAATATTAGTTCATACCCAATATATCTCAGCGGAACAAACCAAAATTCAGTGGAAAACTCATTATGTAGATTTATACATTGTTTGTCACAGGGTTAATATCCCCCACAAATTGATTTAGTTGTTGTTTTTGTTAATGAACAAAATCAGTTCTTAATGATTTCCTCAAATCAATGTGTTTGATTGTTAATGCTTTCCCTCAAATCAATGTGTGTTTGATTATATAGAGTGAGGAATCAGCTGTCTGTATGGTCAGTTTACTCCACTTTTAACAAGATTGTTTTGCTATAAATGCAGCAGAATGAATTGATCTTTCCTAATTGCATTTACCAACGCACTTGCATGATTAGAACAAGAAAGTTACATCTGTGTGATTTTCAATTCTATTTTTTGATGATTCTTTTTATTATGTTTAATGGTTTTGCTTTTATAGACAATTCTATGATGAAATGATATCTAACTATATAATAATTAATCAATAATAATTTAATATTGTTTGTCATCCTTTAAACAGTAATTAAGATTTCATATTTAATTGTTACAGATGACAATGGGCAGGCTTGAGGACATCCCACCATTCCCTGAACCTGAAGGCACCATGTTGAAAAACCATCTCAGACAGGTGAGCAATGCCTTTATTAAGATAGTTACTCAGGTTGTTGACCGGGAATCTGGAGATCAGGTGATGTGACATAAAGGGTATAATAATGAGAGATACACGATTTAACACTGCATGCAGCTTAAAATAGATGAAATATCCTTTTACCTCTCTGGTAATCAATGAAACAGGTTTTCAAAGTCTTTCTACATTGTAATTATCTAGTCATTGATGTTTTGAAACTATAAAGTAGCTATAAACAGGATCATTAAATCTTATCAAGATATATTTCACAAAAGTGCAGAGCATAATTAATATGCAGAGCAGAACTCTTGGCTTCATTATAGATGGTGTATGATAGGGATAATTTTCTATTTCTGTTTCCTGTGTGACTACTAAGTGGTTTTTGGGAAGTTTTAATCAGCAAATATTTCAGGTTTATAATGTTCTCCTAAAAATGTTGATTTATGTGTTATTGAGACTACAGATGTTAAAAACATTAAGATTGATGAAGAAAACTTTAATGTTGGAGTGATAACCAACTTTCTTTATTTACACGTCTGGTAAACAGCCTCGCATCATCAATTGTAACTGGATAAACAGCATCATCATTATGCAATAAACATGACAGAATTGCACATTAACATGTTTATTTTAAATCTTATCACTCATAATATATTGTTTAGCACTGCTGATGTTCAGAACATTGTGTGTGGTACATTCATGATTTATCACAGCTAAAGAAGAAATTATACATGACAGTTTTTCTGATATCTGTTATCTATAATTTATAGCCTAATTAAGAATTCAAAGCAAGCAAAATGTGAGTAGCACTTGAAAAGTTTTAATATATAATTATACTGATAGTTATTTCAGATGTAGGAATTTCAGATGTAGGAAGCCGATCCACTTGCCTGTAAATCTCAAACAGTGTTACAGTGTAAATCCATAAAATATATACAGATTATAATGCTTGGCTAAATGTCTAAACATCTCTCCCTGTACATTACAGAGATTTGTCTATACCTATACAGATAACAAATAATCTGATCTTGGCTTTGATACAGAGAACACAGAATCTAGTCTGGTCTTTAATACAGAGAATTTGAACACAGAATCTAGTCTATACTTAAATACATAATAATAATAATAATAATAATATCTTTTATTTATCCAGGGTTACATATTTAGACAATGTCTAGTTTACAACATGGCCCTGCATGTACAGAGAAGAGCGAATCGATCTAGTCTATACTTCAATACCTATACAGAGAACAGAGAATCGAACCAGTCTAGACTTAAATACAGAAAGCATAAAATCTAGTCAATGATTGTTCAGAGAACAGAATCTAGTCTAGACTTGTACAGAGAACACAAAATAAAGTCTAGACTTTGATACAGAGAACACAGAATCTAGTCTAGACTTTTACAGAGAACACAGAATCTAGTCTAGACTTTTACAGAGAACACAGAATCTAGTCTAGACTTATACAGAGAACACGTACATAATCTAATCTAGACTTTAATACAGAGAACACAGAATCTAGTCTAGACTTATACAGAGAACACATAATCTAGTCTAAACTTGTACAGAGAACACAGAATCTAGTCTAGACTTGTACAGAGAACACAGAATCTAGTCTAGACTTGTACAGAGAACACATAATCTAGTCTAGACTTTAATACAGAGAACACAGAATCTATAGTCTAGACTTGTACAGAGAACACAGAATCTAGTCTAGACTTGTACAGAGAACACAGAATCTAGTCTAGACTTGTACAGAGAACACAAAATAAAGTCTAGACTTTGATACAGAGAACACAGAATCTAGTCTAGACTTTTACAGAGAACACAGAATCTAGTCTAGACTTTTACAGAGAACACAGAATCTAGTCTAGACTTTTACAGAGAACACAGAATCTAGTCTAGACTTTTACAGAGAACACATAATCTTGTCTAGACTTTAATACAGAGAACACAGAATCTAGTCTAGACTTGTACAGAGAACACAGAATCTAGTCTAGACTTGTACAGAGAACACAGAATCTAGTCTAGACTTTAATACAGAGAACACAGAATCTAGTCTAGACTTGTACGGAGAACACAGAATCTAGTCTAGACTTTAATACAGAGAACACAGAATCTAGTCTAGACTTTAATACAGAGAACACAGAATCTAGTTTAGACTTGTACAGAGAACACAGAATCTAGTCTAGACTTGTACAGAGAATACAGAATCTAGTCTAGACTTGTACAGAGAACACAGAATCTAGTCTAGACTTTAATACAGAGAACACAGAATCTAGTTTAGACTTGTACAGAGAACACAGAATCTAGTTTAGACTTTAATACAGAGAACACAGAATCTAGTTTAGACTTGTACAGATAATACAGAATCTAGTTTAGATTTTAATACAGAGAACACAGAATCTAGTCTAGACTTTAATACAGAGAACACAGAATCTAGTTTAGACTTTAATACGTAGAGAACACAGAATCTAGTCTAGACTTGTACAGAGAACACAGAATCTAGTCTAGACTTTTACAGAGAATACAGAATCTAGTTTAGACTTTAATACGTAGAGAACACAGAATCTAGTCTAGACTTTAATACAGAGAACACAGAATCTAGTTTAGACTTGTACAGATAATACAGAATCTAGTTTAGATTTTAATACAGAGAACACAGAATCTAGTCTAGACTTTAATACAGAGAACACAGAATCTAGTTTAGACTTTAATACGTAGAGAACACAGAATCTAGTCTAGACTTGTACAGAGAACACAGAATCTAGTCTAGACTTTTACAGAGAATACAGAATCTAGTTTAGACTTTAATACGTAGAGAACACAGAATCTAGTTTAGACTTTAATACAGAGAACACAGAATCTAGTCTAGACTTTAATACAGAGAACACAGAAGTAGTTTAGAGTTTAATACAGAGAACACAGAATCTTGTCTTGATTTATACAACGAACACAAATCTAGTCAAGTCTAACCTTATGGTGATGGAGAACATATTAAAGGAACAAATAAGTTTTAATGTGTTCCAAACCACGTGTGAAGACATGCAAACCAAACTAGAGAAAGTATCTTATCCAAAATAACAATATATGCCTAGCTATGACATCTGTTTGATCAATAAAATCACCATAGTATATCATTAATGAAATATACATAGAATGACAGATCAGTGTGTCTTAACAGCCTGAGTGTATGTGTGATATTTGGTGAAGTGTCAGTGGCAGATGGCCCTGTACCATTTGGCCATCATGGGGGCACACTTCATCAAGGATGGTAATGTACAGCCAAGTTACTGTATGGGAGCTGGCTTCTACAAGCATAGAACTGAGCCATGTACATGTGAATTATAGTGGTTACAATGTTAAGCCTTTATAATCTCAGTTTTAAGACATTTTCTAAAACTATCAAAAAGATATATACCTACATGTCCAGAATCTCACAATTATTAGCTCACTGGTTACTAGTAACCGTGAGCTAATGCTGTACCTCCGGTGTCGGCGTCGGCGTCCCACCCCACTTTAAAGTTTTGGAATCAGTTTTTGGAAAGCTTGTAAGTCCAAAAGTATACACCTCACCCCCATTTCTAATTTTGTTTATACATTCATTAGAGGTCTAGGAGTGATGTTATGTCAAAATTGTGCAGAAAAAAGTTTCGCATTTTACCATTTTGTAGACTTAATTTTGATGGCACCAAAACCCGCTTAAAGATTTTGGGGTCAGTTTTTGGAAAGCTTGTAAATCCACACCCTTCTAATTTGGTTTATTCATCCATTAGAGGTCTAGGAGCGATATTATGTGACATACAATTTCAAAATGACATGCTTATACATACATAAAAAATGAATGCATAGTGTGATTACTGCCGCCAGTGAGCTTTCGCAATCATTGATTGCACTTATTAATGAACTGCCTTGCTATAGGTAGTTTTATAGTCATTATAAATCAGCATACAATGTAATATTTTGCCTGTTGTGTTATAAGTTTTCTACAAATTTAAGCAAGGCAGTTCAATGCTATATATTTAAGGGATTTTGAATATTTGATCTTTATTAACATAAAATTTGATTCCTTCCTATGTAACCCCATTTCTGTAGATATGATTCATTTCCCTATAAATTTTGTGTCTAAGATGCTGTTGATATGTATGATGCACAGCAATAATGTTTTCTGTAACACTTCGCCTGAAACAGCAAGTTTAAAATGTGTGACCTACCTTAGATTCAAAAGCATTTCCTACAGTTATCATTGATTTTCCTTGTCAGAACATTATTGTTAGGTCTCTAAAGAGATTTTAAACATGAGATACCCTACACATAATGGTCTTTTGAAATGTTACATGTAAAAAGATCGGTAAGGATCAGACTTTGGAAGGTTAACCAATGATGTGTCGGTCCTATATAGCTAGTGGTCCATATATATATTCCCTAGCATGCTGGTACCTGTCTATACAACTACATACACTGATACATGTTCCAGAGTTAACCAGACTTAAATCAATTATTCAGTATTTAGATCACAATCATAACTAGGGCCGGGACGATACACTGCTGCACCGGTGGATCACGATCTCTATGTATACGATACCAATATCAATCCAAATGTAATTTTTTACGATACCTATATCGATCCTGTGTCTTGCTCTTGTTGTTTATTTGTTTAATACATAAATGCATTTTCTTCGGAAAAGACTTAAATTCAAATTAAACGACAATTGTCAAAAACAAGTGTTATCGATTTCCGGGAAACCGATTGGTTGAGGCCGGCTGCAGTAGGCCAATCAGAAAGCGTTTGACAAATACTCGTTCACAACAAACCAAACATCATGGCGAACAACTGGGTAGCTTTGAAATCGCCTCTCAGATCAAAATCTATGGTTTCTTTATGTATCGCGATATGTATCGGATTGTAGCTCTTAAGTATCGTGATACATTTCGGATCGGGGCATCACTGTATCGTCCCAGCCCTATAACCCTGTCTTGCACCTAGGTGAAGCATTGTCAGTACGTGCCAAAAGTATGTCACTCTGACCTACATTTTGACCTTTGATCTACATCAAAGAAAATGTTTCTCCACACTCTTATCTCCTACACTACTTGTCACTAAAACTTCAAACTTGGGGTATAGTGTATGTTCACCTGTTAAGGTGACATGTCATGTACCAATGTAGGTCAGCATTTCGGACTTTGGCCTACATCAGAGAAAAAAGTTTTATCTGGGCTCAGAGTATCTCCTACCCCTCTTCTCATTGGAATTTCATACTTGAGGCATGGGTTCACCTAGATGAGGTGGTGTGTCATGAACCAGAAGAAGGTCTTTTGCTGTCTGACCTATATTTTGACCTGTGGCCTATATAAAAAGAAATATTTGTCTGGGCTCTATCTCCTAAATCTCTTGTAACTAGAACGTCATACTTGAAGCATATGTTCACCTAGGTCAGGCATTGTGTCATTATTGAAAGTAGTTATTTCACACTGATCTATATTTTCACCCTCAATTAAAGAAAAACTTAAATTGTAGGATCATGGGGTCCAACTCCTACAATACGTGTCACTGAAACTTCTGACTTGAGACATTCAGAACTTCTATTATTGCCTTCTGGAATAAGTGATATTCCTAATTTTATTGACATAAATACCACTTAATATGTTACTGAATTATTGAATTTTATGCTATTACCACCTCCCAAGAGTGAATTATTGTTAAAAGTTTTGCATTTAACTTGTTAGTGTTACACATGTCCGTGGCGTCGCACTGCGTTGCGTTCCATCATAAAATAAAATATTAAATATTGATATCATAGATTTATTTTTCAGGCTCTGGCTAGTATGAGTATGACACCACAGCCAATCAAAAACCTGGATGCCCTCGCTCAGAACCCAGACACCATGAAAAGACGAGAAAGTTTCTCATCACAAACAGGGTTCAATCCACTGATTTATGGAAACGATGTTGATTCTGTTGATGTGGCAACACGCGTGGCAATGGTAGGTTGCTCCTTAAATATCAAGTGTTCAAGGTTTAATTTTAATGCTTAGTTTAAAGAACAATTTTAGTAAGCGTATTTTGCTGAACGAAATAATCAAATATCTGAGTTATTGAGTTTTATTATACAATCAATTACTTGCTGGTGAATTTTGTTTAATTTGTTATATTACCAAAGTTAGCTCAAGGTATTGTTCAATACACAGTAAAACAGAGGTCAATATCGGTTAATTGGTATTCACTATATCTAAGTATTGATTAGATAAGTATAAACCTTTTCTAGTGCTTACTATCTCAAGGTAAGGCCAATGAAAATCCATTTCTGTTCAAAGAATACATACAAATTGACCAATGCAAATGTTTTTTTATGATACACACAAGCACACATGCATGACCAATGAAAAGTCTTTTGTGACCTTAGAATACGTACTGGACCAATAAAAAAACCTTTTCTGATATATACAAGTAACATACTGGAGCAATGAAAAACCTTTTCTGATATATACAAGCAATATACTGGACCAATGAAAAACCTTTTCTGATACATACAAACACATAAGGACCAATCAAAAAAAAGTTCTGATGCATAAAAAATACAATTTAAAACATCTAAGACTCATATTCATGCACATGCATGTCTAATCACAAAGTGTTTCTGTTACATAATGGTTTTAATTCATTTCTTTTAATCACATTTAAAATATCACAAGCATAGGATATACAGGTCAAGATTTAAAAGGGCTATGCCATTTCTATTGGGAGCAATTAGACCTGAAAACATAGTTGTTTAAATATCATGTAGTACGTAATACTGTCACACTCTCATTAAGGCCCACACAAAGCTGATCTATATGGTTTAAACACATCACTCTCTCATACTCTACTGTACTCAAAGTGCACCATCTCAGAATTGGCAGGAAGTTTATTGGTGTTTACAGGCATTTGATTGCTTCTTTTGCTTTCTGACATTTCGCTGAAGACATTATGTAATTTGATTTACTATCTATGCGTTAGGTGAGTGGCTTAGAAATCTGTTTTGGTATTGATAGTTACTATTTATGGTCATGAGCCACCCTTCCTTTCCCTGAAGGTCAGGATGTACTGGGTATACTGGACACAGTTTAAAGCCTTTCTCCCTTTATTATCTTGTAACCTTTTAATGTTGTCCAAAGCTATTCACAACTGGTTTCGACTACTCTCAATTTACAGGACAAATTGGGTGACTGTGTGTGTAGTAGGAGAATAGTTACTTTGCTGAAATTGATAGAAGATGAAGCACTGCAAATTACCATTACTGCACATCATATTGCAGCAGTGTAGATATCAAGACATTAGTTTATGTACTAGCTGTAATCATTGACAATTAGTATTTTACTACTATGATAATTAATAACCTCTTATGACAGGGACTATTAAGAAGGCCTGTCCATCATTCTGCACAGCAGACTAAAATGATATGTCTATAATCGGAGTAATTGTAAGTGGATTATAACCCTGTATCAATTCCCTGTTCAATCTTAGTTGATTTCATTTGTTATGAAGACATTTATCTTTAGCAAGTTACTGAGGCAAATTTACTGCTATTCTTGGAGATCATTCATTACAAATCAGCCAAGCTTAAACGGAATAACAATAGGTGAAATAATGAGAAAAAATTAAATTAGGAAAACTAATATCAATGTATTTTAAGTATTCTTTATCAGGTGTGTTTTCATTTGACAAAAATGAGTGCACAAAAAAATGATTTTATATATATATATAAAAAAAAACTTATCACCCCAAATACCCTTATTGAAAAGCTCTTTCAGATATATTCATTGTTAAATGAACTTCAACATTTCCCATCTGCAGAATTTTTCACTCCAGTTGAAGACAATGTAATCGCTATTTTTCAGAAAGTTTAGCAATAGTATATAACCAAAATAAACGCTCAAATACTAATTTATAAAAGTTACCCAAACTTGTGCCAACAACAATCACTCCAAGTGACACTGTATACGTGTCAATAAGGAATGTCACAGTTTACGGAGATAACAATCAACTGCGGATCTAAATATCACGGTTTGGTTCATATATTCTGTTTTTTGGTCAATGGTCCTGAATAAGTATGTCATAGTTGTTTGGTGGCAGCAGAAAGAATGTATTATTTATGTTAAATCTCGATCAAACACGACATTGACCCTGTTCTATGTAGTCGTTAAATGATAAGTATGATTTTGTTCTTCGGGATTGTTTGACACGGCAACGTTGACAAAGAATTTCGTGTCATAAACAGTCTCAGTGCACAAGACTAACTGTACTGGACATGTGTATAAACACAAATTAAACATTTCTCAGGATTTACCTCCTCGATCAATCAGTGTTCAATCCAGGATTTGCACAAAGAGGGCCAGTTCGGCTCACAGTGTTAAAAAGGGGGCCTATTCATAGGAAATGGGTCCACATAATAGTGTCATATCTAAAACACACAACAAAGATGAAAAAACTTTTTACTGTTTAATGTGAGAAGTAACTTACACTTTTTTCTGTTCCATTTCATTTTCCGGAATTTTGCCCAGCCTTTTGTCTGGCCTACTTGCAGTGGCTGCATGAACTAACTGAAGGAATTTCACCCCTTCTCTCTCAGAAAGTCTCCCACTTTTTTGTTTTCCTATTGGAAGTAATCGGATATTTGTTTGATATTGCTGCCATGAATCCTGCTTCATTGGCTACAACTTTCGCTTCGGAATCTGAATCACCTGAACGTTTGTTTTGGACGCAATAATGATACTGATTATAAGCCTTGTTTTGAACATGCTTCCTCACTTCCTGTGTAAACACTACGGAGAGACGTTGATCATAAAAAGACTCGGAGACTAATAAATCTTTTCACGTTCAGCATATTAGAGTGCAGAAATAAGTATAAACCATCTCAAAAAATGTCATTTCAATGTGCTGGCTTGACCCGGCTGTGTTTTGAAATTGCGCCGTTTGAATTACAAAAGGGTCATTGACGCAATGGCGCAACCTTGATTGAACACTGATCAATATTATCATACTGTACATGTACTTTATTTTCAACCTAAAAAAAAGAAAATTACCATACTTTCATATCTGATAAAGCCTGTAGTATTAAAGCTTGGAGCCAATAATGTGATGAGATGGCATTCTTCATTTTGTTGATTATCTAAAGGTTGAAACAAATTAACATTTTCATAGTGTGTACTTTTTGGTCAAAACATTTAGCTTTTCAGTACTTTAATTAATGCTTAATAAAGGCTCTAATCAAATTTTCTACTTTTATCTTTTTAGATTAGATTTTTCAACTCTTCAAATACACTGGGAAATTTCACAGAACACACAAGAACGCTGCGACTTTATCCTCGACCAGTGGTGGCCTTTCAGATGTATAGCTTCTTAAAGTCTCGACCATCTCGTACCCACTTTACCGCAAGGCTAGCACGCACACAGGTAATATTGATAAATACACACATCTAAGATCTCAAATATCAGAGATTCGGTTTGTATACTTAGTCTAGTTTTTGTTTACATCTGTATAATTGTCATCACACCAGATAATGCAGGATAGCCCAGGAAAATCACTAAAATTTCTCCTAAATCCTGATTTGGTACAACCTCCTGAATCGGGATTCAATTTATCCTGGATTTGAACAGTCGTCCCTCATAACACTTTTGAAAACTCACTTTGATCCTGGCCTGATTATGTAAACAAAAGACCCCCATCACCTCACTAAGGAACAGAGACCGTTGGATTACGTTCATAACTCATTCTATTATAGATTACTGTTTTTATATGATGGTTTATCATTGACAGTATGTGTCTGCCATGTAATATACCAATCTACCGTGAACTGTTCAAATAGTGTTCATGTAACATACTACCGATCTTTCTTTCAGTTATATCGTGTAGTTTTCAGATGGTGTTTCTTTTAGAAAGGCAGCTTGCCGTGTGAAGGAACTGCATGCCATGTTACTCACAGCACAGTTTGGTACCACCGTGCAGTTTTGGTATAAAAGTTCAGTTTTAAGTATTGTTTGCCTCAGGCTACGCCCGCCGTACGCGCTGCCTCCTACTTTACAGCAGCAGACAGCAAGTGACAACCTTTATTCCCCTTCATAAGCTCAGCTCAGCGTCCAGGGGTAAAGTGGTCACCTCTGAAGGAGCAAGCATTAGTGCAGCTGCCTTACCCATAGGTAACATTTACCTGGATTAGGGTTTATAATGACTTACAATAGCTGAAAATCATTGCTATAAACTCTAAATTAACTTTATCTAAATCATATGGATAAATTTATCTATATCTATATTGTCATATTTTATTTTGATTAAGTGTCAGCAATACGGAAGTGATGAATACATAGAAAGTATTGTATTCAAGATGGCATGGACTTTGCTTTTAGACCTATTGGTCTTAGAATGACAATTGTCACTGCATATGATACACCTGTGATTTAACTAGAATGTATGGAATTCCTTCAGTAACAAATCAGTTACTAGACTTCAACCTGTCTTTTATGAATCGCCTGTACATAAATGAGATTAACAAGAATGAAAAGCATGATATTATACTGTTTTTAGCCCACCATCATCAGATGGTGGGCTATTCACACTGAGGGCCCTAGACCGTTCAATTACGTTAAAAAAACGTTCTGTTTTATACAATCGTTGATTTATGACAATCTAGTGTTGATTCTTCAAATCAGTGTTCACCCCTCCCGGTACACTGTTCATTTGATATTCTAGCGATCATTCTTCAAGTGTCACCGTTCAGTAATCAGAAAGTATCTATTTTTCACGGACAGCGTTCTCGCGTGAAGGAACCGTGTATACCTCGCGGATGCTGTTCTGTTTGCAGGTCTACCGCTGAATATTGAATTCGAGTGTTCAGTCTTACGAAATCATTCAGTTCTCGCGAACCACCGTTCAGTTTTCGGCATACTGTTCAGTTTTGGCAACACCATAAAGTTTTCATGACCCACCATTCAGTTTTTCCGTCACTGAGCAGTTTAAAGTTTTGTTAGCCTCGGGCTAATCTATCGACCAGCAACGCCAGCACAGCCAGCCATACGCGCTGCCTCCTACTTTACCTGGACAGCAGTCATGCGTGACGACCTATCTCAGATCAGCGCCGAGGGAAAAGGGGTCATCTCGGCACGCCCGCTTTTCAGTGACGCTGCCATACCACAGGTAAAAATTATAACTGGGCTATGATTCTACAACTACTGAAAATTACTCAAAATCATTGTTGTATACTCTTCACTATCTAATCGTATGACTTCACCTATACCGTCATATTTCATGTACATCGATATACAATTATATATACACACATTATTTTGATTGCACATTGGCAATGCATGTGTCGTTTTCAAGATAGTAAAAACTTTGCAATTATTCATATTGGTCTTCAAATGATAATGTTAAATGCAAACAATGAACCCGTGATAGAAATAGAATGCATGAAATTGAATTATATGCGTAACAATCGTCCGTCTTACAGTATTCGCGCATGAAATGACTGATACCAGGCCTAATGAAATAACAATCAAACAGATCACTGTGTATCGCCATACTACATAAGACATATCGTTCTATTCATTATTGTTTCTTCTTTTTTACAACAATCAGATAACTAATCAAACCGGTCGCATATGTTCAAAATACCTGGTGTGTAGCGAGCCGTGAACGGCTTCACCCTTGCCACACAGTGACAAATAAACAGATTATGGGATTAACTGCCTGGACTAGGAGGTTGTTAAAAGTAATCTTTTGTTTACTAATTAGGGCATTGACAGGTCAGAATGATACCCATTGATCACTTTCTAGCAGCTGCCGATGTCACCCCTTTTGAGAGATTGTATTTTATTTTTTATTCACTTTAAGCCTTGCGGCCCACAGTATTACAGCAAAAACAAAATAATGCCATGTGCATGTACAATAAGGATATCAAAAACATATACAAAATGTTAAGTTTAAGAGGAAAAAATAATCTACATTGTACAAGACAAGAAAGAATTTTTTTTTTTTTTTAAGCAAGTAATAGTTCGAACTCTGGCTGTTTATTACTGACACCATTTCGGATAGTTCGAACTTGTCATATGAAGAACCAGAGATTTGTATATCAGGTATATACGTCTCTGGAAGAACGTTAAGTAAGTTTTTTTTTCCAGTAAACTCCATTGAAAGCTCGCGACGACTCGACCACGATGACCGGCCCAGAAAAAATGCCAAGATTTAAATTTGATCAACAAGCACGTTTAGGTTATTAGATTGTATGCGTGATCATTAGAATGCGTCCGTGATTTAATATATGCCACATCTTTTAGCGTTAATTAAGGTTATTTTTACATTCCAAAATACACCACTCACGAGACAGCCGATTGCAAATTTAGACCCCGGCAATGTATAAATAACATGCAATATTTGTATTCGTGCGGTATGGCCACCGAAGAAATCGTACATGTATTTTCACATATAACTAGTGTTCATGATGATTATTTAATTGTGACTTGGACATCCCTTAAGTATTGCCAATCAAGGTATTACCTGAAAACCTGCGACTTCACGCTAGGTAAGCAGGCCACGCGAGGTGTCGCTTGCCGTAAAGTTGAAAGGATCGGCTGCCCGACCGTGCCGAGTGACGTGAAGAGCATTCATATCCAAGCAATTGAACGTGTACATTTAAAATTTTGTAAATTATTACTTGGATTAAAAAACAGTACTCCAAATTACATGATATATGGGGAGTTAGGTATTACCCCACTTGCAATATCAGTTAAAACAAGATTAATATCATATTGGTCACAGTTGACACATTCTAAAGATAGTAAATATAATATAACTTTATACAAACTCCTTTGTTACTGTCATCATATTGAAAATAGACCTGTTACATATGTCAGTTTTGTTAAATCTATACTTAACGAATGTGGAATGAGCTATTTATGGAATAATGGATTAGACATGTTATTAAGCTAAGAGTAAATGACCAGTACTTACAGAACTGGGAGAGTGATATTAATAACTCATCAAAATCTATATGTTAAGGAATTTTTAAAAATAATTTTAATTTTGAAGATTATTTAGATATTTTAGATGATAAAGACAGGATCACTCTTTGTAAATTTCGAACAACTAATCATAAATTTATTGTTGAAACATGTAGATGGCAACAGATTGAATATACTGATAGAAAATGTCCACATTGCATTAGTCAACAGATTGGTGATGAATTTCATTACTTACTTGAATGTACAAAGTTAGCTACAGAAAGAAATTTGTATATAGACAAGTATTTTTGGTTACGACCGAATGTAATTAAATTTAATGAACTTATGAATGCTACAAATATAAAAACACTTAAAAAATTGTGTACATTTATAAGAATAATCAATAATATTATTTGTCCTCCTTAAAACAAGTTATGTATATTATGAAAGTGCTGTATATCTACAAACGAAAACTACACGAATAATGATTGTATATAATATTGTAAATATGTTTTCTCTATGCATTATGTTTGAAAAGAGAAATAAACCAATTTGAATTTGAATATCCAGTCAAAACAATCCACAGGTGTCTCAATCAGTGATGGATAAATTTGCAGGTATCAACTATATTTGGTAGATAATACGACTGGGCATATTTAAAAGCAGACATATTAATGTTACCAACATATATCGCCTATTGTTACAGTAGTGCTTTCGTAAACGCAACAGGTTATGTAGACTACTTTTGATGCATTAAATAGACCATTTATTACAATAACATAGTTATAGTTTCTGATTCAGATAAAAAATATAACCATGCAAAAATTATACTGTACAAATGTTTAACCAGGAACATATAATTTTCAACATATAACGGGCGGTTCCATCTTACAGATTTTCAATTATAACGGGCCGTATGCATGCATCATCTACTTAATATTCTTTTATAACGTGTCAAATGAAACAAGTATTATCTTATTAATTTTCTATTATAACGGGTCGTATAACAAGTTTCCGTAATTCCGGTCCGGGCTCCGTGCCGGATGTCGTTACTAGGCTCATCTCCACACATGTAAACAAAATGGCGGATTTGAATTTCAGGGACGTGTAAAATCTGCTGAAATAATGCAGGTAATCTTAGACCAATGCATTTATCATTTGTATCATAGTAAGAGAACATATCCATCTACATGTTTGCTTCATGGCGACTGATAGACAGCTGTCTATGACCGACGGCTCGCCCATTTTCGTCAAAACAAATGATGCGGTACATTGTCTTGAAAACACAGGTAACAGTTATTGTGCCGGGCCCCGATAGGGGATTATTTTGGTTACAAGAGGGGTTTGTAATTTATATACATATATTATATATATATATATATATTTATATAATACATTTCCTGTTCTGTGTTTAATATTTAAACAACTAGTATTGCAAACCACAGCTTCGATAATAAGCGACTTTAATTTAGGACCGGAAAATGCGTTTATAATGATGCTTCTGATTATGTGATGTTTTAAATCATTCTTAAAGTTTGATTTTTTTTTATCAAATTTCCCGTTATCATAACAGATAATCGGAAGTATATGACAAGTGCAGACAAAGATGCACAAGTAAATTATTTTTGATTTTTGTGAATTGGTCATTAAGTTTCTTCTGTGTGAATTTGACTTATGATACACCCATGGTTGCTTACAGAATTGTTTGGCATTTATTTAAAATTATACATTTATTCATAACTCGACCTGGAAAAGATAACAATTATAAACTCCAGATGTTAAGATTTTAAGGCTGAACATATAACCATAATGAAATTTTCTAATATTATTTCCTATCGTATAATTCCTTAAGTTCTGGTTTTTACTAGCCTTAACACAGACATATTCAGATTATATATTGAATGATGTATATCTTGTGTTGACAAACTAGAAAGTGAAAGTACAGTTTTTGATTGAGCTGATCATGACACCCTGACGAGTTCCTTTTTTGAGAATTGTAAACTTTTTTTTTCAACAATTAAGGAATAATTAAGTTATGTGTATATTATCAATCACTTGTTGGCCCAAGATAGAAGGGCGTGAGGACTTCTACAATGAAGGGGAAACAAGACTACCTGGGGAAAACACATGTAGTTGAGCAGGTGACCCATACAATGTACCTTATCGCCTACATAAAAGTCAAAAGAGTTACCAGTGGAATTACCACAGTGTTGTCCAACCATCCAACAAGTTTATCAATGTAACTACCTGGGTAACAGAAAAAAATAAAATTAGGAAAGGTTTCAGCTTACCGCAACACATACTATAAGACATTTTAGGGAACAAATGTCAGGGGTCTCATATCAGACACTTAAAATGCTGAAAATCTGGTGCTAGGACTTGGGGGAGGGGGGTATATTTTTACTTTTCATTTGATGGACTTGAAATATCTTTTGATGTCTATAGTTTTTACACTCATTTAAAGTCTTAATTTACTTTAATACTGAGTAATAAAAATGTATTATTTATTAACAGAGGGTTTGAAAAAAAATTTACATTTTCTTTAGAATTTAATCTATGGTATTGATTGTGTGATGACAAATACAAAAAGGTAAACTTTAATAACTTGACTTTCAATAATATCCAATATTTACAGTTTGTTGACTTTTTTTAGTTTTCTTTATGGGCTATTTCACTTATATTATAGGGATTAAATCCTTGTGGTGAGGTTCAAAATATATTAATCACACCTACATTGATGTACAGTACTGTATATGACTTGCAAGACAAACTTTCATGAAAGTACAGAAAAGTTGAGACTCACTCGTGCGGAATAAAGAATTGAAGTGCAAGTGGAAATAACATGCATATAACTGCCATTTACATGTATTTCGAATGCAGGTCTACAACATCCTTGATTAGTCTACTCGAACAACATTCAGTTTTTCACAAAACACATCTTCAAAATCAAGGAACCATATGTACCATCTGTCTACTGCTGGTATCTTTGTTAGCACACCTGGACCGAAGGTCCGGTGAGCTTATGCCACGGCGTCCGTCCGTCGTCTGTCTGTCAACATTTGCTTCAAATCGCTACTAGTTAAAAAGTTCTTATTGGATTTTGACCAAATTTGGCCAGAAACATCCTTGGCAAAATGGGAACAGATTTTGCATAAATGGTGACTCTGACCCCTGAGGGGCCAAAGGGGCGGGGCTCAATAAGGGAAATAGAGGTATTTCCTTTAAATCGCTACTAGTCATAAAGTTATGAATGGATTTGAACCCAATTTGGTCAGAGATACCTGAGGGGGAAGAGGAACAGATTTTGCATAAATGGTGACTCTCGCCCTAAAGGGGCCAAAGGGGTGGGGCCCAATAGGGGAAATAAATGTAATTCCTTTAAATCGCTACTTGTCATAAAGTTAAGTCAGAATCTATAAACAGTAACTGTAATGTCACATGCTTGTAATTTAGATATGCACTTACCAAAGGGTTTAACATTGCACTACAAATAAACACCCACATTTTTATCCCTCTACTGTTTTTCAAGTAATGTTCAGGTAACATTTATTGTTCTCCAGAACATACGCATGTTGATACAAATATATATATTTTTAGCTCACCTGGTCCGAAGGACATAGCTGGGCTTATGCGATACCGTGGGCCTGTGGGGTCCGTTGTACGCCCGTCGTCCGTTCGTCAACAATTGACTTATTTGACTTCTTCTTGATAACCGCTGATCAGAATTTCACCAAATTTGGTCAGAAGCATCCCTATGTATAAATGATGGGGCTCATATTTGCCAGGTAGCATCACTATGGGGTGGGGATTCAAAATTGTACAAATGATGGGGCCGGCCCCTGGGGACCTCTGCGGTGGGGCCAAATGAGGTCAATCGGGCTATATTGATATTAACGACTTCTTCTCTGAAACCAAGTAATTGATATCGCTCATATTTGCCTGGGAGCATCACTATGTGGTGGGGATTCAAAATTTTACAAATGATTGAGCCAAAAGGGATCAATTTGACTAAATTGACATTTTAAGAATTACAATAAAACCAATGTTCATGTACGTCCATATAAATGCTGATGATATATTGACATAGCAATACCAGTGACAATTAATATACTTAGCATAGATCTTGTTTCATATCTCATGAAACCAGGTGAGTGATACAGGCCCTCTGGACCTCTTGTTTTGATTTGAATGAATTATTGAAATCGATTATAAAATATATATTGTTATCTAAGTTTTACATTGAAGCAGATATAGTGTATGATATATGCTTGATGGTACCAAGCAGTGTGGTATGTTAAACATGGTAAGAGTTAATTGTTGTTTGTCTTTTCGAGAGCAAAATGACTTTTTTCACTATTTGATCACATTAGAAATTATTGTCGGTCCAGCCTGACAGAACACAATTACTTTAGCCAGTGAGACAAATCCAAGCAAGAGGCGGAGTCAGTTAGGAGGTAGACCAGTAACTAACCAACTAGCTGTAGAGAGTATACATGTACACACTGGATATGTATCTGTTAAACACAAATTCACCTAGAATTATTTCTACAATAAATAATTAAAAGTCTAGTGCAGTACATTGATAAACAATGTGTCTGGGTAACCATGAGAAGTGCTTTAGCTCCATCAATTTTGCATTAAAATAGCAGGAGAGGAAAAATACATGGACCATACTCGGGCTCGAACCCTGGACCTTCAAACTCTGGACGGACTCTCCAACTGTTTGAGCTACCTAGCCACCGGCGTTTAGCCTACATGTGTTGTTCCTCTGCAAAACTATGATTTTTACCTGGGAGGTCCCAGGTTTCAAATAGAAAGAAGATGCACTGAAATAAATTTAATATAAGAAACTCTGTTACAGTTAAAATACACATTTGGTATAACTGAAATACAAAAACACAATTTGTCTACATTGTTCATGAAGAAATATGGAAATTGTTTGTCAACACCAGAGTACAAGTCAAACCTGCATGTAGATATTAATTTTACAAAAATGAAACTATTCCAAAAAAAGTTCAATAGCTCAATTAATTTAACACTGTGAGGTCATCACTTTTGGCAGCTATCTGGAACAGGCTGCCAGACAACCAATATCTCGGCAAAGACAAAATAATTATCTGTCCTATGCTAATTAGGCCTATATAAACGTCTTCATCTCTCCAAGCGCACAGTCCAGACACGAGCTACCAGCCTTGGCAGGAATGGTATAACATTTGGCCTAAATGATGTTCTATATTCGGCTATCATATGTCGTACGACCCGAGACATCAGAAAAAAATGTCTTTATTTTGTTGTCCGTGTGAAGGGATGTAGTAGAACCAATTACGTCAATACATCAACCAATGTCTCAATATTTATCGACTTCTGATACCTCTCCTGCGACGATCAGCATGGATGTCATCAGCATAGCCACCACCTCGATTTTCAAGAGCGCAGGCTGTATTACCTGCAATTTTTATTTCATTATTATCCTCAAAGTCCAGCTCAAACCTTCCTATGGTAAATTCGATATGATTGATGTCTTTATTTCAGGTTCCAGACCCTTTTATTTCACCTAATGCAGTGTCGACATCGAGACGCAAACATTCGCCCCCATATTGTTTACAAAATGCAAGTTCAATTTACGTACAACCTGTAAAAGCATATCTTCAGAACATTTTTGGATGTGAACAAACCGCGTCGACTCACAAGCAATTTATTGGCGCGTGTCGATTAGAACCCCAGAAATCACAGACATCTGTGGTGCAGTGACATGTATGACGAGTCTGTGGACTGGTAATTGTTTATCCGTATACTAACCCACTAAGAGTTGAGTTTACTATATTATTTAAAGTTTTGCTTCAAGAGAAGACATGACTTGCAACGTAGTACACGGCAGAACAGAAAATTCACAAGGATCTCAATCATTGCAAGATAATTAAATAACACAATTACAAAAAAAAAAAAAAACTTTCATCATTGCAAGTTTAATAAGTTTTTGTATTAATTAAAATTAGTCAGTGAACTACATAACTTGTTTTTTTTCATTATTAAAATAACAGCTAAAATTATGGTTTTAATAAGTACCTATGCTATGTCAATAAACTATCGATAAGGCCATACCAATTTGATAAATTGTTCTTCGGATTTTTACATTTTAAAATTGGAGTGAGCGAGCAAATTTTTTTTTATTTAAACAAAAAATTGAAATCCTAACATTTTGGAGCGAGCACGTAATTTTCACAGACGCAATATTAGAACAATGTCTTTTCCTCTTTAAATACAGCAACAACAAATGTTTAAATCATTCAAACTAGTTATTTGATGTTGTTGAATAATAACTACATATATGGATCTGCTCAGGAGAAAAAGGTGAATAGAAGAACATCAACAACAGAAGTTACAAACAATGTAATGTACATGTAGTAGAAAAGTTGTCAAAAATACCCAAAGTCAATGATTGGTCACTCCATGAATGATGAAATGCTTAAGCTTGAATTCAAAAACTATGCAATGCATGTTCTTTTATGGATACCAATAAAAAAAATATCCCAAAGAAATATTTTGGCTAGTCAGTGCATCTATAAAAAATAAAATCCAAATATCAAGGGATGACCATTACAAAACAAACACATTGCTCAAACAAAATCAACAGTGTTTTATTAAATATTAAGTTTAAACATTGATAGTATTTGAACTTAGATAAAATTAACAAAGGCATCTTTGATTGGCATGTAAAAGTATCAAACAACAGGTCTCAAAATGACTAGAATCTGAAACCAATAAACTACAATATTTTGGAAAGAGAACAAAAACATGGTCCCCTCCCTTATCTCAAACTAATAAACTCAAAAAAATGGTAGCATGGACTATTAAATCTAACAATATTTATTAATGAGAATAAAAGCATGGTCCCAACCATTAGGAAATGAAAACTAAAGTTTACCATTGAAAACCCAATACAGTTTTTGAGGATCGCAAGTTTGGCGGAGGTTAGGATGGAAGAGAAAGCGTTTTTTTGGGATTCCATTAGCACAGAAAATTGCTGACATTTTAACCGTGTCACTGGTAGATTGTGTCTCTTTCTCGTGTTGGGGTTTCACTAAGAATTCAGCAAATCTCATCCCTAAACCTTGACATACCGATATGGACATTTCTGCGGACGAAATGACGATTTTATTCGCAGGGTGGCGATTGCCCCCGAGATCCGAATTTCTGATAACAAGTACTGTTTCGTTCACCCTATTATACAAATCAAGGAACGATAAATCGCCTTCAAGCTCCATTGCCGTAGTGTCCAATACATTATGACGACATGACTCTGTAATGACAGATACGACAAAATACCCATTTTGACACATTGAAATTGATGTAAATACCTCGTGGTTTCTTCGTGATCTGACAGAAATGTCTATCTCAAACAAACGCTTGAAATATCTGTCTTAACACGTTTAAAGCTTTCGTTTCAAACGCTCAATTGATCCGGAAAGGGACTCTCTAAATTTTAACTTCGCGGAATAAATTTCCGGATTCGTCATTTTTTGTCGACGCGAAAATAGGAGCGGTAAATTTTTAATTTTATTTTAATTTCAATTTTTTAAAACACGAACAAATCAAATTGGTATGGCCTAATGTTATAATTTTTGCGAAGCACCTCTACATAGCTTCACTGACAAAGATCGTAAATACAGGATAGCTTCACTGACAATGATCGTACAGTGCAACTTCCGAAAACCGAACACCTCTCAATCTAATTAAAATTTAGATGGCCATTCTCAGTAGTGAGAATGACCATCTCAATTTTAATTAGGTTGAACACCTCTGAATACCTAGCGAATTGTCATTGTACAGAATTGGTCCTTCTTTATTATAGTAATAAAAACCTGCCAAATACCAATACATTAATATTTTATTTGATTGTCACACATCATTTAAAAATGTACAATGAAGATAATGATAAAAGCTTGTTAAAAATGTACAAGATGACTTTTATCTATATACACCATAGCCTACAATGTATGTCGACGTTCTGATTTATCGCAAGATATAAAACTCCAATTTACTGTGATTTACTGTAGCAATATCAGGTACACATATTAAAAAACACTCCCTGTTCAGTCTGGGGTAAGTTTCAAGTGTTGAATTTTGTTTCATACGTAAAAAATTCGAACGTCTATGCTTCATAAAATATATCGATTTAGATTAAAGATATTGAGGATTATATTTTGCAGAATATATACAAACCTGTCTCTGGCATTTAAAGAATAAAAATCGTTACATAGTGTACTAGATTGTTGATTCACATAGGAAATGTATTTCAATTTCAACAGCGTTCATACAAAATGAACATAATCGCTGGTCCTCCGTTAACATCTGTATGTCCGAAGTTTGTTTCCCTGGTTTCGTCGGTTTCTCCATATATTTTTGAACCACGTATATTCATTAGACACGATGAGCGCATTGCTAATGTCAGAGACATGTATATATATATGTTATGCATTTTTACTCTAATTGTAGTGCTACTGTTAAGCATTGTAACATATAAAAGTTACACGCGAGTTTCTTCACACGCGTTACCCACGCATTGCCTCTTCTAGATGATCATGAATGTACTTTATATAAAATCATGTGTGTTTCTAAGTTTTGAAGTCAGGAATACATCCTGAAAATTTCCTTACGCTGTTTTGATAAACAAGATGACCAGCCCGTATCTCCATGAGATCCGATATTTGATGCAGTGCTTCCCTCTGAATTCCGAACACCGGGCCGATTTTGAGTCCGGGACCTGATAAAATACCAAAAATTACTTGTGAAAAACCGGCCTTACCTGAGCGATTATGACACGAGGTCAGGCCAGTAAACCTTGAAACAACACCTGGTATTGTGTGAAGCATTATTGTCTCGGGACCTCCGTATACACATGCAGGTGATTTGTACAGGTATCCAATAATGCCCCAAGGGGGCATTATGACGGTAGGTCAATTATATAATCAACACGACAATTAAGAAACAATGCCACGCTTCATTGAAGCGCGTCGATTTTTGCATCTTCTCAAAACAAGTAGAGCTAGAAGCCCGATCGCGAGTTTCGCATCTACTTTAAATGAGGTCCAAAAAGGGGTGTTTTTATATGTTTTTTTTTCTTGTAACACTTGGTTAATGAAAGAACTCTTCAAATCCTCACAACGAAGATTCACCGGATGTAACAAAATGCATGTCGATCGTAAAGTGCAGCAGTACATGTAAAAATACTGTTTATAACTGCAGTTATAATCATTTCTTTTTCTTGTATAATCTGCAACATATACATTGATTAACGTTCATAATATTCATATTATTCAGACAAACCAAATTGGCTACTTAGTACGTGCCGGTTTGTAATCGGGTACATTCTAACAAAACACCATCCTAACCAATTATGTCCGCAATTCGACCGGCCATTTTCGATAAAACTTCTCCAAAAAGAACCCTCTGTAAACTGAACAAATATCCATGTCCCGTGCATGTTCGGTTATAGAGGTTCCACTGTATATATCTTTCTCAAGCATTTAATCGTTTGTAATCCATGTGACCATGACTTGTTAAAATACAAGGGAAAGGTTCCAACACTGGTTTTCATACGGGAGAGATTTAGTCTATTTTCGATTATGATGAAACTATATATTATTTTTTTTAATAAATTAAGTGGCCTTCATGACTAAAAGCTGGTTTCGTATAGAATATAATGCATAAGTTTAATGTACGTGTGTATCGTCTCGTCTCATAAACCAGATTATCCAGAACTGTTGGTATGCTTATTTGAATATTAATATGTTAATAAAATGGCACATTTCTTTATAAATAAAGTGTTGTACGTGTTATAAGTAATGCTTAATGTACGTATGTATCGTCTTGTCTCATAAACCAGATTATTCCGAACTGTTGGTATATTTATTTTGAATATTAATATGTGAATAAAATGCCACGTTCTTTTATAAATAAAGTGATGATGTCGAGTTCCTTTTAATAGTAATGAGTAAGAAATGGTAAACACATAACTAATATACATTTATTGGTGATTGACTGATTATTGCCAATGTACAATCAATATGATACATTGTATATATATATTTGCATATTGATGTACATAGTAATGACGGTATAGGTTAAGTCATATGAAATAACAATCTTAAATTCTTACTTTGCGCGTTCTAATCATATAAGGATAAAGCCAAACCACATGTGATTGGTCGTAATGATGGGATAAATTAACGTTAATTAGTGGTCTTTGCAACTGTCCAAAGTGGTCGATATACAAAACAGCGGGATGATCATGTACTATATAGTAAGACCAATGACGAGGACAGGCAATTTTTATGAGTCGTGCCCCGACGGGGTCTCAAACTTGTGATCTCGTTATAACCGGAACAAGGACGTTTAGTCCGTTAATCAAACTAATAACACATGCTATGCATTGCACATGTTTTTTTTTTACGTAATGTATTGTAAAAATGAACTGAATAAAATCGAACGAGCATCGACTTTGTCATCTGTTTATTTCATTTAAAACAAAATATTATCAAGTAATACATGTATATACACTTACATAAAGATATAGTTAAATTGCTTAACATTTACTGGTCCTTTCCAAGAAATCTGGTTATCTGATTGTAGTAAAAGAAAAGAAACAATGAGGAATAGAAAGATATGTATTATATAGTATTGTGATAAAGCGATTTTATTGTTATTTCATTAGGCCCGGTATCAGTCATTTCATGCGCGTATACTGCGAGACGGAACAATTTTTATGCTTTCTATTTCTATCACGCGTTCATTGTTTGCAATTTACATTGTCATTTGAAGACCAATATGAATAATTACAAAGTTTGTACTATCTTGAAAACGACACATTTTATTATATTACCACTTCCGCATTGCCAATGTGCAATCAAAATAATGTGTATATATATAATTGTATATCGATGTACATGAAATATGACGGTATAGGTGAAGTCATACGATTAGATAGTGAAGAGTATACAACAATGATTTTGAGTAATTTCCAGAAGTTCTATAATCATAGCCCAGTTATAATTGTTACTTGTGGTGAGGCAGCGTCACTGAAAAGCTGTATATACATGTAGCATCTTACTAATTTTCTATTATAACGAGCCGTATACAACATGTAAACAAAGGACTACAAACGAAAACCCGGCACATGCTGGCTTGTTACGAAAGACTGGATGTTTATTTTATCTTCCGTTCAGTGCGAAGAGATTAACAGCTATTCTACTTACCTGTCGCTACATTGGTCAGTAGTTAAACAAAAGATCGATAATTACGTATATACACGCCAATGGCCAGTTTGACACGCATTACCGTAAGCTTTTCACGGCTCGCTACACACCAGGTAAATTTTTAGACACGACCAACTGGTCGTAATTGTGGGGGTACTTAACGTTAATTAGTGGTCGTTGGGACTTCCCAAGGTGGTCGTAATACGGAATAGCGGGGTAGTTGTAATAGTGAAGCGACCAATACAAAGATATATAGAGAAAATATCGGGACTGAAAAAAAAGTGCCCGTAATAGCGGGGTGGTCGTAATTTTGAGGTGGTCGTAAGGTGAGGTTTCACTGTATCTATATTATGTCGCTCTGATACATGATCGTATAACCAAATAAAATGAACTTATGTTTAGATAAAACGCTTGATATGCCGCGGAAAGCTACTCACGGCTCGTTGCACACCAGATAAATTTGACCATTTGTGAATGGTCGTAATGATGAGGTAAATTAACGTTAATTAGTTGTCTTTGGGACTGTCCAAAGTGGTCGATATTCAGAATAGCGGGGTGATCATGTAACATAGTTTTTATGAGTCGTGCCCCGACAGGGTCTCAAACGCATGATCTCGTTATAACCGGAACAGAGACGTTTAACCCCATCAGTCAAACTAATAATTCATGCTTTGCTTATATTACACATGTTTCTTTATACGTAATGTAATGCAAAGAGGAGAAACATTTTGGAATAGAAAGATATGTATTACGGTATGTAGTATTGCGATGCATAGTGATCTGTTTCATTGTTATTTCATTACCGGGTATTAGTCATTTCATGCGCGAATACTGCGAGACGGAACAATTGTTACGCATAGAATTCCATGCATTCTATTTCAATCACGGGTGCATTGTTGTTTGCATTGATAAGACCAATATGAAAAAAACGACTCATTTTTATTACCACTTTGCATTGCCAATGTGCAATCAATATGATGTATATATGACAGCATAGGTTTAGTCGTTTGATTAGTATAGTGAAGAGTATACAACAATGATTTTGAGCAATTTAATCATAATCCAGTTATAATTTGTTACCTGTGGTAAGGTAGGTGTCACTGAAAGGTTCGCATGCCGAGATGACCCCTTTCCCCTGGCCGCTGATCTGAGATAGGTCGTCACGCATGACTGCTGTCCAGGTAAAGTAGGAGGCAATGCGTATGGCTGGCTGTGCTGGCGTTGCTGGTCGATAGATTAGCCCGAGGCTAACAAAACTATAAATTGCTCAGTGACTTAAAAACTGAATGGTGGGTCATGAAAACTCTATGGTGTTGCCAAAACTGAACAGTATGCCCAAAACTGAACGGTGGGTCGCGAGAACTGAATGATTTCGTAAGACTGAACACTCGAATTCAAAATTCAGCGGTAGACCTGCAAACAGAACAGCATCCGCGAGGTATACACGGTTCCTTCACGCGAGAACGCTGTCCGTGAAAAATAGATACTTTCTGATTACTGAACGGTGACACTTGAAGAATGATCGCTAGAATATTAAATGAACAGTGTAGCGGGAGGGGTGAACACTGATTTGAAGAATCAACACTAGATTGTCATAAATCAACGATTGTATATAACAGAACGTTTTTTTAACGTAATTGAACGGTCTAGGGCCCTCAGTGTCAAATCGCCCTGCGTCCGTGGTCCGTCGTCCGTCCGTCCGTCCCTCCGTCCGTCCCGTCCCTCCGTCCGTCCCGTCCCTCCGTCCGTCCCTCCGTCCGTAAACAATTCTTGTTATCGCTATTTCTCAGAAAGTACTGAAGGGATCTTTCTCAAATTTCATATGAAGGTTCCCCTTGGTGCCTAGTTATGCATATTGCGTTTTGAGACCAATCGGAAAACAACATGGCCGACAGGCAGCCATCTTGGATTTTGACAATTGAAGTTTGTTATCGCTATTTCTGAGAAAGTACTGAAGGGATCTCTCTCAAATTTCATATGTAGGTTCCCCTTGGTGCTTAGTTATGCATATTGCGTTTTGAGACCAATCGGAAAACAACATCGCCGACAGGCAGCCATCTTGGATTTTGACAATTGAAGTTTGTTATCGCTATTTCTGAGAAAGTACTGAAGGGATCTTTCTCAAATTTCATATGAAGGTTCCCCTTGGTGCCTAGTTATGCATATTGCATTTTGAGACCAATTGGATAACAACATGGCCGACAGGCAGCCATCTTGGATTTTGACAATTGAAGTTTGTTATCGCTATTTCTGAGAAAGTACTGAAGGGATCTTTCTCAAATTTCATATGAAGGTTCCCCTTGGTGCCTAGTTATGCATATTGCATTTTGAGACCAATCTGAAAATAACATGGCCGACAGGCAGCCATCTTGGATTTTGACAATTGAAGTTTGTTATCGCTATTTCTGAGAAAGTACTGAAGGAATCTTTCTCAAATTTCATATGAAGGGGCCCCTTGGTGCCTAGTTATGCATATTGCGTTTTGAGACCAATCAGGGAAAAAAATGGCCGACAGGCAGCCATCTTGGATTTTGACAATTTAAGTTTGTTATCGCTATTTCTCAGAAAGTACTGAAGGGATCTTTCTCAAATTTCATATGTAGGTTCCCCTCGGTGCCTGGTTATGCATATTGCATTTTGAGACCAATCTGAAAATAACATGGCCGACAGGCAGCCATCTTGGATTTTGACAATTGAAGTTTGTTATCGCTATTTCTCAGAAAGTACTGAAGGGATCTTTCTCAAATTTCATATGTAGGTTCCCCTTGGTGCCTCTTTATGCATATTGCGTTTTGAGACCAATCGGAAAACAACATGGCCGACAGGCAGCCATCTTGGATTTGACAATTGAAGTTTGTTATCACTATTTCTGAGAAAGTATTTAAGGGATCTTTCTCAAATTTCATATGTAAGTTTCCCTTGGTGCCTAGTTATGCATATTGCGTTTTGAGACCAATCTGAAAACAACATGGCCGACAGGCAGCCATCTTGGATTTTGACAACTGAAGTTTGTTATCGCTATTTCTGAGAAAGTACTGAAGGGATCTTTCTCAAATTTCATATGGAGGTTCCCCTTGGTGCCTCATTATGCTTATTGCATTTTGAGATCAATTAGAAAACAATATGGCAGACAGACCGCCATCTTGGATTTTGACAATTTAAGTTTGTTATCTCTATTTCTCAAAGTACTGAAGGGATCTTTCTCAAATTTCATATGTAGGTTCCCCTTGGTCCCTTGTATTGCATTTTTGGACCAGTCTGTCCTGAAAACAACCTGGCAAACAAACAGCCATTATCGTTAAATCTCAAATTTCTTATATAGCTATTCCCTTGTTTGAAAAGTACTGGAGGGATATCTCAATTTGCACAGATTAGTAAAAGGAAGGGAAAAATAGAGAGAAGATCAATCTGACATAGAACCTATAAAGATCATTCAATGGTGGGCGCCAAGATCCCTCTGGGATCTCTTGTTTATGTCTCTGATATGGTTTGGTTGCCATAATATAATGGTAAATTTCATGCGACAGAAGCGCTCCTTCATTCGGAAAACATACTATATTTTACTGGGTATATGTCCAGGGGGTTAGTGAAAATGGGCAAAAGAGGGGGGTGGGCTTATCCCTGAATAAGACCCTATGCAAGAGGGAAATTTTTTGGCCGCCATCTTTGATTTTAATATGGAAGGGGATAGCCCAGTCTACATCAATGATCTATGACTTAATTTTTTTTTAAATAATCAATACACCGTTAATTCCATTCGTATCTTGTCAAGGAATTGCAGATGACAGGTACAGTTTTAAGTTGCAGAGTTTAGAACAAGTGTTTTGTTATAATTTGTTAAGACAAATAGATAATATTTTTATAATCATTTTCTCGTCATCATATTTTCAAACAATTCGATATAGGCTCTAAGAACTTAGAAATATTTCATAGAATACATAGTACCTCGTCTATTGGCACAACTTGGACAACGGTAGACTACACTCCCTTTATGGATAATACAGATAAAGTCCACATTTTATATAGGCTATCACTTGTTCAAACTGTTTTAAAATAATAGTTATTTGCAACATCGGGACATTAGTTAGGCACTAGATATGAATCGTGACTCGCTATTTGGAAAACAAATTGATTGGATATCGAGCAACAAACGCCAATCATGGCTGCCATGTTTACGTACATTATGCGGCACAGACAACATATTTGTTTAGAAGGACTGATGAGCTTATGCGATGGTGCAGCGTCGCCATCAACTTTCCACTGCTAGTCATGAACCACTGAGCAGATTTCAACAAAAAATTTTGTAGCATCCTTGGATGAAGAAGAACCCAGGGGCTTTAGGGGCAGGGCCAAACAGGGAAAACATACACCAAATTGATTAAAATCTTTCTACTTTTCTATGAATGACAGATTGCTCCATATTTTGTCTGAAGCATCCTTATGTGAAGTGGAACCAATTTTGTGAAAAAAGTGGGTCTGGCTCCTTAGGGGCCTTAAAGATGGGGTCAAATATGGAAAATATAGCAATTCCTTTAAATCCTTCTTCTTCTGTATTAATGAAAGGATTTAGTGTGAAGCATCCTGGAGTGAAGGGAATTAAGTCAATCCCAACACACATCTTAAATTCAGAACTTTAACAAAAATTTACTATAAATTTGACCTACTTAATTAATTAGGCAGCATTAATAAATGGGTTTCTCTCTAATACCTGAAGCTATCATAATGGCACCTCAAACAGATTCAGAATGAGCCATGTTGAAGTTTTCCATTTATCTGGGGGTTGAGTTCAATTTCCCACAAATCTATATAATATCACCAAAACTGAATTTTCCAAATATATAGAGGTCAAACTATTGCAATGGGAGTTAGATATTTACATTGCTTATATATAATAGTGAACAACATATATTTCAAGAATTTTAAACAGTTCCAAAACCCCAAAACAAAATTAAAATTTGAACATGCATTATGTAGCTAACATGTTTAAGCTTTGTGTTCCTATATCTACTTCATATATTGCGTTCGGACATAAAACACACGTTTGTGCACCATTTACAAAGGTAAACGTCTATGGAGATTTAACATTAGCACCGGCCACCATTCCAATTTCTTATATTTTTTCACCATATAAAATAAATGATAATCACATAAATGATTAATCATTATATCAACCGATAGTCAGAATGGACCTTCTTGCATAACACCATGTTGAGTGAAGGGTGTACCCACACCGAATAATGAATAATTTTCACAGGCTAATGTAGATTTAAAAAATCAGTGAATTATAATGGTGTATGAATTTACTGTTATTTTGATACCAAGCATGTCATATCAACATACATGAGGTAATTAAGTGTTGTGATAAATTTAATAAGAATAGCATGCAAAATTTTCACAAATTTTAAAAGTATCTAACATTGTCAACTTGAAGTAGTATGGCTGTAATCATGCATAGTCTACATTTTATACTCCTTTAAAAACTTTCCATATAAATACATACTTTCTACAGAATCAATTCGAGGAAATTTTTAAAACCGGTAAATTACTTGTTAGCATGTCAAACATGTCCAAAGCACAATTTCCAATAATAATGAAGATTTGATTATTATTGATTTGTTTTTTCAAATATCTATATACTTTTTTTTACAAAACAACTGCCTTATCGTATACATGATGTTTAGTTATATTCAGCAGTAATAACTCACAAGTATGCTTTCTGCAGAATACTGTAAAAGTGGAAATGTTCGCGGCGTGGAAATTTTCGCTTATTTCGCAATCATTAAATCTCCGCGAAAATATAGGCCCCGAAACAGCACACGTTTTACTTGTGACAAAATATATCAATTTTCTTGTATTAGAAATGTTAGTGTTGAGTCTCTGCATGGTAATATGTTTTATTTGAATCAGAAACTATCGATAGTTAACTGTAATGAATGGTCTGTTTAATATATTGAAAATACGAAAGGGCTACTGTAGAAATAGGTCTATATATGTTGGTAAAATTAGGTCAGAACATAGATATGTCTTCTTTTAAATTGCCAGGTCATATTTAATTACTATCAAACTTATTGGATACCTGCAAAAGCAACTATCGCTAATTGGGACACCTAAGGTTGTTTTGACAAGACATGAATGCTTATCACGTCACTCGGAATAACCGGACGTCCGATCCTTTCAACTTGACCGCGTCAGTGACGCCTCGCGTGGCCTGTCTACCTAGCTTGAGGGAGCAGGTTTACAGATAATCGTTTGATTGGAAATATTTAAGAGGTGTTCAGTCGCAATTAAATAATGAACATACTTAGTTAACACTGCATTCAACAATACACGGCTGATTTCTTAATTTACCATACAGTACGTGTGTACGAGTACAGATAATGCATGTTATTTATACATTTTTCGGGGCCTAAAGTTGCAATCAGGTGTCTCGTACGTGGTGTATTTTCAATGTAAAAGACTGAATCAACGCTTAAATATCTGATATATATTAATGTTTTTTTCTGTCACACAGACGTAATGCAATGATAACACTTACAACCAATTAACCTAAGCGTGACTATTGATCAAAGTTTGGTATAAGAAATGTATTTTTACTGGACAGATCGTCGCGAACTTTCAATCTTACTTTATGTACATGGCCAATGACATCGCAGCGCGAAAAATATAGTTTCATCATGACTGACAGCGCGAAAATATCCACACCGCGAACAGTTTGGAGGCTGACTAAGCGAAAATTTCCACGCGCGAAAATATCCACTTTTACAGTAATTTATCCTCTCATGAACTACTGAAAGTTGAGATGGTGTTCATATGCATGTATACATAAAAAATTATAATAAAACTAATAAATATGTGATAATCATTTTGTCTTTTCCCATTGTTCCGACAAAACATGAAGATATATTACATAAGTAGATATTTTATATATATAACTAACTCAACACTTTTAAGTATAGCAAGAAATGATAGCCTAGTCTGACACCCAATGAAAGTCTAAATGGATGTCTTAAAGTGTGCATCAAGACGATGTCATTAGTCCTTCACTTTTAATTTTTTAACTGGAGGAAATTGATCAGAAGTGGACATGTTTGGCATGCTAAAAAAGAAATTTACTGGTTTTGAAAATTTCTTAAATTAATTCTGTAGAAAAAATATAGAAATGGAAAGTTTTTATACTGTGATTACAAGTCACTATACTATTTTAAGATGACAAGATTGTATACATTTTAAATTTTGTGAAAATTTTGCATGTTATTCTAATAAATTGCATAACAACACTTACTTCATGTATGTCAATATCATTCATGTGGTTTTGGTTCATTTTCATGCCTCTACAAATTAAGATAAAATAAATTAAAGTGGGGGCTAAATGGTTAAAATAAAGATGGTTACTAAGAGTGACATTTTAATCTATGATTGCTATGTCACCTCGATCACCTACAAATGTATACTTACAAATTATCTTACCTGCACTGCCCCATATGAATTGGCACCACACTGCTGTGATCTTACAGGTAAATTACAGTACCTGATTTCTCCCTGTGATGATGACATCCTTACTGCCAGGGGTTGATTGGTTGGAAATTACGCAGATTATATAAGAATAATTATAGATACAGAGTCGGTCACACATTTGTTATAAGTTATCTTTTGTGAAATGAGGCTCTGGAGTCTAGATATTAACTTCTGTATGATTTACGATCACATCATACACTCCAAGTGTTTCTACTGTTTTGATTATCTTTATTTCCTTCAATTCGAAGATCACATGATACGGTAAAACATTTCGGAAAAATAATGCAACACATTTACATAAGAGTTTGCATTTATTTGTCATAAAATCAGTAAAAATAACAACATGTACTCAGCATGAATGGTGCTGTGCAATTATAAACATACAATATAAATTTAAACACTAAATATTGGAAAAAAGTAATCCCGCTTTGAAGATAACCTTCCATTAAATGTGCCATGAAAGGTGCATTTTATTGAGACTGATCCTTAGATACTGCAATTCTTTATCTTCCTGCAAAATTTAATGCAACTCAGAATATCACAAATTAAAAAGAAGCAAACATTAGAGTTGTACACAAATTACCACAATTCCAGACATGTAGCTGGATATGTAATACGGTAAACCTCCGGTTAGTTCGAACAAAATTAAATAAATATTGACGAACCTGTTCGAATTATTCGAAATTATGCTTCAGAAAATAAGCGTGAGTTCGAACTATTCTAGTCAATATTGGCGAAAATCTCGGCAGATTAAAATCATTAGACACAAACACATCCATAGTAAATCTGATACGTAACAACGGCGGCCTGAACAATGGCACAATTATAAGTAAGTAAAATGATAGTTTTTATTTTAATTTTTATTTAATTCAATGTTAATGATCATTAAACGTTCTTCATTTCGCGATAATTATGATGGTTATCGCGCGAAGCCGCTCGGTTAATGCGTAGCTACAGTAGGCCCCAAAACAGTACAGTAGAGCACGTACGTTTCATTTGTGACACAAAAGTTAAACATTTGTGCAGTATAATCTTTGCATGGTTATATTTTTATCTGAATCAGAAACTATCGCAATATTATTGTAATAAATGGTCTCTTTAATACATCAAAAGCAGTCTACACAACCTGTTGCGTTTACGAAATCACTACTGTAAAAATAGGCGATATTATATGTTGGTAAAATTAGGTCAAAACATCAACATGTCTGCTTTTAAATATGCCCAGTCGTATAATCTACCAAACATAGTTGATACCTGCAAAATTATCCATCACTAATTGGGACACCTGTGGATTGTTTTGACTGGATATGAATGCTTTTCACGTCACTCAGTACGATCGGGCAGCCGATCCTTTCAACTTTACCGCAAGCGACACCTCGCGTGGCCTGCTTACCTAGCGTGAGGTCGTAGGTTTTCAGGTAATACCTTGATTGGCAATACTTAAGAGATGTCCAGTCACAATTAAATAATCATAATGCTAAGTTAACACTAGTTATATGTGAAAATACACGGACGATTTCTTAGTTTGCCATACAGCGCAAATACAAATATCGCATGTTATTTAAACATTGTCGGGGCCTAAATTTGTAATCAGCTGTCTCGTGCGTGGTGTGTTTTGCAATGTAAAAAAAAATGAATTAACGCTAAAATATGTGGCATATATTAAATCACAGATGCATTCTAATGATCAGGCATACAATCTAATAACCTAACCGTGCTCGCTGATCAAATTTAAATCTTGGCATTTTTTCTGGGCCAGTCATCGGGGCCGAGTCGTCGCGAGCTTTCAATGGAGTTTGCCGAAAAAAATCTTACTTTACGTTCTTCATTTGACAAGTTCGAACTATCCGAAATGGTGTCAGTTATAAACAGTCAGAGTTCGAACTATTACTAGCCATAAAATTATTGTTTTTCTAGAAAAAAATGTGTGTTCGAACTATCCGCGTGTTCGAATTAATTTGGAGGTTTACCGTAACAATAATGAAAACAAAAAAATAATTTTATGTCCTCTGTTCTGATTTTTAGGAGCTGTGAAACAGCAACCTTAAGCGGTCATCGCCAAATTTCACTAGAAGAAATTCATTCGGAACTCTCGGGGGAATCAAAATATTGCTTGTTTCAATGATAAATTCCGACGAGTTTAAGATGGGACCGGAAAAAAAATTTTCCCCAAAAAACGCTAACAACACACTAGACAATCTTTGTCTCCTTCCGCAAAGTATTTGTTTGTGATAAAGTAATATGATTCACGGTTTTTAGCCCACCATCATCAGATGGTGGGCTATTCAAATCGCCTTGCGTCCGTGGTCCGTGGTCCGTGGTCGGGCGGTCCGTCCCTCCCTCCCTCCGTCCTTCCGTCCGTCCCTCCGTCCGTCCGTAAACAATTCTTGTTATCGCTAATTCTGAGAAAGTACTGAAGGGATCTTTCTCAAATTTCATATGTAGGTTCCCCTTGGTGCCTAGTTATGCATATCGCATTTTGGCACCGATTGGAAAACAACATGGCCAACAGCCAGCCATCTTGGATTTTGACAATTGAAGTTTGTTATCGCTATTTCTAAGAAAGTACTGAAGGGATCCTTCTCAAATTTCATACTTAGGTTGCCCTTGGTGCCTAGTTATGCATATTGTATTTTGGGACCGATCGGAAAACAACATGGCCGACAGGCAGCCATCTTGGATTTTGACAATTGAAGTTTGTTATCGCTATTTCTGAGAAAGTGCTGAACGGATCCTTCTCAAATTTTATATGTAGGTTCTCCTTGGTCTGTAGTTATGCATATTGCATTTTGGGACCGATCGGAAACAACATGGCCGACAGCCAGCCATCTTGGATTTTGACAATTGAAGTTTGTTATCGCTATTTCTAAGAAAGTACTGAAGGGATCCTTCTCAAATTTCATATGTAGGTTCTCCTTGGTCTGTAGTTATGCATATTGCATTTTGGGACCGATCGGAAAACAACATGGCTGACAGGCAGCCATCTTGGATTTTGACCATTGGAAGTTTGTTATGGCTATTTCTGAGAAAGTACTGAAGGGATCTTTGTCAAATTTCATATTTAGGTTGCCCTTGGTCCCTAGTTATGCATATTGCATTTTGGGACTAATTGGATAACAATATGGCTGACAGGCAGCCATCTTTGATTTTGACAATTGAAGTTTGTTATCGCTATTTCTGAGAAAGTACTGAAGGGATCTTTGTCAAATTTCATATTTAGGTTGCCCTTGGTCCCTAGTTATGCATATTGCATTTTGGGACCAATTGGATAACAACCTGGCTGACAGGCAGCCATCTTGGATTTTGACCATTGAAGTTTGTTATTGCTATTTTTGAGAAAGTACTGAAGGGATCTTTCACAAATTTCATATGTAGGTTCCCCTTGGTCTGTTGTTATGTATATTGCATTTTGGGACCGATCGTAAACAACATGGCCGACAGGCAGCCATCTTGGATTTTGACCATTGAAGTTTGTTATCGCTATTTTTGAGAAAGTACTGAAGGGATCTTTCACAAATTTCATATTTAGGTTCCCCTTGGTCTGTAGTTCTGCATATTGCATTTTGGGACGGATCGGAAAACAACATGGCTGACAGGCAGCCATCTTGGATTTTGACCATTGGAAGTTTGTTATCGCTATTTCTGAGAAGGTAAGAAAGAGATCTTTCTCAAATTTCATATTTAGGTTCCCCTTGGTCTGTAGTTCTGCATATTGCATTTTGGGACGGATCGGAAAACAAAATGGCCGACAGCCAGCCATCTTTGACTTTGACAATTGAAGTTTGTTATCGCTATTTCTGAGAAAGTACTGAAGGGATCCTTCTCACATTTCATATGTAGATTCCCCTTGGTCCCTTATGTATATTGCATTTTCGGACCAATCAGATAACAACATGGCCAACAGGCAGCCATCTTGGATTTTGACAATTGAAGTTTGTTATCGATATTTCTCAGAAAGAACTGAAGGGATCTTTCTCAATTTTCATATGTAGGTTCTCCTTGGTCCGTTGTATTGCATTTTTGGACCAATCTGAAAACATTGTCGACAGACAACCATTATCGCTAAATCTCAAATTTCATATATAATTTTCCCTTGTTTAAAAAGCACTGGAGGGATGTTTCTCAATTTATACAGATTAGTAAGAGGAAGGGAAAAAAAGAGAAAAGATCAATCTGACATGGAACCTATGAAGATCATTCCATGGTGGGCGCCAAGATCCCTCTGGGATCTCTTGTTTATGTTTCAAAACATTTGTTGAATTTAAATAAATTATAGAAAACAGCTTCAATCGTACACAATGACCTGTTTTATTGCTGAGTATTCCAAACTTTTTTCTGTGCAAATTATTATGCTTGCTTCCTGGTTTGTGTGAAGGGAGGTAACTCATATACACTCTAGTTGATGTGACATTGGAAAGTCGCATCAAGCTCTTAATTGGGTTGATAAAAATGGTCCTCGGCCGTCGAATACTGTTTTTAGTCTCAGATTTTCCAATTGAAAATAGATAATTGAAATCTGCGATTGTTTTTACATTTGATACTTAAAATGAAAGAAGAATACTTCTGATTGGTTCGTCATTTCCGAGAAATAGGCCACACAAAAATGGACAAGTTATTTCAAGAAAGAGTTATCTCCCTTGACTAATTTTCAGGGAAAACACAATGTACATCAATACAATTTGTAAATAAATCAAAACATTAGATTAAAAGCTTTGAGCAGGTGAAATTTCCATACACCTGGGTAGTTATTTGAAATATTCAAAGCAATATTTATATTTAATATAGTTTATATTTAAGTGAAATTACCTCCTATTGTGTAATCATTTTCAACTGAAACATTACCTATCATTATGTGAGGAATGAAATGTTTAGTGACTGAACATAGATATGAAAGGAAATTTGTCAGGAATCTTCCATGGCCAAAGGTCAACCAAATTTGTGAATTTCATGACCCTGGGGAGGGGGTATAGTTTACTCTAGTTTATTAGGGAAATCACCATTTTTACTATCATTTGTTTGATTACTATCGGAATTATTTTTAACTTTGTTAACATCATCAGAATGGGATGATCGACAGCTTGATAGTATGCACAAGTTGGCCCAGGCTGACCCCCTGACAATTATTTTATATTTTGGTGGGAAAATGTTTTTTTAGATATATAGCCAGATTGCCGGTGCTCCCGTACCTTTTCAAGCCTACTGTGAAACAGTGTCTTCACATGGTTACTGACAAATAAAACAGGTTCAATATCTTTTCTATTCAAGCTAATGTATCCCTGACTTCTTCTTTCTTGTGTTATCATATGTTACAAACACCCACAAAACTGGTTTAATTTCGGGACAATATCTCAAAACAATTTTACTGTATTTTCTATTGCAAGTTGATGTGTCCCATTACTTACATGTGTTATGATAATTAAATTACAAACACATTACCATAGATAAAGTCATTCAAGTAAAGATCCACCAACAACATTTGACAGCACCTTCATGTTTAGATTACACCGACGTAACGTACAGCATGTCGTAAAAGAAAAAAAGAAGAAGAAAATGATATCTTTCATAATTAGTAATTCTAAACAGGTTCACATTGTTTTATTGTATTCCCAAATTTCTGATTAAAGTTCATGTCATTTAATTTTAATTTGTTCATCAAACATTTACTCTTTCCCCAGACACTGATTATACACGTTGTTTTTAAAACATCACAAGAGAAAATCCATAGGTACTGTACAAATGTAATACTGACTATTCTACCACATTTGCTATGCAACGCCAGTTTTGATTGGTTTAAAACTGTGTATGATTTGCCAGTAATCCACTCTCGTGTCAATAATACACGCATGTGAGTACGTCGTACTAGCTTCACTTATGTATCTAGTATTCCCCCACTGATAACACAATTACTGTAGCTGAGTGGGCTAATGGGTTAGATGATAACACAATTACTGTAGCTGAGTGGGCTAATGGGTTAGATGATAACACAGTTACTGTAGCTGAGTGGGCTAATGGGTTAGATGATAACACAGTTACTGTAGCTGAGTGGGCTAATGTGTTAGATACTAGTTCTCGCCTCGGCGTACTATCACGACGCGAGTTCGAATCCTACATATGCCACTCTTTTTTTTTTCATCCTTTTTTTTTTTGATTTTCAAAATCAATGCCAGATGATAGAAATGTATATATTGCCGTTTTTCAATTAGGAAGAGGTAGATCTCAGAACTAAATAGTACATGGTAGAATAGAAATAATCAACTTTGACTCGTGTATTGTTGCATGATATATGACTCGGACTCTGATATTTTGCAATTTTAATTAATAACTCAGGCCTGCGGCCTTCGTGATAAATTTAATTGCAAAATATCCGAGTCCAAGTTGTATATCCTGCAACAATACATGGATAATCGTTAATTATTTCTTAAATAACACATGTATGCTATTTCTTACATTGTACATGTTTCTCTCTACATGGTATTGTGAAAATAATGAATTGAATGAAATTGAACTGGCATTGACTCTGTGATCTGTTTGATAATGTTATTTTTAAAATTAGTAACTCACTTCATGCTCGGAATCTGTGAAACGAACCAGGTGTTAGATACAAGATTTTTTAGGTGTGAGATACAAGATTTGTTTAGGTGTGAGATACAAGATTTGTTTAGGTGTGAGATACAAGATTTGTTTAGGTGTGAGATACAAGATTTGTTTAGGTGTGAGATACAAGATTTTTTAGGTGTGAGATACAAGATTTTTTTAGATCCTTTTTTTCAAACAATATTTTCATCAATATCAATATAGCAGAAAGCCCTATAGTTTGTTTTTTAGCCCACCATCATCAGATGGTGGGCTATTCAAATCGCCCTGCGTCCGTGGTCCGTGGTCCGTCCGTCCGGCCGTCCGTCCGTCCATCCCTCCGTCCGTCCGTAAACAATTCTTGTTATCGCTAATCCTCAGAAAGTACTGAAGGGATCTTTCTCAAATTTCATATGTGGGTTCCCCTTGGTGCCTAGTTATGCATATTGTATTTTGAGACCAATCGGAAAACAACATGGCCGACAGGCAGCCATCTTGGATTTTGATGATTGAAGTTTGTTATCGCTATTTCTGAGAAGTACTGAAGGGATCTTTCTCAAATTTCATATGTAGGATCTCCTTGGTGCCTCGTTATGCATATTGCATTTTGAGACCTATCGGAAAACAACATGGCCGATAGGCAGCCATCTTGGATTTTGACAATTGAAGTTTGTTATCGCTATTTCTGAGAAAGTACTGAAGGGATCTTTCTCAAATTTCATATGTAAATTCCCCTTGGTGCCTTGTTATGCATATTGCATTTTGAGACCTATCGGAAAACAACATGGCCGACAGGCAGCCATCTTGGATTTTGACAATTGAAGTTTGTTATCGCTATTTCTGAGAAAGTACTGAAGGGATCTTTCTCAAATTTCATATGTAGGATCTCCTTGGTGCCTCGTTATGCATATTGCATTTTGAGACCTATCGGAAAACAACATGGCCGATAGGCAGCCATCTTGGATTTTGACAATTGAAGTTTGTTATCACTATTTCTGAGAAAGTACTGAAGGGATCTTTGTCAAATTTCATATGTAAATTCCCCTTGGTGCCTAGTTATGCATATTGCATTTTGAGACCTATCGGAAAACAACATGGCCGATAGGCAGCCATCTTAGATTTTGACAATTGAAGTTTGTTATCGCTATTTATCAGAAATTGCTGAAGGGATCTTTCTGAAATTTCATTTGTAGGTTGCCCTCTGTGCCTAGTTATGCATATTAGATTTTGAGACCAGTCAGAAAACAACCTGCCCGACAGGCAGCCATCTTGTATTTTGACAATTGAAGTTTGTTATCGCTATTTTACAGAAGGTACTGAAGGGATCTTTCTCAAATTTCATATGTAGGTTCCCCTTGGTCCCTGGTGTTGCATTTTGGGACCAATCCGAAAACAACAGACAGCCATTATCGCTAAATCTTAAATTTTATATATAGGTTCCCCATGTTTGAAAAGGACTAGAGGGCTGTTTCTGAATTTACACAGATTAGTAAGACTTAGAGGAAGGGAAAGGAGAGAAAAGATCAATCTGACATGGAACCTATAAAGATCATTCAATGGTGGGCGCCAAGATCCCTCTGGGATCTCTTGTTTGTTTAACGTCCTATTAACAGCCAGGGTCATTTAAAGACGTGGCAGGTTTTGGAGGTGGAGGAAAGCCGGAGTACCCGGCGAAAAACCACCGGCCTACGGTCAGTACCTAGCAACTGCCCCACGTAGGTTTCGAACTCACAACCCAGAGGTGGAGGGCTAGTGTTTAAGTGTTTTTTTTGGGACACCTTAACCACTTGGCCACCGCGGCCCCTCAAAGCCCTATAGAACAGAAATCAGAAGCGGTTGAAAACAAAAGTCACTCTCTGATTAAGTTAAGAGGTCTAGAATACAGATTAAAGTAATTGGGGTTTCACTATTAAAATCTGTTGACGATACTTCTGTTGACAATACTTCCAATGTTTTTCAAATGAATTAAGGAGCACTCCTGCTGCGTAAAAGGTACAGTTACATATATATATGGCAACCATACCATATCGGAGACATAAATAGCAGTATCATATTATGCTTTTTATTCTTGTTAATCTCATTTATGTGCAGCTGATTCATAAAAGACAGGTTGAAATCCAGTAACCGATTTGTTACTCAAGGAATTCCATACTTTCTATTTAAATCACAGGTGTTTTAATTTACGGTATATGCAGTGACAATTGTCATTTTCAGATCAATGGGAATAAATGCAAAATCCATGCCGGCTTGAAAACAATAGTTTCTATATCAGGTAATCACTTACATTTTGCCAATGTGTAATGAATATGATATATAAATTCACATATTGATGTCCAAGGAATATGACAATATATATAGATATATAAGTATATCCATTTGATTTAGATAAAGTTAATGCAGTTTCAAACTGCAATGATTTTCAGCTATTGTAAGTCATTATAAACCCTAATCCAGGTAAATGTTACCTATGGGTAAGGCAGCACCACAGATGAGTACACCTTCAGAGATGACCACTCTACCCTGGACACTGAGCTAAGCTCAGGTCGTCACCTGCTGTCCAGGTAAAGTAGGAGGCAGCGCGTACGGCAGGGCTGTGCTGGTGGTGTTGATTGATAGAGTAGCCTGAGGCAAACAATACTTAAAACTGAACTTTTATACCAAAACTGCACGGTGGTACCAAACTGTGCTGTGAGTTACATGGCATGCAGTTCCTTCACACGGGCAAGCTGCCTTAATTTGTAAAAGAAACACCATCTGAAAACTACACGGTATAATTGAGAGGAAGATTGGTAGTATTTATCATCAACGGTGCACCAAAAAATGTAAACACTGATTTGAACAGTTCACGGTAGATTGGTATATTACATGGCAGACACATATTGTCAATGATAAACCATCATATATAAACAGTAATCTATAACAGAATGTGTTATGAACGTAATCCAACGGTCTCTGTACCTGAGTGAGGTGATGGGGGGGGGGGGGGGGGGGGGGGGGGTCTTTTGTTTACATAATCAAGCCAGGATCAGAGTGTAGGAGTTTTCCAAGGTGTTATGAAGGACGACTGCTCAAATCCAGAATGAATTTTACCCTAATTCAGGAGATGTTTTAAAAGGAGCACTCCTGCCGAAATGACCACTCTACCCCTGGGCAATGAGCTGAGCTTGGTTGTCATGTATAACGGCTGTCTATGTTTTATTAAAGTCACTCTAAATATTCTTTTGATATTAAAGTACCTAATTATTACCTAATTCTAACCTCTAGGCCAGCGCAATCACAACTCTTTACCAAATAACTGCAGATGGTTCTTCTGCGGAGGGTGTGGACATTCCCACATTTCAAGTCTTATCCGTACTAGGGATTAGTGGTTATAGCGTAGAGACATTGCATGTGATTTATAGGAATTTATGTACAGTCGGCTGGTACCAAAACTACCCGGTGACAAGCAAAAACTGAATGATAAGTCTATAGAGAATAAACATTTAAAGTTGAAAATGTAGAGGTCAACTTGAACATTTAGCTTGAGTTGTAAGGCAGGCACATATGCTTCACACTAGGCACGATGCCTGTGTGAAAGAAACGCCATCTGAAGACTACACAGTATAATTGGAAAAAAGATCTGAAACATGTTACAATAATGGTGCGCCAAGAAAGGTAAGCGCTGATTTGAACAGTTCATGGTAGATTGGTATATTTCACAGCAGGCAAAAATTGTCATAGGTATAGAAATGGTTATCAAGAACAAAGTATTTTTCAGCATAGCCGTATAATATTCTTTTGGCCCCGGATATGACGCGACAGGTGGCATTACTGGTCAAGATGAAGTATGTGATTGGTCAATGTAGCGGTAAATGCAAAATGCAGATATGCAGTTAAAAACGAACAAAGTTAAGAATGCAAGCTGAATAAGTGGATGTATCTTTTCAAATGAAACATTAATAGAATTATATTCCTGATTCAAATGCAGTCTTATTATCACCAAAAATGATTCAAACTGATCTAATTTTGTTATCTGTGCTGAAACGCATCAGTTCGTTGATTTATTTCACCAGCAGTTTTTCATTATAACCACCAGCATTAGATGGTGGGCTATTCAAATCGCCCTGCGTCCGTGGTCCGTCGTCGTCCGTCCGTCCGTCCGTCCCTCCGTCCCTCCGTCCGTAAACAATTCTTGTTATCGCTATTTCTCAGAAAGTACTGAAGGGATCTTTCTCAAATTTCATATTAAGGTTCCCCTTGGTGCCTAGTTATGCATATTGCATTTTGAGACCAATCTGAAAACAACATGGCCGACAGGCAGCCATCTTGGATTTTGACAATTGAAGTTTGTTATCGCTATTTCTCAGAAACTAAAGAGGAGATCTTTCTGAAATTTCATATGTAGGTTCCCCTTGGTGCCTAGTTATGCATATTGCATTTTGAGACCAATCTGAAAACAACATGGCCGACAGGCAGCCATCTTGGATTTTGACAATTGAAGTTTGTTATCGCTATTTCTCAGAAACTAATATGGGGATCTTTCTGAAATTTCATATGTAGGTCCCCCTCAGTGCCTAGTTATGCATATTGCATTTTGAGACTAATCGGAAAACAACATGGCCGACAGGCAGCCATCTTGTATTTTGACAATTGAAGTTTGTTATCGCTATTTCTGAGAAAGCACTGAAGGGATCTTTCTCAAATTTCATATAAAGGTTCCTCTTGGTGCCTAGTTATGCATATTGCATTTTGAGACCAATCTGAAAACAACATGGCCGACAGGCAGCCATCTTGGATTTTGACAATTGAAGTTTGTTATCGCTATTTCTCAGAAACTAATGAGGAGATCTTTCTGAAATTTCATATGTAGGTTCCCCTTGGTGCCTAGTTATGCATATTGCATTTTGAGACCAATCTGAAAACAACATGGCCGACAGGCAGCCATCTTGGATTTTGACAATTGAAGTTTGTTATCGCTATTTCTCAGAAACTAATATGGGGATCTTTCTGAAATTTCATATGTAGGTCCCCCTCAGTGCCTAGTTATGCATATTGCATTTTGAGACTAATCGGAAAACAACATGGCCGACAGGCAGCCATCTTGTATTTTGACAATTGAAGTTTGTTATCGCTATTTCTGAGAAAGCACTGAAGGGATCTTTCTCAAATTTCATATAAAGGTTCCTCTTGGTGCCTAGTTATGCATATTGCATTTTGAGACCAATCTGAAAACAACATGGCCGACAGGCAGCCATCTTGGATTTTGACAATTGAAGTTTGTTATCGCTATTTCTCAGAAACTAATGAGGAGATCTTTCTGAAATTTCATATGTAGGTTCCCCTTGGTGCCTAGTTATGCATATTGCATTTTGAGACCAATCTGAAAACAACATGGCCGACAGGCAGCCATCTTGGATTTTGACAATTGAAGTTTGTTATCGCTATTTCTCAGAAACTAATGAGGAGATCTTTCTGAAATTTCATATGTAGGTTCCCCTTGGTGCCTAGTTATGCATATTGCATTTTGAGACCAATCTGAAAACAACATGGCCGACAGGCAGCCATCTTGGATTTTGACAATTGAAGTTTGTTATCGCTATTTCTCAGAAACTAATATGGGGATCTTTCTGAAATTTCAATCGGAAAACAACATGGCCGACAGACAGCCATTATCGCTAAATCTTAAATTTTATATATAGGTTCCCCTTGTTTGAAAAGTACTAGAGGGCTGTTTCTGAATTTACACAGATTAATAAGACTTAGAAGAAGGGAAAAGTAGAGAAAAGATCAATCTGACATGGAACCTATAAAGATCATTCAATGGTGGGCGCCAAGATCCCTCTGGGATCTCTTGTTTAAAGATAATTCTTGTTTAACCTGATCGAACTTTCTCAGTCCCTCAAGGCTGTTATAACTACAGTAGCTATCCTGGTCAGGGGACTGGTGAAAAAGAGGTTGTTCACCAGCGAGCGTGGTGGTGCGTGTCGGTGTATTACAATTGTGCCTAGGTGGCTTCATTAGACATGGTCAGTTAAGGACTATTGGAACGGCCATCTCGAATGAGTGCACACTGATCATGCCAGTGTATGAAAAATTGCAAATCTGTCAGGCAGTGATATTTCATAAATTTTCTAGGTAATGCTCTTAAAGATATTAATGAAAAAACATAATTAAAAAATAAATCTTTAATACTTACTGTAAGGCTAACTCCAGAAATGTATAAAAATCTTCTTCAAAGTTTGTGAAACGTACAGCATATCAGCATCATCTGTTACCATCCAGGAATGCACAATTCCTTTTGAAAATTTAGAAATATCTTCCTATTTCAAAAAAAACTCCAGTGAATTATTGTGGTGATGTCTGATCCATTTTAGGAGTGGAAATGCATTTTCTAGATGCTACTGGTGCATGTTGATAGATTTCTTATGATTTCCTATGTATAGGTAATTATCAGTACAAAGACACAGTACACAATCTTCTTTATAATCAGAGGATATTCAAGTTTCAATAATCAGAAGCATAATATTTGCACGTGTGGACATCTGATAAAAACACAAGGGCACATTGACAATAGCATATATCTCTTTACCGTTTGACTCAAAACCTTTTCATTTCTTATCTGTTTTGCCTGCTACACATACCGGTTGTCAAAAAGTAAAAAAAGAAGCCTGGCAAATTATATGCAAATTAACTTAAACTGTTAAAATTATCCAACAAGTTCCTTTGTGTTTCTGTATAAGAAAATATTCTGATTTACATGTATAATCCATGTACACATTGAAGTTAATAACTTCACATCAAATTCTGCGTTCAGTCTTATTTTACAGATAAATATCATTGCCTGATAGATAAAGACGCACAAGTAAACAATTCTTATTTTTGTAATGTGTTTCATTTGGTTACTTTCTTTTAAAGAGCTGTAACGCATACAAATCTACATATTATGTGTGACTATAATTATACACCTTCGGTTGCTCACAAAATTGGTTGGTGTTAATTTTTATATTCATTTATTCGCTCCACTTCAAAAAGATAATTAAAAATCTTCAGAGATTAAGATTTTGTGCCTGATCATGAATACAAAAATGACATTTTCTGATATTATTTCCTATCAGGACATAATTCCTAATTAGTGATTGTTTTAATTAACTCGCCCAAACACCAGACATACTCAAAGTAGACATTGAATAACACGAAAAAATTGATGTCATGTATATTAATCACTTGTTGGCCCGGAATGGAAGGGCGCAAGGGCTTTTGATCGGAAGTAGAATGTTGAATATCTTGTTTGGGCAAGGGGAAAGTCTAACTTTGAAAACTACTTTTCATTTGGTGAACTTTTAGAAATAGATTTTGATGCATTATGTTTTTACACTCATTAGAAATATGTACTTTACTTTGAGCAGAGGATGTGAAAAAAATTAATTTTAATTAATCTTTTCTAAAATTTAATCTTGAATCATTAATTGTTTACAATTAACAAACACAATTTCAATTTGGATTTTAAGTAATGTGAGTATAAATGGTATTCTTTGCATAATGGCAGAAAGAAAGGACTTTAAATTTTAGATCTTGCATGAGTGTCAATAAATGTGAAATTTTAAAACAGGTTTGATTATAATTTCTTTACTATTAATCAGTGAGAGATATTACAATCTCGCCTCATCTTTGATTTAAGATATCTGGGATCTCCACATGCCCTAACATACATCTGGGATCTCACAATATAGCTATACCTGTCGTACAAGTAAGGTAGATGCATACTGCGTTAATTTCCACACAATTGACTGTTAATGTATAACTGTTTGTATTGATCATTGAATGAATCCTTCATCTTAATTTTCATCATATTGATCTTTTTATTTCCAGGCTGTTGAATACTATGCAGAATGGTCACTGTGTCCAAAGAATGTGGTGTTCCTTCGGGTACAAACCTCTGTATTTGACCCACTTTTGATAGGGGACAAGCCAAAATGGTATGCCCACCAGCTTCAGAGCTTGGAATTTAAAGTGTATGATGACAACTCCTCACTCGGAGCAGCCGTTGTTTCCTCTATGGATCTTGTCAGTGATGATAATCCTACAGGTATGATAACCCTACAGGTATGATAATCCACAGATATGTGTATTGTTTAGGTTTGAGTATTGATAACCCTAAAGGTATGATAGCCCTACATGTATACAAATTGTCAAGGTATGGGTCAGTGATGATAACCGTACAGGTATGTGTATTCCTAGCTCACTTGGTCCAAAGGACTGGTGGGCTTATGCCATGGCGCAGTGTCTGTCATCCTAGTCATGAACCACTAAGTAGATTTCAACCAAAGGATTTGATGTGGAGCATCATTGGATGAAGAAGAGCGAGTTTTGTATAAACACTGGACTTGGCCCCTGAGGGGTGGTGCCAAACAGGAAAAATATGTGCCAAATTGGTCAAAATCCTTCTTCAAGATCTGTATGAATAAAAGGGTTCAGTCCATATTTGGACTGAAGCATCCTTGGACAAAGGGGAACCAATTTTGTATAAACAGTGGGTCTAAAACCCTAAGGGCCTGAGGAGTTGGGCCCAATGGGGGAAAATTGCAATTACTTTTATTAAAATCTTTCTTATGTAGGAATGAAAGGATTTCATTGATATTTGGTCAGAAGCATTCTTGGTTGAAGTAGAACCAATCTTATGTAAATGGTGGGTTTGGCCTTAGGTATGAATACCAATTTTGTATAAACGGTGGGTCCCAACTCCGCATTGGCCTGATCGAGGCATCATATACTTTAAATATGGGAAATAAAGCAAATTCTACAAAATCTTCCTTCTGTAGAAATGTATACAGAATTTTTTCCCTTATTCACTGTCATATGCAGATGATGGATACAGACCCTCCGGGCCTTTTGTGTATATTCGAGAGTTGATAGCCCTATAGGTATAAGAAATGTATTGTTTATGTTTGGATGATGATGGCCCCACAGGTATGTGTATTATGTTTAAGAAACATTTCATAGGTGTTTAAAGAGACATTGAAAAGCTTACAAAGTATGTTTTTATGCTTTAAACAGATGAGAGTGGCAGTGACAGTGATGGAGCAGAGAGTACCAGTTCATCCTATTCTTCACTCAGTGATTTTGTCACAGATATGGTCAACAGTGAAATTGATGGAGAACCTCCATGTATGTATAGGTTCTCTGTAAACAAGTACAACATATGAATTGTTCAGTGTGTATAAATATTCAGTTTTTCAGGTTGTTTAGGAACCATTTGTATAAGCTTAAAAAACTTCAGTTCAAATTCTGGACTATTTTTTTCCGGCAGGTTGTCCACTAATTGAGGTTTCTCAAGTAGCAGTGCCAGCAGGTGTTATATGCCAGTACAGCTACTTAAATGAACATACATGTAGCACTATTTTCGAAAATAGGATGTTTTGACAAATGATTACTTTAACAGTAATGTTTAATCAAATGTTATCTAAATTCATAATATGATTCAAGATTGTTGTTCACTTTTCACCTAAAAACTTATGCAACAAAAATTATGAACAAAATGTTATCAAATTAATATAATCCTAGTCCAAAGAATGTATGGAGCCATTTTCCAATTTCAAACGAAATCAACAGATGATTTTAAATAAAGGGAGTTTTGTTAAGTTGCCTTAATTGCAATCCATTGTTAATCATATGTCCATCCTGAAACATATCACATGGACTGAAAAATGTAAATTGTTTCTGTTTTACCTGACTTTTATAAAAACTTTAAACTGTTTAAGTTAGAACTTTCTTCATAAATATAGATCAGCCTTTATGGTTTCAAATTATAACTTCACGTGTATGATACTTTTTGAAATAGAACTGTTATCAAATAAATTATATATATATTATTATATATTATATAAATTATGATGATTGTTTTGATGACTCTGTTTTCAGGTTTTGTACCAGAAAATCAGGTGTTATCTGTGGATGAGTCTAAGGTTTACACTCCACCTAACAAGCTCCATCTACCGGATACGCCGGTAACCACAAGCGATTCAGCATTCTCAATGCAGGAAAGTGATCTGAGTAGTTCCGAGTCCTCCAGTCCGACATACAGCAGGGAGATCCCAGGGTCGGAGAGAGTTCCCTCATGTGCTCGATAATGGGGTCAGTCATGGGTCAGAACGGGTCACGCAGGTTGATAACAAGGTCAGTCAAGGCCATTCAAGGTCAAGATGACAAAAATAATGCTAGTTGATCAAAGGAATTATCTGTACCTGCCTTTTTGTTGGTTTTTTTTTTTTTTGGAAAAAAATGTTGACAGTAATTTTGTTATTTCATAAAAAAATTGTGCTGGCAAGCTACATTGGTGTTCACTAAATTAAATGTGATAATCTAGCTTTGGACTATCATTTAACGTTGTTGATCCCATGTATCGTTGAATGTGTGTATTTGTCATTAATCTTACACATTCTGGAGGATTATATTATGTATGTTGAAGCTATTGTGTGTAATGCATTAATTACAGGTTGCTCAAGATCTGTTTAAGTATGACTCTGGGAATGTCACCCCTACCAGTAGGTACCTGAACAGGTGAGTACCTTATTATTACTGGGAATGTGTGTGATCAGGGATGACAGGTCCTCCTGATGATCAGATCTAGTTCACATGGCACTAAGTTACATTATATTCTGTCATTCAGCAATATTCTCCCTGAATTACTCTGTAGAACCATGGAGTGCCGGGTCGTGATGATCTTCTGTAGAACCATGGAGTGCCGGGTCGTGATGATGTTAATGATAACTTCTAGAAATAGACCGTATGTTGCCTGCAATAAAGGAAACCAGATTTGTTTAAGCATGTGAAGAACAATGTAAATGTTTTTCATATGTTTCTCATTTGCTTCACAGGATGAATGATTATTTTCTCTTACCCTGTTTACCCTCTTATGTATCTAATATTGATGTTACATCAATGCAAGAAAATGTTGATGTGACGTGATTGAATTGTCGACGTGAAGTCATTGTACTGTTGTCATGACTTCATGGTAAGAGAAAAACCAATCTTGTACAAAGGGGGTAAACTCTATATGACGTTGCCTACAATAACGTAACGTCATCATTTTACCTTGAGTAACTATGTAGTAAATTCCATGGAGCATTGTAGATGGCACAATGAAAAACTTTCATAAAAGCTTACATTTGCTGGCATGTATGTGAGAAAAATAATGACTCTGTTCCACGAACAAGGATATCTCAACCCTTTTGAAGAGTTCGGCTGGCCAGCACTCAACAAGTCTTGTGTTGACTGGCCAAGCTCTTACACTTGGGTTGAGATATCCCTGTCCACGGAACAGACGCATGTTAGATTCTATTATTGACTATCTTAAGTTTGTCTTTCCTGACCCTGGCTAGGTTAAATACACTGTGCATGTACAAATGTATGACATATTGACCTTGTAGAGTTTTCATCTTTCCTGAGTTCGGCATTAACACCCGTCTTTTTTCTCTATGTACTTATAGTCGCTCTGAGAGCGCAGGATCAGCCAACAGCACACCAGAGTTGCCAAAGCGACCACCACTTCAGCCTCTCTCTCGCAGCATCAATTCTGCATTTGAAGCTTATGAGAAAGCATCATCTTATCGACCGATGGACAAAAACAATCCATTACCTGGCGTGGATAGTAAAGGTGCTCCTAATGGAGGAGGATCTAGGCCTCGCCTTCCTAGTGTCCCAGGGTTTAAGGTATAGCACTATATATAGAATTGGGTTTGGAGTATTACATTCGTCAGTCATTCACTCTTTGCTTGATCATTGATGTAAATACTATTTATCAAGTTTAAGTCTCAACTTAACTATTAAAATGATGACAGCATGAATTGGTTACTTGGCATAATGTGACAATGAATGCATTATGACATATATATGAGACTGATGTATTAAGAATATTAGCTAGCCCATCATATAATTTACTGGCAATTACTGTATCACCTAGGTTATTTGTGATCCTACTTCTTACACAAGTTTACTATGTTTTAGAGATCGACACATAAATAAAAACTTTATACATGTATACACCCTTTATCAACAAAATGATATCCATGTCTCGATGATCCTAATTTATCAACTGTATTAAGCATTTTAAATCTTCTGTTTGGGACTTTTTCTCCCAGTGCAATATAGAATTAACCTATCATCCACAGACAATACCGACAGACAAGGACAGCCAATCAGATCGCGCCTCCACACCTTCCTCTCTGATCTCAACTATCAGTAATGAGCTCAACGATATGGCACAGTCTGCCTCCAACACTATGTCCGAACTCTTTGGTAAGTGAAAAGTTTAACCCGAGTAGCAGGCAATGTTACATTGGTATCTCCTATCTATTACATTGTTGTCTCCTATCTATTACATTGTTGTCTCCTATCTATTACATTGTTGTCTTCTATCTATTTCATTGTTGTCTCCTATCTATTACATTGTTGTCTCCTATCTATTACATTGTTGTCTCCTATCTATTACATTGTTGTCTCCTATCTATTAAATGGTCATCTCTTACCTATTACATTGTTGTCTTCTATCTGTATATGGTCATCTCTTACCTATTACATTGTTGTCTTCTATCTATATATGGTCATCTCTTACCTATTACATTGTTGTCTTCTATCTATATATGATCATCTCTTACCTATTACATTGTTGTCTTCTATCTATTAAATGGTCATCTCTTACCTATTACATTGTTGTCTTCTATCTATATATGGTCATCTCTTACCTATTACATCGTTGTCTTCTATCTATATATGGTCATCTCTTACCTATTACATTGTTGTCTTCTATCTATATTTGGTCATCTCTTACCTATTACATCGTTGTCTTCTATCTATATATGGTCATCTCTTACCTATAACATTGTTGTCTCTTACCTATTACATGGTCATCTCTTATCTATTACATTGTTGTCTCCTATCTATTACATGGTCATCTCTTACCTATTACATTGTTGTCTCCTATCTATTACATTGCTGTGTCCTATCTATTACATTGTCATCTCTTATCTATTACATTGTTGTCTCCTATCTATTACATGGTCATCTCTTACCTATTACATGGTCATCTCTTACCTATTACATGGTCATCTCTTACCTATTACATTGTTGTCTTCTATATATATATGGTCATCTCTTACCTATTACATTGTTGTCTCCTATCTATTACATGGTCATCTCTTACCTATTACATTGTTGTCTTCTATCTATATATGGTCATCTCTTACCTATAACATTGTGGTCTCTTACCTATTACATGGTCATCTCTTATCTATAACATTGTTGTCTCTTACCTATTACATGGTCATCTCTTATCTATTACATTGTTGTCTCCTATATATTACATAGTCATATCCTATCTATTACATTGACATCTATCATTACATTGTCATCTCTTATCTATTACATTGCCATATCTCCTATCTATTACATTGACATCTCCTATATATTACATAGCCATATCCTATCTATTACATGTTGTCTCCTATATATTGCATATAGCCATATCCTATCTATTACATTGTTGTCTCCTATCTATTACATTGCTGTCTTCTATCTATTACATTGTTGTCTCCTATCTATTACATTGCTGTCTTCTATCTATTACATTGTTGTTTCCTATCTATTACATTGCAGTCTCCTATCTATTACATTGTTGTCTCCTATCTATTACATTGTTGTCCCCTATCTATTAAATTGTTGTCTCATATCTATTACATTGTTGTCTCCTATCTATTACATTGCTGTCTTCTATCTATTACATTGTTGTCTCCTATCTATTACATTGCTTGCAGTCTCCTATCTATTACATTGTTGTTTCCTATCTATTACATTGTTGTTTCCTATCTATTACATTGTTGTCTCCTATCTATTACATTGTTGTCTCCTATCTATTACAGTGTTGTCTCCTATCTATTACATTGTTGTCTCCTATCTATTACATTGTTGTCTCCTATCTATTACATTGCTATGTCCTATCTATTAAATTGGTATCTCCTATCTATTACATTGTTGTTTCCTATCTATTACATTGACATCTCCTATATATTACATTGTTGTCTCCTATATATTACATTGTTGTCTCCTATCTATTACATTGTTGTCACATATCTATTACATTGTTGTCACATATCTATTACATTGTTGTCTCCTATCTATTGCATTGTTGTCACATATCTATTACATTGTTGTCTCCTATCTATTACATTGTTGTCTCCTATCTATTACATTGTTGTCACATATCTATTACATTGTTGTCTCCTATCTATTACATTGTTGTCTCCTATCTATTACATTGTTGTCTCCTATCTATTACATTGTTGTCTCCTATCTATTACATTGTTGTCACATATCTATTACATTGTTGTCTCCTATCCATTGTTGTCTCCTATCCATTGTTGTCTTCTATCAATTAACGTAGACATCAGTGTAGACCATCAGGATGAGTGAGGGTCTACATGGTAAAATTATATGGATGTAATTAATTAATTAATCATTGTTATATAATAGTGATTAGATGTTATAGATATCAATAATGTGATGTTCTTTTAGATTGACTTTTTATAAATGAGTTGTATTGCTGAATTATGGCTTGTTTCTATCATAATGTAAGCTTTATGTTTATTTTTATTTATTTACTTTATTTTGTTTACTGTTGATAGCTGTGTGATATGTTATGTGTACAATTATGGCTATATGTTATAGATATTGTCTCACATCTTTGTCTGCATTTTCTGGATGTTAATTAACACTACGTAATTGGGAATTTTAGCAGATCATCCTTACAAGCTCATTATTATCCATACTTGGCCATCATATGTGTATCCTGTTACATTTCTTTGTTACTGCTCAATGCCTGGTATAACACCTAATATTGCTTTGTTTACAAAAGTTTGCTCTAGTTCCGATCAAGATACCTTAGACTTATGATACAGACCTACTTTATAAAACTTTACTCCAGTTTTGTGTTAATTTCTGTTGATTGCAGAATCAGAACAAGAAGGTAATTGATAGACCATCCTAATACTATCATTTCTAGAATGATGATAAAATCAAAATAGTTATAATTATCAAAATGTATAATTGCACAATGTTTGGAATTTCCACCATGAAGGAATAGAATTTGTAGTTGGGATATTAAGTTATTGGACAGTTCTGCATGGGGAACTTGCCTGAGATGACTAATTAAAATCATAATGAAATAAATTTATTAATTTATGATTGATTGGTACATAAAACCAGTTTGTCAGGCTAATTCAACACAAATGCTTGACTAGGGCAGGGTGCTAAGAATGTTACTAGATATGCATGTCTGACTTTCATTACATTGTTAGTTGTATTATATGTATAAGCATGAAAATATTAACACTGTAATTACATGGGAACTTACATTGTTAGTTGTATTATATGTATAAGCATGAAAATATTAACACTGTAATTACATGGGAACTTAAATTTGTACAAGATCTGTTCTAATAAAGGTACTAGACTCCATTTAATCTATACTACAACCTTGTAGTATATAATATCAGGAAAATGTCACACTGCCGTTAACAAATTATAAATGTTGAAAAATGGAATGTTTTAATAGTTCCCAAAGTGTGACAAACAGAATCGTGCACTTGTTACCAGCCTGTGATAAACAGAATGTTTTTCTTGTTACCAGTCTGTGATAAACAAAATCTTGTACTTGTTACCAGCCTGTGATAAACAGAATCGTGCACTTGTTACCAGCCTGTGATAAACAGAATCTTGTACTTGTTACTAGCTTATGAAACAGAAGCTTGTACTTGCTACCATGCAGCCTGTGATAAACAGAATCTTAAACTTGTTACCAACCTGTGATAAACAGAATCTTGTACTTGTTACCAGCCTGTGATAAATAGAATATTGTAGTTGTTACCAACCTGTGATAAACAGAATCTTGTACTTGTTACCAACCTGTGATAAACAGAATCTTGTACTTGTTACCAACCTGTGATAAACAGAATCTTGTACTTGTTACCAACCTGTGATAAACAGAATCTTGTACTTGTTACCAACCTGTGATAAACATAATCTTGTACTTGTTACCAACCTGTGATAAACATAATCTTATACTTGTTACCAACCTGTGATAAACATAATCTTGTACTTGTTACCAACCTGTGATAAACAGAATCTTGTACTTGTTACCAACCTGTGATAAACAGAATCTTGTACTTGTTACCAGCCTGTGATAAACAGAATGTTTTACTTGTTGCTAGCGTGGGATTCTGATGATGAGCGTGAGATTGAACAGAGATCAGACCCTGGTACTTAATTATGTTACAACATGGGTTCAAGGCTTCCATTTGGGGAAAATGTTTTATATATTATGAATATTATTTCTTATTTCCAAACTATTTATTCCTCCACAAACATCCCATAATGGTTTTTCTGCTATTATATATTAGGTGTGCTTTTTACAGTCATGCTTTTTATATGCAAATGGTTCCATCCAAACCTGATTAGCTTATATTGTTTACTTTTATATATGGCACAAAAATAATTATTTTTAATCTTTAATACAATCCTTTGAATGCTACGTCCTATAAAAATAGCTTACCAACATATCCAACCACTGTGACCTTCGGGTATGAGCTAAGCGTATCAATTATAGTTATTTTTTAAAAATCATTACTTACCAGGTATGTAATTTTGTCAATCCCAGAATTTTAAATGCTTAAATTGTAGCCGCATATGTTGACTAACCTGCACACTTTGTTTCTGAATGAATGTCCTGGTAATGTTAGGGCAAGACCAGCTACTGTAACAATAACTTGGTGGTATATGTTATCATTGTTTGCAAATGTTATGCATGATTTTCATCAGGTGGTGACCATTTTAAAGGGTACAATTAAGTCAAATAAGAATTTGTTGTAAGACTGTAAAACTTTTGAATTCTATATGAAATTGCAAAATTTACTTATTTAATAACAAAATCTTGATGTTATGTTTAGCATTAAACTTCAGAGTAATTATTTACTCTTTTCAGTAATGCTGATACCATATGGTACAAGCACATTCAGTTCCATAGTCCTGGACTGAGTTTTTGGATCATTTCAATGGTTTTTCGCTAAAAAGATAATGATTAATCCTGGTTTATTATTCACATGTTGTACAGAACATATTCTGTTCCAGTTGTTCTATAATCACTTTGCTTTCATTTAATCCTATTTAGATAAATACAGTCAATCTATATTGAATGCTGCTTTCTATTAGTTCTGTATGTACTGAATGTTTTGTTACTTTTTGAAATGGTCCAATATTTTAGCTATGCATGTGTTCACATATTAGCATGTGACTTTTTCTTGGGTTACTGTCGGTGATGGGTACAGCTTTGTACATGTGGGAATGGCAGCTTAATTTCTTATTGTATTTAATGTATTCATTTGATGTTTATTTAATATTCAATTTATCTGCATTCAGAGCATTTATATAATCAACAGAGTGTGTTCATAGCGAATCTTCAAGGAGTTTAAATAATATGCATATATAATGAATATATGCTTTAATCAGTTCAAAGAGATGTTTGTAAATATTTTCAGAAAACTTTCTATGATATCTATAAAGTTGGTAAATTTGACTAATTCTAACACAAATATCACCTTTGTTGTGTGTTTTCAGGCTCCACCAGAAGTCCACAGTCTCAGAAGCCTACCAAACCTTTTGCCCCATTAGGTAAATAGATACCTGTACACTGTATAGTATTCAGTCCATGTTGCCAAAGAAAAGGGCTTAGTACAAGTACTAAGTCAGGTCAGGAAGACAAATGGTTTTGTTGCTATCTTATATATATCAAGGCTAAAGGAACTGTCGACAGTCAACTCAGCAAAATTCATGAAGTCATCCTGATATTGGCTATGGACTTCTTTAAATTTCAAAATCAATTTTTGGAAGCTAAAATATCAATTGTAGAAAATTTTACATTGCATAGATCGAAAATACAAATTTAATATAACTATACAATGAAATGATTTATGTTGCCTCTTGGTGACCTTTTAAAACAACCTTTCATAATTAATTTTGAAGGTCATGGCCAGGTATTTGATTAGCATACAGCGGTAGGTTGGAGACTGGATTACCTTGAATATTTCAGGGTTGCTTCCAATAGTTTGCCTGTTCCACATTTATATGAAGTATACCCAGTAAATTTTGCATATGATTTTATTCATTGGTTCAAACAACCTTTTCAGGTGACAGCTGTATATTGATTTATTTATTCAATTCAAAAATAAGGTTTCTTTGAAAGTTGTAATCTTTAGTATTTGAATCAGAATATAATTTTAGAAATATCTTTGATGCTTACATAGCTAAATAGCTGAATGTTTCATAACCAGGAAACCGAAAGGCCTTAGTTGAAAAATCTGGCCTTGTAAAGCATGCCACTCCCCGCAAACAGAAGGATACGTCTAAACAACCTGGCTCTGACTCCAGGGGTGCATCCAACAGGTAAGTGGTTCAGGGGAGGTAACTCTTATTGAAAACCGCCGCCATGTTCATACTATCACAAAACTTCTCTACTTTGCCTGTCATACATATAATTATAACACTATTGTGATGTCATATTTAGCTTTCCTGGGAAGTGTATGCTTATTTTCTTGTTTATAATACTATACAACATTAAAAGGATCTTTTCATTTTCCTATAATATTAATAAGAATATGTTACACTGAAAAATAATTTGATGTGCTATTTGCCTGCAGGATTGTGACTTTTAAATTAAATTCTTTATTATATCTACATACATCCAAAGTGATCTATTTAAAATCTTTATAAGATTCCACATACACCTCAGATCTTTACTTAAAGAGGTACAGAAGATGTCAGTTCTGAGTGTATTGGTCAATCATTGGTATGGATACCGAAAGGCATGCACGGCGACGTAATAAGATGTAAGAATTAATCCAAGTAGTTTAAGTAATTAACTTAATCAAAACCAGTAAGTTGGCAATTTATTGGCCGACTAGTTTTGCCTGTGTATGCGAGTCTTCATCAAGACAAATACACTACCCACTTATACTGGTGACGCTTGGGTATGTTGTGATTAAAACTACTTGGATTAATTTCTGATCTTAACTAATATAACTATTGATTAACTTATGCTTTGTGTGCCAGTGAGAACCAACAGTTCCTGAAAGACATCGTCACAAATGTACTCGATGGACAGGGAGTCAGCTGGCTCAAACTTGGACGCATACGAAGACTCATGGAGGACGAAAACTATCGAAACTTCATTGTCAGCCGTCTGAACAAAAACTTGGACAAGAAACTGAACGATGACACACAGCATTTGGAGGATGCAGTAACTACTTTTTTTTATGTTTTGGAAAGATCCTAACGATAAATTTATGCCCTGACTTTATATTTGCCTGCCATGATAGTGCATAATATGTTGTTTAGTTCTCTTCTTAACCTACAAAAAATGTGTAAAGAAATAAATGTTAACCATCACAAAGGGTCAAATCAGAGTTCTATTGTTCAAAATGAAACACAAACATCATTTGTTTTTATGAAGTGACAACATTATATTAGTCCCCACAGGGATTAAAATTATTTAATTGTTTAATAAATTCCATATGAGATATCTACTCATGTAATATTCTGTATATCTGTTGGTTTCTAGTATAATCTGATATGCCACATCTGTTACAGTCAATGACAAAGCAAGTGTTCAAGGGGATGATGACCTTAGTGAAGGCCATTGTACATGGCCTGGAACATACCTACCAAAACCATGGTCTAGGGGGCATGGCTAGCGCCTATATGGTGCTGGAGATTGCCCACACTCACTATTGGGCCAAGGAGATCATCCCAGGCACTGGCAGCAGTAACCGTAGCGACACAAGTGTCACTCCAGAGGTAGGTCAACTCGGTTCATTTACACATGCATGATGTGTGTAATCATAAAGAAGAAAAAAAGACAAACATGCATGAAGCATGATTCAAATGAATTAGTGTTTGAGCATGGTGTCATCTTATATCAGGTCCCTGCTAGATAAAATAAAAATGAATAGGAGCTGAATGCAGCTCTGTATGACGACTACTAACGATCAGCATGTAGGTGTAATAACAACAGTGGTTTAACTGACGAGGTTGACGCTTAACAATACCATATTGCTACAATAGAGAGTGTACTCGATCCCACCGATCGCACGTGATACTGGTTCACCTGTCTGCCTCAGTAGATAGTGTACTCGATCCCATTGATCGATGTGAAACTGGTTCAGCTGTCTGACCGCAGTTTCCTGATAGTTCGGGTTCCTCCAAAGCTAAAACACCAAGGTTAGCAAGAGTTATTAATGATAGTTGGTCAATTTTAATGTGAATATGGTTTTTGTAATAAGCTGATTTAATAATATTTATTCAAAATTATCAAGATAGTACAAGGTCAGATGTTATGAAATTGGAGAAAAAACAGTCTAATTATAGGTCTTGGGGAGAGACGAAATAAAAGGTTGTTCATGGGTCTGTTTCTGGAGGGGCAAAATGAAGTGAAATGTAATTCGCTGATGACATTTATACATTTGATATTGTTCTGAAAGAGATTAACTAGGCTGTGGATTTCCCGTTATGAAATAAAGATTTTTTGGGGGAAATTATTTTTAAAATTTGTCCCTAATGGTAGTTGTCAGGAAGAAACTGACATACTTGATATATGTAAGAGTGATATCTCTGATTTTGACTCTAACAGATGTTGTATTTATTTAAGCATCTTGCAATTACCTAACCACCTGGCACCCAATACTAATCATTGTAGATCAACTCTCCGTATGGCAGTCACGAGAGTTTGTCATCACGAAGTGAAGATTCTCCCCAGAAGTCTGAGTCCCACAGTCTGCACGAAGAACATATGGTTGCTGCCCTTGGTAGGAACTCTCTTTGAATTGCACCTTATTTACCTATATATCTTTTTATCTTTTGGTTTGGAGCTATGTGTAGCCATATATAATCTGAGTATAACTAATCACATTTTGTTATCTCTGCCTTCACTCTCTTTCAGCTTGATGTAAATCAATAAATCTTTTAGTTTATTAAACCTTGTTTATAAACTTATTATGTAATGCTGAAATTTTAAAAGTTTAAATTATTTTTTTATCTTTTACTGTAACATTAAGTCCGCTCTCATAAAAAAGTGTTCTGCCTCCTGCATGTGTGGCATAAATTGTCCAAATATTTGATTGTAAATTTAAATGGTTAAATTCAAAGGTATGCCAGGATATAACAGTAGTTATACATAGCAAGATTAATCAAAATGAAAATTCTTGAAAACAAAATTAAATTGGAATATAAGAGTTTGTCTGAAAATGAACAGAACCAGAAAAAAAATCACAATTGGATTTTTATTAAACATTCTGTTGAAATGTTAATTGTAATGGCTACTGTTGGTTTATGGCATTAACCACTATCTATCGATAAAGGAAAGGAATGAAGGGTTTGATGTTATCAAAAAAAAGATAATATTAAATAAGATAAACCTGACCATCCTACACCTATAGCTATCAGTGTTTTTAATACATGCTGCTTATTCTGTAATCAGCTTCTAGTCATGTGAATTTAACAGCTTTTGCATTGCAGCATGTTCATTTTGAGCATTCAGTTTTATTTCATTTTATTTGTCTCCATTATTTGCTAAAATGCCCATTCTTCCCTCCTTGATTATAATGGAGCCATTCTGAAAAAAAAAACCAGTTATGCAGTCAAAATATTTTCATTTTTCAAAAATTTGCAAAACTAATCATTAGTTATGTACAGAATTGTATGGAATATGTTTTTTCCTTCAATCTTGTGCAATTATTTTGTAGAATTAATATCACAATTCATATAATGTACATGGCACATAGAAAAATACAAATACCATCACTTTTGTATAAACCCTGTATTTCAAAAAATAGATGACTCTTTAAATACTAACTTTTTTTTGTGGCTACAGTTTTGGGGATTTGGGTAACCCTTCATCCTGTTTTGTTATTTTTTATTTGATTGGCTTAGCTTATCATTTGCTGTGTTGTACTTTGAGCGTATTTGGACCGAGTGATTTGATTGGTTGGCAGGCTCTCACCGTGCCGGTTTATTGCCCGCTGTAGGTCACACATGTCCCGGCTGGACCCGGGCGGAGCGGCCTGTACCTACCCACTATTCTGATCACTCCACCTCTAGCAATAGCACAGAGTCAGGTTGGTATCCTCCTGTTGCACACACCCACTGCTTTTCCCAATGCCTGTCCCCGCCCCCAGAGCTTACTCCCCACCGTTAAAGGCTTGCTTGGCTAATTATGCATGCCCCACTGTATGTTGTTATACATAATATTCATGTCTGATGTCTGACCACTAAATCCCATTATTGAGTTAAACAGCTAAAAAGGGACCTCTGTATCATGATGGTTTCGTCCATGTCAATATCTTCGTTGGTTGGTTATAATATTCCTGTTGTAATATAACTCATACTGTAATTTTAAATCATTTAACAATTATTATTATTTTGTTTACTCCCATAACAACATATATGATTTCTGGATGTTCCAGACAACAGAGTTAAAAAAACCAGTCCTGTTCACATTTTGTAAAAGTAGATAGAGAAATAAATTAAAAACGAATGGCATTATAGACGTGACAGACATCCCTGCAAAAGACATGTTCATTACCTTGTAACATATATTCTATTTTCTAATTTTGCCAGCGTAAGCTTGATTTTGAATAAGCCAATTTTATGATGCAGAAAACTTCATTTGTTTTACATTTTAAATTTTCCATGAAGTTATTAATTTGATTAAATTTTGATTTCATTGGTTATTCTGACGATTGTTTAAGATTAATTATGTGTGAGTGTTTGTTTCATGTAACAGTCTTGCATTAAGCATGTATGCTTTCAATAATCTTACTGTTTTGCATTCTGTTTGCTTAAAACCGTAATATCCTGCCTATAATAGCCCTATTTTACATTACCGTAGATATGTCTTTTGTGGGCTATCTTTTTGATATGTCGAATTGAATGTGAAAAAATGTGGGTTCTAAGTTATTTGTTCTTGGTGTTGAAATACAAAACTTTTCAAAATTGTTTCGCTTCCTTTGTCTTTGAGTACTGTGCTCACTTTTGACAGCTGCAGGAATTTTGTTAAAAAATACAAAAATCTGCCAGTTTGGGATATTCAACTTTTTTTTTTTTTTTTTTTTTTTTACAAAATTCTTAAAATGCTCAATTTTACAACCCACGATCTACATACCCTGATGCGGGTAATACGCAGGAAATTACGGAAATAGTGTCTTTGGTGGCGTGTTCTTTCATCGATTTCTTATTTGTACATATTATTGTTTTTCACTAACACAAAATTGAATTGTAGCCTTTTGATATTTCTTCTCGAATTTCAGTCTATAGAACAATAATCTTAATTTGGGTAATTGTATTAGTTAGGTTCTGGTTAAATGAAATGTCTCGGTTATATTAAAAGACTTACTATTGCTACAGCTGCATCAAAACACTCTTAATGTATGATCATACATTTTAATGGATAGCATTCAAAATGTTTATTATAATTGGGGTTTTTTTCTTTTTGTTTTGTAAAAATATCAATCATAATTGATTTTTTCCATTTTATTTCTAATATTTAGTGAAATGCATGCAACATGATTTACATTGGTAAAATAAAACTAAGGTTTGCATGTTTATTATTGTTCATATTTCTGAAAGTATTTATTATATGATGTTGAAATGCCTGTAGAATGCTAGTATAAAATCTGAATTGGTGACCCAGGTATTTTACTGACTTGTAGTCGGAAGCTGAACCTCTGTAGAATGCTTTTAAATTTAGATAGTCAAGCAAGTCCCAAAGTGAGGGAGCACAAGAAGTAGTCTGTGACAGACAGATTTAATGTGAGGAGATCCAATTCAAAATATTTTCTTTGATCAGAGAGGACATCATTTTAGTTTATATTTTCAATTCATTCTAATTTTTTTTGTGTATTTTGATTAGACTGAATCAGATGGATTTATTGCTCATGAGATTTTAAAGACATTTTAATGACATGTTTTTATTCAGCTGTTTTAAGGAAACATCACTGGTGTTGGTATGCTGTGGTCAAGTCTTTGCTATATTTTCAAATCTGACTGATCATGCAGTCAAAGGTCAAGGTGACTGTGGTGTTACAGGATGACAGGCAGCCATTAGGATTGGAACTCTTTTATTCATGATGTGACGTAGACAACACAGTACAGTACAAGGGACATAACTCTTGCATACTTAACACTCAAGACTAGTATAGCATTACATTATATGACAGTGACTACTTCTAAAAAATAGAATTTCAGCATTACCTACTCTAGCTTGGACTCCTCACTCTATTGGTCATATTCATAGGCAAATTCTGATGAAACAGGTATGTTTTCACGGTTCACGGTCAGTGTTACTAAAAATAGATTTTTGCTAACATACTATCATCATATCATGCTAGTGGTCTTCGATCATATAAAGTGCTTGATTTGATGAAAGTTTGTGGGTATCCTATTATTGATTGGTCATGCCTTTGACAACTTGGATTATGAATATAATCTGTTAAATGTCAAGGTCACTATAACTAAGAATATAAGAATATAAATTCTCCATCACAATCTTTGTCATCACTTTAACAAAAAAAATTTATGACATTTTGATGAAGCCTCAGAAGTGTGTTGTATGTTTTTAAGCACACTTTGACAACTTCGTTGTTCTGCCTGTATAGGTTAATTATGATAAAATAATGCAAAATTAGAAATCGTACAGCTTCGTACTTTTCTCTCACATCATCGATTGTAGTTACAAGAATATCAATGCAATTATAAAAGTCAAGCAAGGGTTGGTGTCTGCAGTTAGTCAGGTTTGTATTTTTGTTGAAAGATGTATGCATTTGCCATTTTTTTTTCTTTACAGAAAATCACATTTGTCTCATTTTATAAGTATTGCTGTTTTGTTCAATTTAGAAATATTGTTTGTTTGCATGAGTCAAAATTAAGTTTCATTTAAAGAACTAAAATTTGAAAAAAAGAATTTATGTATATATATATATATATACCTTTTTTATGAATTTTTTTGTCAAGACCTCTTAACCAATCAGAAAACAGCAAACAATCACTGTCATATAACAACATGAGTTGACCACTGTTTTTTTAATCCTGGATGTTATTGGGATTCTCATCAATGAAAAATTGACTAAATATTCAAAACATTACCCCGGTACACCTCTGTGCATTACTGTTCAGTAAATGTCCATTAATACCGTTCAGTAAATATGTCCATTACTGTTCAGTAAGTATGTCCATTAGTACTGTTCAGTAAATATGACGATTGGCATTATCCTCCTCAGGGTCTCCTGTACTGGTAAATGGTGAAGAGTTTGAGAACATCGAGATCCAGTCGATGTCTTTACACCAGGGAAGTGTTGATGCTGGCCACGCTACCGTGATCACAACAGCGCGACATCCATTGGACCAGAACCGGAACACTGCCAAGTCCAACAATCCAAACAAGTGTGACATCATCATCACAACAGGAAGTGGGGTGAGCTCCGAGGCGGTCATGTCCTCCAACTCCGATGTGATGCACCAGATGGTGAAAAATAAAGACTTGTTCGCAGATGGCAAGCGTTTCAGTGTTGACTCGGAAAATTCAGAGGCAAGTACCCTGATGTCTAGCAGCTCAGAAACAGTGGGGGAGGATGAAGGGCAGAGGAAAAAACGGATAAACCATCACTCCATCAGGAGCACTTTGTCAGATAGCGAGATGGAAATGTCAGGGGTGCGTAGAATGTGATTTGAAGTTACGTCTATTTGCATGATATTTTCCTCTAAATTTCTATTTGGGATGGGGAAAACCATTAATTTGCATGTGAGAAACTTCTTTACTGTGTGTGAGGGGTGTTTTTTATTTACGCATACTTGTGAGAGTCCTTTGTATCAGAAAGCTTTGTCCTGAAAAATGTTTGTTTTTATATGAAAAAAGTATTTCTTGGCATGTAGTAATCTTTGCATGTGAGAAATGTTTGTTAACTTTGTAATTTATCAAGAGTTTGAATGTGAGAACTGTTTGTAGTGTGAGAACTGTTTGTAGTGTGAGAACTGTTTGTAGTGTGAGAACTGTTTGTAGTGTGAGAACTGTTTGTAGTGTGAGAACTATTTGTAGTGAGAAAAAAAAAAATTGTTCTTGTCGAGCAAAATCAATGATAAACTATTTAATACTTTGAAAGATGATTCTGAAATTTTTTTTGCATATGAAAAACTTGTTTCCATATGAATATGTCTGGTTTCTGTGTTAGAATGGTTGTCGAAGAAATTATTTATCTGCATGTGCAAATTACAGTGTTCTTACTTACTCCCATGTGACATTTGACCATTCCCACCTCCATGTCTGCTGTCAGGTTTTTCTTTTAAAGCTGACTAGTTTAGAAATTTTCCAACTTCATTTCAAGCTCCTGCAAGAAAATGCTTGCCAACTGTATACTGCTTTATAAATCTCATATAAGATATCCATCTTAATAGTCTCATAATTGACCGAGACATTTTTGGTTAATTCTTCATCCCAAATATGTAGGCTTGCCAGATTGTGCCCATAACAAGGACTTATATAGGCCCAAAACCCACAAACCTCCAGATCTGTTGCACATGATGTAATTGTGATGGTGTTATGATGTAATTGTGATGGTGAAATGGTGTTATTGTGATGGTGAAATGGTGTTATTATGATGGTGAAATGGTGTTATTGTAATGATGTAATTGTGATGGTGAAATGGTGTTATTATAATGATGTAATTGTGGTGATGTGTACCTACAGATGGTGAACTACACCAAGAGAACCCGATCCCCGAGTACCTTTAGCAACAAGAGCAGTCTGAGTACTGGACACCGCTATCCTGAAGGCAAGATGTTGAGTACGTCTCCACTGCCCCTGAGTCCTGAGACTTCCCGTATGTACCTATACGAGGGACTTATCAGTAAGTACAGCTTATAGCTACTTTATAAAAATGTCTGTAGGTTATTTCCTGTCTGTTGACCATCCACACACTAGTTATGAATGATATACCAATTTAACAGAAAACTAACTATCAAGGATGGTTTTTTTTCTTTCTTTTTTTCGAGAAACAATTTTATCAACAGGGCTAAAGCTATGTCTATTAGTCGTATCCATTAAAATATCTACGTTATTGTGTTTGGCCTTGACTTTAAATGGTCCTAGTTTTCTGACCTTCTTTCCCTCTGTCTCCAGCAAAAGACAGGTCACGGCTGTGGGACCAGATGCAGTTCTGGGAGGATGTGTACCTAGATGCAGTTGCCCAGGAGCGTGACATCATTGGCATGGATCAAGGACCTGGGGAGATGATGGAGAGGTATAGGGCTATGGAGTGTAGATTAAATAAGAGTTGTCTCCCCTACACCAAAATCAAATCACTTTTGACATAAAAGGATGATGTCCATTTGTACATACATCTCTTGTGCTTGTATCCATCCATCTGTACAAAATTATCATTATTACTCGATCTGAGGAGGTTATTAACTGATTAATCTTTTTAAAGAATGTTGATTGGAGCAGAGATGTTAACACAACGAACGAGAAACAAAATCAAGCTGAAGCGGAGTATTTAAAGAATCTTGTCAAAATAGAAAATAGGAAAATAGGAATTTGATACTTATGATTAACTAATGACTATCATGTGTTGCAGGTATAACTCCCTTGGAGACAGTGAGAAAAAGAGATTGGAACAAGATGAGGACCGACTTCTGTCCACCATGTTATATAACTTAGCTGGCTTTATGGTCATGATGCGCTGTAACAAACAGGAAATGAGGAAAAAGGTGCGGCGTCTGCTCGGCAAATCTCATATAGGTCTAGCGTATAGCACAGATGTCAACAGTATATTGGACCAGGCGATGACTATGGTAAGTACCAGACTGGCCAACATCCAGAAGGTCTCTGTACTGTACAAGCTGAGGAGGTTTGTAAGTACTCGGCCTTGAGAGTACCAGTTCTCTTGAAAGTTAATGATAGACAGAAAACACAAGGTCAGGTCCATAGATTTGTCCATCTCTATTCTTCTCCCAACCAAATCTTAGGTCAAATGGACGTCTTTTTTTTCTATGTGGTGATATTAATTATTGATTGAAAATGTGTTGAATATTTTTCTTCCTTCAGCATGGAAATGAAATACCATTGAAGCCTATGGGAAGCCGTTTCATGCAAAAACAGTCTTTCACTGTTCATTGGGGGAGTGATAATTCTGGGGACATGCTCTTCATGGAGGTAAGTTTTGGGCTTATAATTGCTCTTCACTGTGTGTGTGTGTGTTGGGGGCAGGATAAGTTAGGGGTCATGGAGTCGTTGCTACAAGTCAGTCTTTTGTGAATTAAATGTAAGATGTAGATATATGTTGAAACAAATCTTTGGGTTTGCAGCCACGGAAGCTATTTTAAGGCTAGTTCAATTATTTGAAGTTTCTAAAACAATAACTGTTAGTTTTCAAACTCGGTCAGTTTTGTACCAAATGATATGGTGAACCATGTGAAATATCAATTAGATTTGTTTCCAAACTGCTGCTTGGTACCAGTACTAAGGAAAATGAATCTTTGGTACTAATGATAGTTGTGTATTACCTGTCGTAGGTGTGTTATAATGATAGTTGTGTATTACCTGTCGTAGGTGTGTGATAATGATAGTTGTGTATTACCTGTCGCAGGTGTGTGATAATGATAGTTGTGTATTACCTGTCGTAGGTGTGTGATAGTTGTGTATTACCTGTCGTAGGTGTGTGATAATGATAGTTGTGTATTACCTGTCGTAGGTGTGTGATAATGATAGTTGTGTATTACCTGTCGTAGGTGTGTGATGATGATAGTTGTGTATTACCTGTCGCAGGTGTGTGATAATGATAGTTGTGTATTACCTGTCGCAGGTGTGTGATAATGATAGTTGTGTATTACCTGTCGCAGGTGTGTGATAATGATAGTTGTGTATTACCTGTCGTAGGTGTGTGATAATGATAGTTGTGTATTACCTGTCCTAGGTGTGTGATAATGATAGTTTTGTATTACCTGTCGTAGGTGTGTGATAGTTGTGTATTACCTGTCGTAGGTGTGTGATAGTTTTGTATTACCTGTCGTAGGTGTGTGATAGTTGTGTATTTCCTGTCGTAGGTGTGTGATAGTTGTGTATTACCTGTCGTAGGTGTGTGATAATGATAGTTGTGTATTACCTGTCGTAAGTGTGTGATAATGATAGTTGTGTATTACCTGTCGTAGGTGTGTGATAATGATAGTTGTGTATTACCTGTCGTAGGTGTGTGATAATGATAGTTTTGTATTACCTGTCGTAGGTGTGTGATAATGATAGTTGTGTATTTCCTGTCGTAGGTGTGTGATAATGATAGTTGTTTATTACCTGTCGTAGGTGTGTGATAATGATAGTTGTGTATAACCTGTCATAGGTGTGTGATAATGATAGTTGTGTATTACCTGTCGTAGTCGTGTGATAATGATAGTTGTGTATAACCTGTCGTAGGTGTGTGGTAATGATAGTTGTGTATTACCTGTCGTAGGTGTGTGATAATGATAGTTGTGTATTACCTGTCGTAGGTGTGTGATAATGATAGTTGTGTATTACCTGTCGTAGGTGTGTGATAATAATAGTTGTGTATTACCTGTCGTAGGTGTGTGATAATGATAGTTGTGTATTACCTGTCGTAGGTGTGTGATAATGATAGTTGTGTATTACCTGTCGTAGGTGTGTGATAATGATAGTTGTGTATTACCTGTCGTAGATGTGTTATAATGATAGTTGTGTATTACCTGTCGTAGGTGTGTGATAATGATAGTTGTGTAATACCTGTCGTAGGTGTGTGATAATGATAGTTGTGTATTACCTGTCATAGCCCTTATCAATTTGCAGCATGGACTGCAATGCAGCATATGCTGCAATCATGCTGCTTTTATGCTGGCATCATGCTGCTAGTTTCACAGCATGATTGCAGCATGTGCTGCATAGCAGCATGGTACCATGCTTCTGTACAGCATGTACTGCAACCATGCTTTAAAAATTGAGGTAATTGAATATCTGAACTCTATCATGCTGCAATCATGCTTTGTCGACTTAGTTAATTTATCATATGCACTGTATCATGCTGCAACCATGCTGCAATAACTTTGCCAGTTTGGATATCAAATCATATCATGCTGCAATCATGCTGTGTGGACTTGGTAAATTTATCATATAAATTGTATCATGCTGCAACCATGCTGCAATAACTTTGTCATTTTAGACAGGATATGTACCATGCTGCAACCATGCTGCAATAACTTTGCCAGTTTGGATATCGAATTATATCATGCTGCAATCATGCTGTGTGGACTTAGTAAATTTATCATATGAAATGCATCATGCTGCAACCATGCTGCAATAACTTTGGCATTTTAGATAGGATCTGTACCATGCTGCAACCATGCTGTATTAACTTTGCCATTTTAGATACAAGCTGTACCATGCTGCAATTATGCTGTATTAACTTAGTTAATTTAATGAACTGCACCATTCTTTCATGTATTAACATGAATTGTTTAAGTTGAAATGTGTATATGCTTGGCCATTCTGTATTAGCTTAAAAGGGCATTCCTTTGTTCGGACATCACAAAATTTCTGTGGGTGAAATGTAGGTCCAAGCGAGGATCCAAAATCTAGGACCAAATTTCCCAGGTACCAAGATTAACCTAAACAATTATTAATTAATAAAATAAGATACAGAAAATTAACAAAAGTTGGTATTAGATATTTTAGTATCTTTTTTTTTAAATTTTAAATAAAATAGAGAAAATTTCCAGGTATCAATGGTGATAACAAAATAATTTTTAAAAACATGTTTGTGTTGCAGAATTTCCTTTTTATACTTGATCAGTACCACACATATTTATTTAAAATTCAATAACAATTATTTTAATTAAGTATTTCGTTTATAAGTATGTTCTTTGTTAGTATAACGGTTCACAGCTTTTAAATGTGATATTTTGTCAGCTTTCACTTGTAGTTCTATCTCAGAAGGAATTAACTTAAACATTGATGAATGTTGCAAGTTAGTACATTCGTGTGACGACTTAAAACTCATCCCTATAAAAATTTCATTCAAATTTTCAGAGTTTAGATCGTTTTTTGAAGAACCAGTATCTTGACTTTTGCTTCGATTATACACTTTTTATCGGAGATAGAATCAGTCACTTTATCCAAACTCTGACATAAACCAAGACGTTGCCATTTACCATGCACCAGCTTACTACCATGGCCAGGTAGCCATACATGTAACATGTTCGCCAAAACAAAATCGGGGTCACTCTACCAACAGTTACACATGTGCTTGGAATATCGCTTTTAATTCAATCAAATAAGATTAAAATCACCTGCTCTTTGTCTTTGTATCGCATACTTTCTGGATATATGCGGTGTTAAGATTACATCTGATAATAGCATATGAAATCACGTCGTGTTTGACACAACATTCATCGCTATAAACTCCAATAAACATGTGTCGAACTTATGTTGTCACTCGGACGCTTCCTTGTAAAACGTATATTGAAGTTAAGCGCTGTGATGATCTCGACGTCGACATGAGTTTACTAACAACAGACGATATTCCCGTACTTTAATCTGAATTATTTGAAATCGTGAACATAAAAAGAAAACGTGCATTGGTCGGTTCCTCGTCTGAAAATACATCCATATTAAACAATAGGCGTATGACAGACGAGGCCAAAACCTCTGGTCAGATTACATGTTTATCGTTCGGTTCACCTATGACCTCGTTTGTTTACCTTGCTCCCGAGATGTGACGAGAGTGCTCCTCGAGCTCGTGCGATCTAAATGTGCACGATACAAGTATTAAATACTGTAATATTTATCTTAAAAGTATGACACAATAGAAGTTTATGATTTAAAATAAAAAACACGCACAAGTAAAAATGAATCGTGTTAATCTCTGGCAGTAAAATATTTATCCCATGATGCAACACACACGAGTTTAGCGGGAAGTCTGATAGCCATGTTTGAATTCACCGGATGTTTATTTCCAGAAGAAAAGTATAAACAAACACGACGATAGCCTAAAAACGAAGTTTGTTTCCCGTCTTACTGAAGAAGATCGACTTACTTCAAGTTACAGACGAATGAATATCAGCTTTCTCGTTGTTTTTGACGACCGATGCATATTTTTACCGACAAACATCGTTACGAGACAGGGTAAGTTTTAATTATATAATCTTCTTCACGTTCTGACATCGTTTCACATTATACGGCGATGAATTTGATATAGATCTATTCATATCAATAATACCTAATTATTTATTTTTCAGGGTTTTGATGATTAATTTATCACAGATTACACGGCCGAAGGAAACGCAGTACCGATCCATGTGTTACAATCGTAAGTTTTCAATTTTATTTATTTATTATTAACGATCTTCGGCCCGACTTAAATTGCATTTTTTCCCCACTCACACAACCCTTGTTATGATTATGACGTACATACGTATTCACAAACAATGGTGAGGAAAATGTGTGTTTTGGATAATGAAACCTTTCGTGAAAGATCTTTACCTCCACATTTTTTGAGGATCGATGTTTGCAGATTATTGCATCAAATTGAAACGATTAAATGAAATAAGTGAATTAAGATGAATTATAAGTAAGTAACATTGTTTTATGTATAGTATATTGCAGTTTCACATTGATATGAACTGATGGAGAATTCGGGAGTAGCTTGATTTAATTAGTAATTAAGTCATCCTGGCAAGTTTTATTTTGTAGCTTTGTGTGGCTGGCTTAAATTTTCTTGATAAAAAGGCTTCCAAAGCAAACTTAATGAAAATGATAGCAAAGTGATCATGAAAAGTACATAAGTTAAATACATACATTATCTTCAAAAACTTGACAATTATTCTAATTTTGAAATAAAAGAATATTCTAAAAGTCTTTCTTTCTTCCAACAGAGACTGAGTCTTCATGCAGTACATCTGGAATTAGGAACACCGCATGCATTGTGGTCCAAATTGATGGCATTGACTTAACACAAAGCAGAAAGGAATGAAGAGAAATTAAGAAGTTTATGTTTCACATTAATTAAGATTATTTGAGATATGTTATCTGTCGAGGTATACAACATTTCCTTTCATAATAAAAGTGTAAACATTAATATATATACAAAAAAAAAATCATGTATATAATCTAAAAATCCTTGTTAGTTATTTGTTGTACTAGCAAAAAATATAATATAGTCGTCTCAAGCTTGGTTGTATTGAAATCCCCGGGGACAGTGACAGAGATATATCACTACAGTATGTGCTACATATCAAACAACACACCATTGTTCAAATTGTCAATCAACATTTCATTTAGTCAGTATTTAGAATTGATTCCAAAATTATGATAATCTTTTCACAGTTTATTAGAAATAATGTTAAATTCGATAGAAGAAGTCTTCGACTGTTGCTTGTTTTTGTTTATTTTAAGTTCACAGACACACATGTAAACAGTTTCCAGTACATCTGGGCTACTTCGAGGAAACTACGTATACTGTCTGAAATCAGTCTTGTGCGTCGGTGACAAAATGTATACATATCCTACTATAACTCTGCTGGAAAATATTATTTTGTACTGTTTTCCTACTATTTTAGAAGAAAAAAACAGAATTATAAATACATACTGTAGTATGTACTGACATTGAACTTGTATATCTTGCTGACTATTTTTGTTGAAACAAACCACTTCTAGCTAGGATGAATTGATATTAGTTGTATTTGAAAATTGTACTAGAAAAAGATAGCTGTGTTGTGTATGTGATGGAAGTTTTGAGAAAAAGAATATAAGAGGCTAATAAAATAAGTACCATGGGTAAATTAGAATTAAAATTTGTTTTGTCACATTCTCATTTCATTGATAAGTTTTAAATGTTTGAACTAGAAAAAACAGCCTGTATGAAAAGTTTTATACCATGTTAATTACCAAATAAAATGTAATACAAAAGTATTCTTCAAGTTTTTATTGCATGATTTTCATTGATTTTGTAAACCATGCTGCCATGAAGCATGATTGAAGCATGATCCCAGCATAATTTGCATAATTGAAACATGCTGGGATCATGCTGCAGACCATGCTGGGATCATGCTGCAGACCATGCTGGGATCATGCTGCAAACCATGCTGGGATCATGCTGCAAACCATGCTGGCATCATGCTGCAGACCATGCTGGGATCATGCTGCAGACCATGCTGGCATCATGCTGCAAACCATGCTGGCATCATGCTGCAGACCATGCTGGGATCATGCTTCACAGACCATGCTGGGATCATGCTGCGGCCATGCTTCCTTAAAGCATAAATGCAGCATGATCCCAGCATAATTTGCATAATTGAAACATGCTGCAATCATGCTTTAACTAGTAAGAATATATAGTGAGGTAAATTAGGCACCATGCTGCAGTCATGCTTCATTCATGCTGCAATTCCATGCTGCATTCATACTGCATCTATGCTGTGATCATGCTGCAAATTCATAAGGGAGGTGTGTGGTAATGATAGTTGTGTATTACCTGTCGTAGGTGTGTGATAATGATAGTTGTGTATTACCTGTCGTAGGTGTGTGATAATGATAGTTGTGTATTACCTGTCGTAGGTGTGTGATAGTTGTGTATTACCTGTCGTAGGTGTGTGATAATGATAGTTGTGTATTACCTGTCGTAGGTGTGTGATAATGATAGTTGTGTAATACCTGTCGTAGGTGTGTGATAATGATAGTTGTGTATTACCTGTCGTAGGTGTGTGATAATGATAGTTGTTTATTACCTGTCGTAGGTGTGTGATAATGATAGTTGTGTATTACCTGTCGTAGATGTGTTATAATGATAGTTGTGTATTACCTGTCGTAGGTGTGTGATGATGATAGTTGTGTATTACCTGTCGTAGGTGTGTGATAATGATAGTTGTGTATTACCTGTCGTAGGTGTGTGATAATGATAGTTGTGTATTACCTGTCGTAGGTGTGTGATGATGATAGTTGTGTATTACCTGTCGTAGGTGTGTGATAATGATAGTTGTGTATTACCTGTCGTAGGTGTGTGATAATGATAGTTGTGTATTACCTGTCGTAGGTGTGTGATAATGATAGTTGTGTATTACCTGTTGTAGGTGTGTGATAGTTGTGTATTACCTGTCGTAGGTGTGTGATAATGATAGTTGTGTATTACCTGTCGTAGGTGTGTGATGATTGTGTATTACCTGTTGTAGGTGTGTGATGATTGTATCATACTACGGAGTGTGATGGGAGCCATCTGTGACAGGTGGTGGTACGAGAAACTGGTCAATATGACATACTGTCCTAAAACGAAGGTCCTGTGTCTGTGGCGCAAACATGGTGAAAAGGTCCAGCTCAACCAGTTCTATACTAAAAAGGTATGAAGGAGGGTGAAAATACAGTACAGCTAATATTGTTTGATTTCATCCACTAGGTAAATATCATAAAGAGTAAGATAATTTTATAATTTCACGTGATATTCTGCAACAACAGACTTTAATTATGTTTAAAATTTGAAGTTAAAGATTTCTTTCAATTAACGTACTGATCGCTGTGAAAATGGAGGTTACACTTTGAAAAGTGGTTGTATATGGTATATATTTTACTTGAGTTACCATAGTTATTTTTTGAAAGTCATAAAAAACATGAGCTTTAGTGTGTTTTTTGTAACTTTTGAAAAATAACTAACGAGAGTGAAAGAAATACCATATACAACAAACATGAGTTTGTGTGACCTGTTTCTGTCACAACAGAAAAGCTATTGTGAGGATGAAAGAACTTTGAGTCAACATGTGTACTTTTCACAATATCAGATCGAGTGTAAGGATATGACCTGAAGTAAAAAGCTGCTAATTAATATGCAAAATTGACAATTTTGAAAATATATATAGACATATCCCTTACACCCCCACCTGATATTGTGAAAAAAATATGTACACACATTGACATGAAACAGGTCCATCCATCCACAGAATACTAGCTTTTATATTGTGGTAGAAGTGGTCACACAATGTCGTGGTTTTCGTATATGGTATTTCTTCCACTCGAGTTAGTTTCTTTTTCACAGTTACAAAAAACAGGAGCTTTATACAACAACCACTTGTTGTGTAACCTCTATACATGAAATACTAATATCTAGAAAATTATGTTTGATTTGTAGTGTCGAGAGCTGTATTTCTGTGTCAAAGAAGCGATGGAGAAGGCTGCTGCTAGAAACAATGGAAAAATTGCAGGCAAGTCATGTTTATTGTGTTAATCAACAACAAGCGTCAGATAATTTCTATGGTTGCTGATTGATCAGTGTCATTGACTTACTAAATTAACATTTTATTGTTTGGTAATTTATATACATTGTATATAACTTTTTTCCCATGGTTATAACTTAGGTAAATAAATACTTTTGTAGGTCCAGAACTAGGAGGAGAATTTCCTGTGCAGGATTTGAAGTCTGGTCAGGGTGGCCTACTACAAGTGTGCATGGAGGGGATTGGTCTCCTTTTAGCCAATAGCAAGGTGAGGATATGATTAATGTTACCCTCACATGTCACATGTTTAGTCACATGACTGTTGATTGATATGCCCCAGATAGATGCTCACCACAGGGTAACATACTCCTCACTGCTTCCCATCTCAGTCTGATGTAACTACAGTCTGTATCTGCCAAATGATATATAATGTCACTGTTCATCATATGTTTGCATCTGTAAACTAAAGAGATGTTTCTCTCTTGCCTGAAATTTTTCAAGAAACAAACTTCTGTAATTATCATAAGACATAACGAATCCCAAGGGACCACTCAGAAACTGATTTGTTTGATAACCATTTTGAATTATGATATATCAAATTTTCATCAAAATTGTACTATTCAGGTTAAGACATTTATATGTAATCCATAATTATTAAAGTGATAATGCTGACTGAATGGTTAGGGGGATTGACACAGTGGAATCATGGAGTCAGTTTGTTCAGAACTGTATATTATCCTTGAGCGGACTGCCAAGTTACTTTCTAATGAACTTATTCCTGTTTTTATATCCCGATGAGTTGATGGACGTTTGACTAACTATTTAGTTCAGTGAATAAAATCTATTTTTTTAATCATGTGTCATCTTTTAATTTTGTTTCGTATGTTTGAAATAGCTGCAGGAGCGGAATTCAAAATGAAGTGGGATCTTCTGATATGAAAAATATGATCTTACCAAAAGTAGCACAATAATATTTTGGGGAAAATTTTACTACTTAAACATGATGCAGAGAAAGACTGGTTCCAAACACCTGTCACAAATCAAATGTCTATCTTGATTCCTGAATAGTCTAGGAATCTATTCAGAAACAAGATATATTTCAACTATGATATTAACTCAGTTGGGAACATTGGTTTTGACAAAAGAGTAATTGTTTGGCAGATACAGATTCCCCCCTCCCTTATCCACTCCTAATTCAACAACTACACTCATTTGATTTATTAGTCAGTCAGCTAAGTATTATGATTTTAAACTTTCCCACTCGTCTAATGGTAACGAGTGAAAGGATTGTATGTTTATAACATGTATCGTACCATGTAGAAGCCTGTTTTAGTGTAGAGAGGGTCGCTACAAGAACTTGTATAAGTCTCTATTAAAAATGAAAGCAATTGTAGGATCTGTTGCGTCAGTTTGTATAAGCTTAATGACCTTGATTCCTGATGTTTATATCAGTGATTGTGATATTATGGAAATTAAATAATAATGTATCAAAAAATTGATTACTAGTATTAAATGAAGGGATATATAGATATTGAATTTTTACTTATCTAGAACAAATTTATTGATTGTTTATTAAGAAAAATTATTACAATGTAATGATAATTAAGTGTTTTTCAAAAAAATTAATTCCAAAACTCCCAAGGCATCAGTTAATGACTACTGTGTGCATTTTACACAAATCAAAATTGAAAATTGAAAAAAAACAAAGAGAAAATGAAAATATGGATTTACACGGAGACTGTTAAATAACAAAAGAGAACAAGGACCTAGTCGTCAAGTTCCCCTGTCCATGCAAATATTGTACATGTATTACATGAAATTAAAGTGGGCGACATGCATAAAAACATGAAATATGTGACATAGCATTTAGAATTATTACATGTATTTGTGTTCAGTCATCAGGTTCCTGTAAAAGTAATCAACATAGTTAATAACAAGTCTAGCAAGCAAGTTTCATAAAAATCTGATCATTCCTTCAAACAATATTCTGTGCAAAGCAATCAGCCAATCAGATCACAGCAGCCGCATTTAATATGCACGGAATATGGCGATAATGGACTTTGAGCGAGGGGTTTAGGTAATAAGTCTACTAAGCAAGTTTAATCAAAATCTGATCATTCCTTAAAAAGATATCGTGTGGAAACCAATCAGCCAATCAGATCACATCAGCCTCATTAAATATGCATGGACTATGACGATAATTGAAGTTGAACGAGGGGTTTAGGTAATAAGTCTACCAAGCAAGTTTCATCAAGATCCGACCATTCCTTAAAAAGATATATCATGCGGAAAGCAATCGGCCAATCAGATCACAGCAGCCTCATTAAATATGCATGGACTATGACGATAATCGAACTTGAGCAAGAAGTTCATGTAATAAGTCTACCAAACAAGTTTAATCAAGATCTGACCAATCAGATATACATGTACGTGCGGAAAGCGAATCCGGAAGGACGGACGGAACCCATTTATAATAAGACCATTTATAATAAGACAGGTGTTCCTGAAGGATAAACATCTTTTTCTTCATAGACCACACCTATCGTGTAAATCTAGATCAAATTCAGGTAATATTGTGTTCTCAAAGTAAGAACAATGGTATGGTGACAACAGAACCTCTCGGCACAATAGCAGAGATAGACAAATAACAACACAGGCTTAGATCGCCACAGCTTCACTTTGATCAGCTAGGGTATATGGAAGACCATCACTTTTGAAACATCCTAGTACTGCAGAAATATTATTATTTATTCTAAACCTGTAATAAGGACCAAATACACAGTCAATGATCAGTAAATACACTTAAGTATGACAATGACTTCAGGAGCCGATATAGCCACTGATTCACTTGAGAGAATGACCACTGATAGGAATAGCATATCATATTAGTGAGATAGTCACTTCTCATCATTATTGATGAATGACCATTGTCCTCACTGACATCCCCACACAAACACTCCTGTTCCGGTGTACCTTGGTTCCCTATAAGGAAGTACCTGCTTTGCATGTGACCTTCATTGTATAATTTAAACATAAACCTGGGTCAATTTTTGATGTTAGTAACACCTCTGATATATATTTATAATCCAATTTAAATAACCTCCTATGGTCCATTGGTATGAAAGCTGTAGAAATAGAATAACGTTGTTAGTTTGTTAGTTTGTAATGAGGAAGTATATTAAAACCCAGTTTTGTGTTTCTAGAATCAACCAAGCATGATTAGCATGTATCATAACCCATTAGCAATGCTTTCCCTACCTCTAATCTTTCTGCATGTTCTTTCTATAAAAATATATGTGTAGCTGTATTCCTGATCCATCATACAGGTGAGGAAATCTCGGCTGATAAAAAATCGAAATGGAAATATAAAAATATTGAATTGTCTGAATGTAAAACATTTTCTCTGGAATATAAGTTTTCACTTTAGTCATTTTAAGAGGATATATGAAATGAGAAATTTATAATGTTTATACTGTAAACTTGCATATTTTAGGGGTAATCTTATGTTGGAGCTTTTTGAGCTAAAAGCCTTCAACTAAATCATGATTTCGCTAATTGCAGTCTCTTTGATATATTGTTTCTACTGTTATCACTTTGGGTGTGTCAATCCATCACTAAGCTAAGCTCGTCTGTTTATATTTAGTCATGCTCTGAAATTTGATTGCGCCAATAAGAATAGGTTTTCAGTATCCAAAAGATTGGTTTTTTATTAACTGAATTCTCTGCCACTGGTTTATGAGTGAAGAAGTGAAAAAGAATATACAAAATGTACCAAGGAATACAGGATTGCATGCATTCTACTTTATCCTGTCAATCATTATGAAAAATAGGAATCATAATCATAGATAGAGCCGACATTCTAGTACACATTAGCAGTCGTATTATTGGATTAGAAAAACTGTCATACAAAAGTGACACCAAAATCAGCATACGTGATTCCAGTATATTCACTCTAGATATATAGGAGTTTATATTTGAGGTCATTGTGTGCTATTATACCAGTCTTTATAAAAGAATCGATTCCATGCTTTATCTGGATTAGGGATGCATGAAAAGGACTTAAATGTCTTATTTCTGAGAAATGTGTTTTGCTAAATAAAGATCTGAGCACTCCTTTATAAGTTCACATGATAGGATTTTGGTTTTATGGTAGATCAAATATTCTGCTTGAAAAATGTATATGCTTTGACTTTGCATGTCGCCATTTCAAAAGTGATTCCAGCATCCTGAATTAGGTTAGCTAGTGCCATATAATGACAAAGGATTAAACATAAAAAAGTACAATACAAGGTTGGCTGGTGTTTGCATGTATAGCTTTGATTTGGCTGATATTAGGGTAGTTTTGTTTCAGGTTCATCACTGACAAATATTTGTATTACATAGAAGAAAAGAATCAGCACTTTGACCTTAACTTACGTTGTCATCAAAGTGCACAAGTTTGTTGCACTCTTATACCTACCACAATTACGTATTTAACAACGTCTGGTAATTATAATAGACGACATTAGTGCTTATATATTATAACTACTATCTGATACAGCGGTAACTTCCCTGGAAATTGATGGCACGAAAAGAGAATTTCATGCGACCTTTCAGCAGTTCCTACATTTACAGATGCAACCTTCCAGTTGAAGAAAGATAACTACCCTAATAAAGACGCAGTGTTTGCCAATTTGATATGTTTTTCATGTATACATATATCTATATATTGCTGCATTGGTGATGTTGTCATGGTGATTGGATGTTTTATGGTAATGGCATTAAATTTTTTTTCATCTTTCTTCCTTCCTTGCGCTCGCTCCATTCATCAACCCGGGGTGATAAAAGGACTTTGAGGTAACTGTACTCACGATCGTATTACACTCCGGCTGCCGAGTTGGCAGTCAGACCCTCCATTGTAGTGGCCAGTAGACCCGTAGTTACTGTAATATTGTTGTCAGCCTTGTATTTTGTTTGACTATACAAGCGTCTTGTGGCACTTAGTATGTTTGCACTGTTTTGTTTCTTTCATATGTGTGAGCATATTAGTTTTTTTTCAGATTTAAGAATTATTATTCATAAGCATCCAAGTTTGTTTTTATTTTGTATCATTTATTTTCCATGTGTTTTTGATTTTGTTTTATTAGAAATGTTTTTTCTTCTCCTTACCAAATCTGGAACAGAGATGATTAGATCAGTAAAGTTTGTGTTTTCCGTTGAGTTTCTGGGTAAATTTTTTTTCTGACCTAATCACTTTATGTACAGGTCAGAAAAGAAAAGTCAGTTTAAATACGTGTTCACCCACTTAATCGTTAAGTTGCTTTCAACGTTTTTATTTCAGTCATTTATTGAGCTAGGTCGAATCAAGAAATGTTTCACGCAGAAAGGCGGCATATTTGTTCTAGAGGAATTTGGTAAGGTCATGGCTCGTTGCACACCAAGTTTTTTACTTTTAGATTTTTATCCTATTTGATCCTTGATGTAGTAGTAAGTATATGCTGCTTGCCTTGGATGTGGTAGCCTTGTAACGTACCCTATCAATAACAATGCCTTCACCCTTAATAACAATTTACCCCATTTTCACCAAAAACCATCGTGAATTTCACCATGCCATCTAAACATTGATTGTCAAATATTTTCAGAAGATGATACGGAGGACATATAATATTTGGGTCATAGTAAAGAGTATAACTTGTGCGAAAGAATGAAGACCAATTCAAGAAATAAAACAGCAATCAGTTTTAAAAAGTTTTATTTTATTTGTATTTTTGAGTGTCAAACTAACTTATTGATATTTATTGGTTTTGTTTCTGCATTTTCTCAATAGCTAAATCAGCTAACAATATTAGAAAAAAAAAGTCTTGTTGATTATTGATAAGTTTGTAACTTTAAATCCATGAAATACAACATCAGGTTTTGATCTTCATTATCGTAATATTGACATGACTACAATCCCTCCTTATTTATAAAGAGGACTAATGATTTTTGACCTCCCACACATTAGACAAAAGCGATTATCATAATTTCATTTTCTAATATTTTTAAAAATAAAATTAAATCAAATTAAATCCAATCCAATAACACAATCCTCCATGTAGTTACTTTTTTATAATTAACAACCATGCGTTAAAATTGCAGAAGTTAAACAGTATTCATATTAATTGGATCTTTTCACACTTTCTAGTATTTTAAGTACGGTATTTCAAAATAAAGAATTATCCTCTTATGAATTGTATGGCGTATTCTAAAAAAAAAAAAAAAACTGAAAAAAGAAAAACCTGAAGGCATTGTAACACACTACTTTCAAATTGGTGTACGGTATCTGACTCGGTAGCATGTCTCTCATTGAAGAGTTCTTCCTGTCTTCAGTCATGTCTTGATGTCATGTAGTGTTTGCATGCTGGTGTTTCTTACAGGAAATTTTCTAACGTTATATTGTAACAAAAGAAATATATGATGCTACTTTCTAATTTCGAGGAAAGGTCAATTTTCAGTCAAAAACAGAATTATATGAAGTTGTGTTATTTGGAAAATTATTTAATGTTTTCGTGAATTCATGCTGGATATTATGTTTATAGCAGGCATGGAAAAAGATCTTCATTTGCGGTTCTATAAAGTATAATATATTTCATTTGATTTTATTTAACCCTGATCGCATTTCATAAATAGATTACCCATATTCCTGTCATAATGCGATAGATTTATGTAAATATAGTTTACCATATAGTTCCATAGTTTAGGTTTCGTGCCCTTAAATTTGAATTGTGAACATGTGTTAAAAAAGGCAAAATGTTTTAATATAGATTTTTGAAAAACTGAAGAATTGTTTTGCAGTTTTAAGACAGTAGTCTATTGCTTCTGAAAACCTATCATCAGTATTTATGATGGAGTTAATTTGATATTCCTCATTACCAAACGGTGCTAATCACGATATTCCTCATTACCAAACGGTGCTAATCACGATATTCCTCATTACCAAACGTTGCTAATTATGATATTCTTCATTACCAAACTTTGCTAATTATGATATTCCTCATTACCAAACGTTGCTAATTATGATATTCCTCATTACCAAACGGTGCTAATTATGATATTCCTCATTACCAAACGTTGCTAATTATGATATTCCTTTTTACCAAACGGTGCTAATTATGATATTCCTCATTACCAAACGGTGCTAATTATGATATTCCTCATTACCAAACGGTGCTAATTATGATATTCCTCATTACCAAACGTTGCTAATTATGATATTCCTTTTTACCAAACGGTGCTAATTATTATTGCATGAGACCCAAATGCAACTTCGTCAATTTAGTTGTTATTTTTGTTGTTTTGTTTCAATATTTTGAATTTTAAGATTTTCTAATTTTATTTATTTATATATATATAATTTTTTTTTCAAGTGTTATGCTTTAATTGTTTCTTATTTATTTTTATTTTAGCATTTAAAAAAAAAATGAGATTGTTTATATCTAAATTTCATTTTCGCCTTTGATACCTTATACATTTTGTTGACACAATTCATATTTCATTACACGAAGTCCGTGCTATTCTTTGAATACACTCTCTGTCTGTTTTGGATATGAGCTTTTATGTTTTTTTGTTTATTTTTCAATTATCAATAATGGTCAAAAGATAAGTTGTATCCCTTATATACAAATTTCCTCCATTTCATGGCATTTTGTGATGTGAAAGCGTCCCTGAGCATGATCCATCCACCCCAATTTTTCTTCTGCATGCTTTCTTTAACATTCATTAAAAAACTTTACACCTTTACAATTAAAATTAAAATTTTAATGATTGTCCAGATATCTTAAGTACTTCCAAACCATAATTGTACAATATTGCCTGATTTTACATTATGTTACTAGGAACATGTTTTCCAAGCATGTCGTTTATTCCATTTGTCAGGATACTTGTTTAGTTTTGTCCACCGACAATTTCCCCTTACACACTATGCTTTCCATGTTTCAATTTGGTTAACATTGTATTAGTAATGACTGTCATAGTTATGCTATATTTCCTTTGGCACATTAATTCAAATTTGATAATTGACCCTTTATACAGAAATGCATTGTTAATTTAAATGTAGTTAATTACATGTAATTGATTTGATAAGCAATATGTAACCGTTGATGACATATGTATTATTTACGTAATTACAGATACCAA